>NC_069130.1:8252199-8621365 GCF_026914265.1 Mya arenaria | reverse complement strand
GTTCTTCATCAATTCTATCATTTTTTTCTATTTTATTTTTGTTTTGTTTTATTTTTACATTTGAGAACTACAATAATGTCTTTCCTAATTTTATTTCAAAACTATAATATGCTGATAACAACTTACGCCTTGATATTTTATTTCCCATCACTACTGATCAATATTCTATTGTGCAAATATTTATATAACAGCCTGATCATTGTACCTTCCGTAAGTAAAACCCAATTCTGTTAATGTACTATATGAACTTACTTATCAGCTGATGTAATGTTTAAAACAAAATAAAAGAGCAAAAATAGAAATTTGAAATGTTTTTATAACTTTTATTTGAATTTGTTTTGCAAGTTTAAATGAATGTGGAAACTATGTTATACTCAATTAACGCAGTCAAAACTTTCAAGATACGATGTACATTAATACAGAAATATTTTATATTAAAAGTGCTTTAAAATGTATAAGAATGTTTTGAAAATGAAGTGTAAGCTTTAACACGTACAAAATATTTTGAAATCAAATCTGTGCCAGTTTTGTTTGGAGGGAAGAAACGGTTTATAAAGAAGTAAACTGTATAGACAGCTCATTTATTCTGGCCAAGTCTCAAGTATATTAAATATATGGGTCACAATTATTTGTATTGATTTAAAATAAATCAGTGCAAATTTGATACAGTTTTTGGTCATGTTTTTGTCCAATTGTCAAACTGTGGTCTTAAAACAGAGATAAGTTATCGACAACTGTATGTGTGTGTAACATCGCTAAATAATTACTTAAACACTTCAGTCCTTAACAACGGTTGTCAATTTCACATTATTTCTGTATGAAGTGCAATGTTATTTCCCGTTTACATTTGAGCTTATCAAGTTCTGCCCGCGCCCGTTGGCTGCTTGATGGCTTCATCCCGCCGTGACTCCATCGCGCGACTTGTGTTTGTGTGTTTAAATGCCATACGGGACATGAGATAGAACAGACAGCATTTCACAGTCAAATCCAGACATTGGAAGACTTAAAAAAGAAACAGAGTGAGATAAAAGCCTTATGATCCGGGTGCGATACTCTAGCTCTTTGCGATGACACATCTCGGTTTTTAACGTGCTTGGTTTAACGCACAGATTCACGGTATACAATCATCCTGGGTTGAACCAGTACCGTTTTCAACGCATTACCCTTTAAATGCTAAGCGCTAGGCAAGGGAGCTTCTGGTACTATATTTTTACCTCTTTCGGTTAGACGCGCCCGGGGTTTGAACTCCCGACCGTTCGCACCCGAAGCACAAAACACCTGTATTTAAGAAAATGTGTTCAAAAATGCATTTTTCACTCCATATTGGCACAATTGGTACACGATTGTGTACAGATAAAAAAAATGATAAAGAATGCGATAGTACCAGTTCTTCATCAATTCTATCATTTTTTTCTATTTTATTTTTGTTTTGTTTTATTTTTACATTTGAGAACTACAATAATGTCTTTCCTAATGTTATTTCAAAACTATAATATGCTGATAACAACTTACGCCTTGATATTTTATTTCCCATCACTACTGATCAATATTCTATTGAGCAAATATTTATATAACAGCCTGATCATTGTACCTTCCGTAAGTAAAACCCAATTCTGTTAATGTACTATATGAACTTACTTATCAGCTGATGTAATGTTTAAAACAAAATAAAAGAGCAAAAATAGAAATTTGAAATGGAGTTTTTATAACTTTTATTTGAATTTGTTTTGCAAGTTTAAATGAATGTGGAAACTATGTTATACTCAATTAACGCAGTCAAAACTTTCAAGATACGATGTACATTAATACAGAAATATTTTATATTAAAAGTGCTTTAAAATGTATAAGAATGTTTTGAAAATGAAGTGTAAGCTTTAACACGTACAAAATATTTTGAAATCAAATCTGTGCCGGTTTTGTTTGGAGGGAAGAAACGGTTTATAAAGAAGTAAACTGTATAGACAGCTCATTTATTCTGGACAAGTCTAAAGTATATTAAATATATGGGTCACAATTACTTGTATTGATTTAAAATGAATCAGTGCAAATTTGATACAGTTTTTTGTCATGTTTTTTGTCCAATTGTCAAACTGTGGTCTTAAAACAAAGATAAGTTATCGACAACTGTGTGTGTGTGTAACATCGCTAAATATTTACTTAAACACTTCAGTCCTTAACGACGGTTGTCAATTTCACATTATTTCTGTATAAAGTGCAATGTTATTTCCCGTTTACATTTTAGCTTATGAAGTTCTGCCCGCGCCCGTAGGCTGCTTGATGGCTTCATCCCGCCGTTACTCCATCGCGCGACGTGTGTTTGTGTGTTTAAATGCCATACGTGACATGAGATAGAACAGACAGCATTTCACAGTCAAATCCAGACATTGGAAGACTTAAAGAAGAAACAGAGTGAGATAAAAGCCTTATGATCCGGGTGCGATACTCTAGCTCTTTGCGATGACACATCTCGGTTTTTAACGTGCTTGGTTTAACGCACAGATTCACGGTATACAATCATCCTGGGTTGAACCAGTACCGTTTTCAACGCATTACCCTTTAAATGCTAAGCGCTAGGCAAGGGAGCTTCTGGTACTATATTTTCACCTCTTTCGGTTAGACGCGCCCGGGGTTTGAACTCCCGACCGTTCGCACCCGAAGCACAAAACACCTGTATTTAAGAAAATGTGTTCAAAAATGGATTTTTCTCTCCATATTGGCACTTATCATGCAGGATTCTGAGCCTCTAAGCAAGTCGATTGTCTCAGAAGAGACTTGGCCACACTTTGCGGAGTTGTAGATTAAACATACTTATTTCACAGCGATTGTGAAACAGGTTATTATAACATTATATCTATCGCTCTCGTTGGCACGACTTTACGTGGAAGTGTGGTCTGTGGAAACGGAGAACCAGGAGAAACTCCACTTGTCCGGCTTGGTGAACACATACCAAACTCACATGCACACAAACCGGGATCGAACCCGAGTCGCCTAGGTGAGAAGCAAGTGCGCTAACCACTGCGATAAACGGACAACCTAACTGCAAAGTCTACCCGGAGCCACCAGATAGGCGCTCTAAGGCTTTCGAAGATGGGTCTAAGGTGTACCATAGGAATAGTATGAAGAAATACGATCTGGTCTGAACAGACATCTGACCGACCTTGGCCGCAACATGGACATTGTTCATGGCACATCATTTAAGGTTACAAATCGCACAGTTGATGAGTTCATGAAAGAACAAACTAAGGTCGGGCTTTCCCGACCCACAAATCACAAGCCTATCATTGAGAAAGGGAACCTTGAAACAATTTCTAGGTGCTTCGTCGGTCAATAGCTATTGATAGCTAATGTTTTCACCGTTATGTCATACCGACTGAAAATAAAATTTTATTTGATTTGTTCCATGTTCTCAAATAGTTCTTCGACGGTGCGTATGGTTCAAATGGTATTACTTGGACGATTTGTCTAGCACTCGAACTCAGCGAAGACATAGAGAATACTTGTTTGTTTCAGTGTAAGATCATAATAAAAGTCACCGAATGAACACCAACATTTATATTTCACGAGTGGGATAGCCACAAATGAAATATATTGCTATTTTACACTTAAACAAACATGTTTTTTTATTATATGCCTAAAATTGGAATTAAAAGTCATTGAATTACACTTTTTAGAAAAGCGCAAATTTGTATGCGTACGTTGAAATTGTGAACAAACAAAATCGTGAGCGAGCTTTATTTTTTAATAGTGAAACATCAAATTGACATTTTCACGGTCTGAAACAGTGAAATTTACATTTAATTTCACTGAAAAATATCTATAAACCAATGAAAAGCATAAAATAAAGTATTATGCCGTAATAGGGTATTAGATATGAAATCAATTTTATGTCTGATGTTTTGTCTGTACAATAAAAATACTATCTTTCAATGTAAAAGGGAAATAATTCTGGTGTTTCTGGGGCAATTTATCTTCAGATCAAACTTGATCTGACAATTGTTACCGCAAACACGGTCAGCAAGAGTTATGATAATTGGCTAAATTTGGTTATAAATATAGTTAGTTTGCACAAGATATGAACCTTTTTTAATGTAAAACGGGGCATAACTCTCTAGTTACTGAGGTAATTTATCCGGGTCACGGACATAACGGACCATGGACATCACGGACCAGACATAAAGGACCAGATTTGGGGACATTACCGACCACATTTCGGGACAATATGGACCATGATATGTTTATCCGACAATCAAACTTGAACGAGACATTATGCCTTCCGACTCATCATGAGTTTCATCATGATTGGATTATAAATAATGAAGTTATCAGCCTCAAATAGTTGTGCTGGCACCAAAAACATACCAAGCCATATTTGTCATTACTAGAAGCAAATTTAAAACATTCATGAGCTGATGTGTCTCAGATAATCATATAATAGCTGAATGCCAATGCAATAATACACATTTTGTCATGTACATTGTATGTTATCTAAGGGCTATTCCAATAAAACATATAACCCACAGGGGAATAAAATACTATATCTAGGTGGACGTCTTTTTTCGCTAAGTTGGACCCTACAAGGGTAAATTTGCTTCTGTAGGGAGGGGGGCATAATTTAAAAGTGCCTTCCCCCCCGGGGGTTACATGTTTAAATGGAATAGCCCTAATGGGAAAATGTAAAAACAGAACCAATCATATTAATCGATTGTGTGTGTAAATCAGAGTAGTTTTTAAAAGAACCCCAGAAGCCTAAAGCAATTTTTATGTCACAACACTGTATACATTTCAAAGTAATAGGACGCACTAGGCATTTACAACCAACATATTTGCTACAGGAGTTTGTTTGTGTCATTTAGATTATTTATAGTAGGAGTGATTTTGTTTTCTTTGCCTTTGCCTTCAAAAATGTTTAGACTTCGAAAAGTGGAAAAACATGCCAAAGCAATGATATAATAGCAAATATACGTTTGTTTCTATTTCTATAAAATGTGCATAAAAGCAGATATTGTGCGAAAATGTGTGTTTTAAAGCTGAACTCTCACAGATTTACCGTTTTGACAAGTTCTTTTGTTTTTTTGTCTTGGAATGAGCCAATTTTTGCGTGAAACCAGTGATATAAGGCTGATAAAAGATCAGATCACAGTTTTTCTTATTTAAGTTCGAAAATTAATGACTTATAGCTAAAAGTGTTACTAACGCTTTACGTCAAATACATAAAAAAAATTAACATAAAAATGAAAACCTGCAATCTGAATTGTTGTCAGCAGTCTTATATCACTGTTTTTTAATGCCTTTTTTACGCAAAAATTGGCTCGTTCCAAGACAAAACAAATAAAAATAAACTGTCAAAACATTCAATCTGTGAGAGTGCAGCTTTAATTCGAACATGGCTTCTTTTTAATCACGGAATGAGTGTCATATTTTAAACATATTTAGAAAAGAGCCAGTTTTTGCTTGGAGAAACAGGCTTTAGAAGGCAGTAAAATGCTTCAAGAAAATACTGAATAATATTATAATATGAATACAATATTCAAATTAAATCTTTAATGAATTTAATTCATTAAAGCAATTATATCACAATCAGTGGTTACATTATACATGTAAAACATAATTTGACTATGACAGGTACATAATATTTACACTATTGTAATAAAACTTTGAATTGGCCACCATTTCTCATCAGGGGCGTAGCTTGACGAAAATATATGTGTAGGCCACTTTCTTGGGGTGTCTCCCCCCCCCGCCCTCGATTTTTATTTTAGCTATGTTGTGGTTGGTGCGTTTTGTTGTAAAAACATTAATGAGAACAACAATATCAATCTTTTTTTACCTTGAATTAAATTTATATTAAGACGCATTTGTCGGGATTTCAAATTTAAGCCCCTATGCCTTTATTGCAGATTTAGCAATTTTATTAATTTGATTTTC
Organism: Mya arenaria; assembly: GCF_026914265.1. Taxonomy (NCBI): domain Eukaryota; kingdom Metazoa; phylum Mollusca; class Bivalvia; order Myida; family Myidae; genus Mya; species Mya arenaria. The sequence goes on along the minus strand of NC_069130.1, from coordinate 8,615,440 downwards.
TGAAAAATGTGTAGGCCGCGGCCTACACGGCCTAAAGGAAGCTACGCCCCTGCAGTCATGACATGTCTATCAGTCTTCCTTCACAAGCTCAAACCCCAGCTTTTACATGTAACACTTACTGAATATAATAATACATGCTCTATGTCCCTGCTGTTGTGTTTTGTTCAAAATGATGACTAGTTCAGGAGTAGTTCAAGTCTCACTAACAAACGATTGGCAAGCAAAACCATTGCCCCCATTTCTCTGTCATCAACACCAGTGAACATGAATAAACTGTCGCGAACAAGTTTAGAGTCATCACAGCACTAGCAGCAATTTCGAAAAAATATGACTGCTATTTGTTGGCACACACAGTACACATTTCATCTGATAAAGTTGTTATCTTAGTAGTTATTCTAGGTCTTGTCATAATTCTGCAACATTTTTTGAATCATCGTCTATGTGAATGCTGACAATATGATGGCCAGGAATCATCGCTAAACCTAAGATCCTAGGCTCCTCTTTCTTTCCTTCATTTCCTGAATAAAAAATAAACACATGTCATACTTTAAATTTGAACTTTTTTTAACTTGGTGAAATGCACACAGATGAAATGTTATTGTCCTTCAAAATTACCCCCTTTTCCAATGAATTTAGATACATTGCTGAAAATAACGGCAATTGCCTTAAAACTTATTTAAAGACTGCCATGGCCTTTCCAAAGTCCTCTATTCAAACTAAATAAAAGAATGAAATTGAAACACATTCTAAGGAATTTTAAGGGAGCACCATTTAGTTAACAAAAACATACAATGAAAGAAAAATATATGTTCAGCAGACGTAGGTTCAAAAATCTTTAGATGTGACACAAATATTGTTACCTTTGTCATTATGTTACACTTCTAGGGCCTGTTGCATTAAAAGATCATTGTCATACTTTAAAAAAGGCGTAAATCTGTAGGATCATCCACAATACCAACATTTAAAAAAAAAAACGCCCTTCACTTTGATTTCTTCTTGCTGGCTTGAATTTAATTCACACAATTATGCAGCAAAATAATAATTAAATAACACTAAGATAATTTCAAGTAACAACACAGATCTCAAATGGAATGGGCCCCAGTTATAACACAATGGTTTCTTCATTCATTACCTGGTGGCTGCAGATATTCTTCACATGATCCAAGTATTACATTTCTGTCTCGGTCTGTACACAGAAACATGCCTGTAACAAATAAAACTTATCATAAGACTTCAACAACCGACGTAAAAAATGCTATTTATAAGTTTACTACAAAAACAGGCATTAATAGATAACTGGGAATACAGGAACATCTCTTGATTTGCAGTAAGGAAGTGTGACACTGTTAATTGACTAGAAAAATTATATTAAAATAGCAAACACCAGTAAAAAACCCGCACCAGACATAGCCACAGGCTTTTTTATTTTTGACATTTTATGGATTCCTGCCATGTGTCTGCCAATTCCAAAAATCCAGAAAGTCTCATGGTGTCTTTTATATATGGACTACTATCAAACAGTACAAAATAGAAATGATAAATTGGGTGACTAGTGACTAGAAATTTACATTCATATTTCTGTTTTCATCTAAAATAAAAAACTAAAGTTGTGGTGGTGGAGAAACAAATAAATGACTCCAACTTGAAGGAGATGATACAAGTACATGTATACCAATAAGAGTGCGTCCATCAGTCATCTCTACTTTCATACTCTTGTTTAGCCAACTCTGGAGTAGCATCTTGCCCTCACTTGCCTCAGGTTCTGTTTCTGCCACCTTGAAATGAAAATATGAAGTTTGCTTATAGTGGTAAATAAGGGAAAACATCTGCAACCCTTGCACTGATAAAAACACTCCATGCTTGCTCATATTTTGAATTGTATATAGCAGGGCTTGTTGTATGTATTTCTTTAGACCTTGTGGTCAAGGATAACCTGTGAAAGTGCAAGCACTTATTTCCAACGGGGTCCTTTGTTTTTGCTGAAGGGACAGCACGCTGAAGAGACAGTGGTGGGATACAAGGAAGTCCGGGTGCGATACCCTAGCTCTTTTTCGAAGTTCTTTAACATGCTTGGTGTAAAGCACCGATACAACTGTCCTGGGTTAAACCTTTACTGGGTACACCACTTTTCCAAGCACTACCCTTTAAATGGCGAGCGCCAGGCAAGGGCCTACTTGTACCAACTTTCAACGTCTTTTGGTATTACGCGGCCAGGGATCGAACCCACGACCTCCTGCTCCATTGGTGGACGCTTAACCACTAGGCCACGGGTACAGTTGTTGACAGGCACTACAGCAAGAATTCAGTCTTGTTCATTCAAGTCTTATTTTGATGACTGAGTTTAAAAACAATAATTTCACAATGCATCATGGTGTTTAATCTGGGCAAAATTTATTTCATGTTCCTAATTTTGTATTGGGGGACGACATACATGTAGTGTGCTAAAGCCTTTTTTAAAAGGCTCTGGGAATACTACATGAAATAAATAACCTTAAAGCAGAAAACAGGTCAATCAAACCAGTAAACTCAGTACTGTCCACCACATTTCTCTTGGACCAGGGTAGGGATAACAAATCCCTCCCTCCCCCCACACACACTCCCTGCCCCCAACTGTTGCGGGATAGCATATCTAACATTTACATAGGTGCAACTTTTTAAAAAACTGTTGCAAAATTGATGTGTATATTCTTCAGATCAGGCATTTTAAAGAGGACATAAGGTAATAGTTATGTGTATCCTTTATTTTAGAAAATGTTATTTTAGTTTAAGATAACCTCTTTTATATATTTTACCACCTAACGAAAAATTCGTTTAGACACATATTCTTTCTTGTCACTAACATTTGAAAAGAATTGAATTAATCATTTTAAGTAAAGATCGTATCAATAACCGTCATATAATTTGTAAAATACAATAAACCTGTGCAACTTCCGTGTATGTTAACGCCATTTTTTAGCGAAATAAATTAAACGAAATTTTAGTGGAATCAATTGTAACATGTATATTGACCATTCAGTGATGGGTATTAATTAATTATTTCTAATTATATGCATTGATATTTTTTATTCTAAGTGAAAATATTCCTTTTCAAACAAGATCATACAAATGATAAAACTATAATTTCGTCTAATCGAAGATGTTTACTTTTTTGCAGTTACTTCCCCTACTTTTCCTGTTTACATTGGCAACGAATTTTTGAGAGAAGATTTAAAAAAAAATATGACACGTCCAAAGTATTTCACCCCTAATGAGGTGGCAATACACAACACATTAGATGATCTCTGGGTATCATTCCTCGGAAAGGTTTACAATCTGACCCCACTCTGCGAAAAGTATAAAGGTTTGTGTGATTTTATTCTACCAACAATTTGAACAAAGCTTCAGCTTTCACTTTCAGACTGGACATTGCGTTGAACTAATCACTGCCTACAGCCGGCTACAGGTGTATATTGAGCCCATTTAGATGCAGAATTTTGGAATGTGCATATACAAATAGCGATACCCTAGCTCTTTTTCGAAGAGACCGCTTGGTTCTTTTACGTGCTTGGTGGAAAACACTGATAATGGGGTACAACTTTCCTGGGTTAAACCAGTACTGAGTACACCACTTTACCAAGCACTACCCTTTAAATGCCGAGCGCTAGGCAAGGGAGCTACTTGTACCAACTTTTAACGTCTTTTGTTATGACGCGGCTGGGGATCGAACCCACAACCTCCTGCTCCGTAGGCGGACGCTTAACCACTAGGGGACAGTATTTTATGAGTTGGTATTTAGATTTATTTAAGAATGAAACACTTTTAATGGATAGTACTACCTTTACATTGATGATGAACATATAACATTGAAGTGTTGTTTCTTACTGATAATGGTGGCGATGGCTGAGTGGTTTCAGGTTAGCATATCAGTCTCTATATTAGTTGGTTCTTGGTTCAATCCCCACTCAGAGCTTCGTTGATGGTGGAACAGTTTTTAACGCAGGAATGGTAAATGGTTCTTAATCACATGTACATAGAAAACTTTAAAAGCTCTTCATAAATTTGTCGCCAAAAAGCTCTACAGATTGTTATATGTTCTTTATCGTCAATCATCATTGCGACGTAAAATAAATATTACCTGGTAAGTCATAACAAGATGAAACTCAGCTGCTTTACCATAGCTAATTATTGCTGCTAAATCTAAAATTAATGAAATATTTTCATCATTTCAGGGGATGTACTGCTGAAGCCAATAGTACAGGCTGCGGGAAAAGACATTTCACACTGGTTTGACCCCAAAACAAAAGATGTAAGTGATTTATTTTTAGTTTTGTTGTTCACAGTTCTGATCGTTGAAAAAAGACACCACAGGGCAATAAAGAACCTAGTAAAACACCCTGGATTTGGGGTAGGGGTCACCTCAAGATGACTTAAACTAGGCCTTTAAGCACACTGTGATGCATAAAATAAACAATAAATCAACAATTTTTCATGTACTTCTACAAATATCTGCTTTGATATATCATACATTTCATGAATACGGGTAGATATTGTCATCCATGTCAATTTTCCTACTTTAGATCCGCACCCATGTTGATCCGCTGACTGGCTGTGTAATCCCATACTGCCCAAATGGTCGATTTCTCCACATCCCTCCTCCGTTCCCAAATGCTGACTGGGCAAACGATTTTGGGCGACCTTGGTGGAAAGATGACAGCTACCTTGTTGGGATATTGTCCAAAAAGACTCGCATGATCAAAATCATCAACACTCTTACTTCACAGGAGCAAGTTATTGAGGTTGGTTTTGGTATGATCTATCTTTGGTATCTGGCAGCCAATTGTATAAAAGGTTGATTTGTTGTACAAAGGTTATCATAACCTGTGTACAACCAAAGACCAGTTTTATACTATTAGCTGCTTGTAGATGTGAAATATCACAACAATTTATTTGTATTCTATAACGAAAGAAAATTTGATATTCAATACATTATTTTGTCTTTCAAAGAAATTATAAATACATAATATTATACCTTACATAAAAGTGTCCCTTCTTTGTATATATATATATTTATACAGATGATTGGTTTACATAACACTGTATTTAAATAAAAATCCAGCTTTATGATGTCAGTGGTCCATATCATATTTTTGTCCTGTTCTGACCATGCCAAAAATATGGACGGCTGACGTCATGACCGCTGAAGCTCTATATATCTAAGAATTTATAAAAGTAATAAAGGTGCAGTTATTTATAGATTTTGTATCTTAAATGACAACGCGATCATGAAGTAAAATCATTTTATATTTTTAATGTACAACAAAGTGTAATAACTATGTTGTGAGCTGGTCATAAATAAACAGTATCATAATGGGTATGCGTTATGTACTTTAAATGGATTTTGAGCTTTCATTCCCGAATATAATATTCATGATATTAATAAACATATTTCATGTCATTCTATACAAAATTTATCAAACTCCTTGAATAAATGACTAATTAAATGACCATTAATGTAATATCCTCTAGTTCTAACTTGGAAAGGTATATATCTTTGTGACAGGTCTGCTCAGAAGAAATCATGACGGAGATCCTTGAGCGATACCTTAAATTCAATGCCCACGCTGCAAGTTACACCTGGAAATATGACGGACGAAATCTTGATATGAACAAAAATCTGGAAGAGAATCAGATACAGGATGATGACGAAGACTTTTACAAACTGAGCATGAACGATGACACATTCCTACAGTCGGTACATCTGTACTTTAACGATGACCTAACAGAGGCTTAGGGTCTCTGTGACATGAAATGAATGCGCTGTCAAATATAATTGTTATGTTGAAAATTTGTTTGAATCCTTGTGTATTACATACAGTTCATCTTTGGGAATACTTTTTATAGTGACATAAGAATTTACAGCAATGCCTATTATGTAGCATATAAAATATATATATGCAAAACGCCGGAATAATAAAATAATACCTTTAAAATTGCAGATACATATACAGACTATTAAATATCGTAGAAAGATTGTAATTATCGTAATAACTCGTGGAATTGCATTTTTGTTTGTTGTACATTATTTGTTAATAAACATTTAATTTTTATAGTCATTGGTGCACATCTTTTGTTTCTTATAATAACTTCATAAATGTATTACTTAAGTTGTCATCTCTTTCAAAATACCATCCAAAAATATGTGAACATCCTATTTAATTTCCAAATCTCATTTTTGTACAGCACCTGAGGCCAAATTCAATCTCCAAACTTCTGCAGAAGCTTAATAGGCTTAAGTGACGTATGCATAAATTTGATTTTGATAAATGTAAAATGGTTTATTGTCACTGTAATAAAGATCAGAATAAATTCTAAATACTCCTAAAGCAGTAAATTTACTCAAGTTATAGAAAAACAAAAATAATGAGCTTAGTATACTCCTGTTATAATGGACCAAGATTTTTTTAGAAATTTGGCCATCATGCAATCTTCAGTCCCTTTTAACCGGATAAAGCTTTATAGATCAATGTTTGAAATTTGGTATAAATTGTGTTAATTTCGATATTGCTAAATGAAAATGATACTTGAACTGGTTAGGCTTATGATACTTTGAGAAATTGGGACCAAGTGCACTTTCTCATGGACGCCAAATATAAAATGGACACCATTGATAATTTCTGCTCAGGGCATTTTCACATGTGTTTTATTCATATTAGCTTACAGTTGTTTTTGCCAGATAATGTGACTGTCTGATGTGTAAAAGCAAATTCCAACAAATATTTATTAGAATCATGGCAAGTTATGTTTTGTCTTCTGATGGCAGGTTATTAATATTTCTGCAAACATCAGATTCATTAAGCCAAGAGCCATAACTTCTCTCAAACTGCACAAATTGTCAGGCAGAATTGCAGATGATCATATTCCAATGCTAAATAAAACTTTAGAGCTTCTTATCAGTCTACAGTAGGTCAAAAGGATTTTGTTGAGTCTGTCTGCGGTGAGCTCAATATATTTGTCACGTTGCAGGCTCGGTATGTTTCATCTATGCATCTGTCAAATGTTGGCTTTTCCAGGCTGTAAATTGTGTTTTTATAAAGTAACTTGGTATAAATTTTAAAAATTCCTTGAGTTTAATGCTTGTTAGGTTAAAAATAACTAGACTAAATGCTGGAACGTCACAAAAAATATACCAGGCACATTATACATCATGGACTTGATGTGTACAAATTATCTGTTTGCTCCACAAACCTTTGTCCCAACCAACCATATATGACTCCCAGTCATACACACTTCAGACTTTGATTGCAGTGGTATAATGACTTGGCACAACTGTTCACCATGAGAAGACAGTGTATCACATTCAATACCCATATCTGTTGGTCAACAGTCATGGTAATACTCCAAGGTCATTGGTCAAAATTTCTTTCATTTCAACTTAAGGTTTGAAACTTTTCTTTACATACACAAACATTCCAGGTAAAAAAAAACAATGCTAATACAACAAAATGTTTTCCAGTGGTGGGCTCAACATTGTTGGCGTTTCAATGACAAAGCTCTTGTTTTTACAGTAACATGGAATTACAACACAAAGAAAGCCATAGCTTACAGTAAGAAATGTCAAGTAAAACACTGCTTAAAGCATGACTTCAAATCTAGAACAACTTTCATATAAAAGATTCAGGATGTCTATGCCAAGTACTCAGAGATGTTTGTGCCCCAAATAAAGTACACCGAAGTCCCTTTCTTTGGTCCTAAGAAATGAAACAGACTAAGGCTAGCATGTGCACAAATATTTCTAGAAGAAAGGACAGAGCAAAACTAAATGCTCTCAATACCATAAAACTCAGGGCATAAAAATATGAACAAGAGGCACATCAGTGCCTGTGCTCCACTGGCCAAAAGGTTCAAGCAAAGACCACCTAACGAACATTTTCGTCAAGTTTCATAGAAATACAATCATCAATTTTTGAGAAGTTATTTAAAAAAAAAATTTACTTTAATAGCTCTGGCTGCCATGTTGTGCAGTGGACCGAAATGATTTGGGCAATTTGAGTAAAGGAGCACCAAACAAACATTTCTGTCAAGTTTTATCGAAAAAAGGTCATCGGTTTCGACGATAAGTCGTATAAAGTTTTTTTTATTTTTTAGCTCTGGCAGCCATGGTGTGCAGTGGACTGGAACCATTTAACAAATTTTGGTTAATGACCACCCAAGGAACATTTCTGTCAAGTTTCATCAAAATCTGATCATCGGTTAACATTTAATCTGAATAGATTATGAAGCAAATATCTAACCTGAACAAGAACTGACGAGATAGAATTGACTTGGTGTTTCACTTACACTTTTCGGCCATTTAAGTTACTAAAAATAGCTGTTTCATAAACTTTCAGAATGTCACTTAAACGAAAATTAATGTTCAGTCTATATATACTTTCCTATGTATAAATGTAAGGTTTTTAAATTGATCTTTTTGTGAGAACTTTATGCTTATATGTTTACTCATAAATTATTATTGTTTAAAAATTATTTAAAGATGCTATACGTGAAAAATTAAGAAATTATTTTTTTTTCTATTAAAGGGAGGTAATTCAGTAGTAAAATGTAATCAAAGCTATAAAAGCATGGCATTTCTTTTCTAACCATGTTGATATTATTACAGTCTATTCAAGCAAGATGCCTTTTGTTTTTACATAGTACCCATAGGTTCTGAAAAACAAGGAGCACTATTCCCAACAGAAGGATGTCACTCCCTATCACTGCATGAGCATCATAATAAAGAAATGTTTACTCAAACTGCAATCTGCTCAATTGAAATAGGTATTTACCTCAAGCATACAGTTTTATAATGTGGCAAAATAGTCGGACTGCTAGATTGTCATTCGGACTAGTAAAATATGCCATTATGCTAGTCCAACTGGCTAGTAGGTTAAAATGTTTTTCGTGAAGACGGCGGACGAGAAGTCCTTAAAGGTTTTTCTATTTTTAACTCTCGCAGCCATGTTGTGCAGCGGACCGGAACCATTTGGGCAATTTTGGTTAAAGGGCATCCCGATGAACATTTATGTAAAGTTTCATCAAAATCTGATAATCGGTTTCTGAGAAGATGTAGTTTAACGTTTTTTTCTATTCTTAGCTCTGGTGCCCATGTTGTGCAGCAGACCAGAACTGTTTGGGCTATTTTGGTTAAGGACTACCCAAGTAACATTTCTGTCAAGTTTCATTGCAATACGATCATCGGTTTCTGAGGAGAAGTCGTTTAAAGGTTTTTCTATTTTTACCTCTGGGGGCCATCTTGTGCAGTGGACCGAAACCATTGAAGCAAATTTGATAAAGGACCATCCAAGGAACATTTCTGTTAAGTTTCATCAAAATCTGATCATCGGTTTCTGAGAAGATGTTCTTTAAAGGTTTTTTCTATTTTTTTGCCCTGGCAGCCATGTTGTGCAGCGGACCGGAACCATTTGAGCAATTTTGGTTAAGGACCACCCAAGGAACAATTCTGTCAAGTTTCATCAAAATCTGCCTATCCGTTTCAGAGGAGATGTCGTTTAAAGATTTTGCTATTTTTAGCTGTGGCGGCCATATTGTGCAATGGACCAGAACCATTTGAGCAATTTTAATAAAGGACCACCCAAGGAACATTACTGTCAAGTTTCATCAAAATCTGCCGAACCGTTTCAGAGGAGATGTCGTTTAAAGATTTTGCTATTTTTAGCTCTGGCGGCCATATTGTGCAATGGACCGGAACCATTTGAGCAATTTTGGTAAAGGACCACCAAAGGAACATTCCTGTGAAGTTTTGTCAAAATCCGCTTATCAGTTTCAGAGGAGATGTCGTTTAAAGTAAAAGTTTACGCACGCACGCACGCACGCACGCACTCACGACGGACAATCTGTGACGACATAAGCTCCATGGCCTTCGGCCAGTGGAGCTAAAAACTAAGAAAAACAAATACAGAATTTATGGTTTATTCAATTTATAAAACAACCATAAGATTCATCTTACTGGGTTTTTTTGTTTTCAATTCAAATTTACGGACTGGCAACAGAATTTAGAATTCACAAAAACGGATTTGCCGCCTGCCCTGACGGCAAAGGTCACAGTGACCTTTGACCCTAAGATCAATAGGGGTCATATGATGAGTATGACGAATGTACTAACCAAGTTTGAAGACTCAAGTTGTTCAAAAGTTTTTGATCTGAAACGAAAGTGTGACGTCGACAACAATGATGCGATGACGACAACAACGGTAGACAAAGCAATCCCTTTGTGTCTGCCATGCTTTGCAGGCAACACCATTAAACACAATCAAGGATTATATATGATAGGTTGAATATAATGACAGCAGTTAACATGCAACTCAGATCACTGAAGTTATTCAAATATGTTGATTTAAATCTGTAATAAAAAAAATGCCCAATCACTATCACAGTATAATACTTTTAGAAAAAAACTTAAGTGACATACTTGAAAGGCTGTTCCCTTTAAATTTATAAATTGATACAGAGGGTTTCCAAGTGTTGTTGGATGAGGTTTAAACTAATTCTGAATAATTTATTTAATGGAATGGTTTGTCAATTGCTTTGATTAAGTTTACGGTAAGTAATATTCATCTTTTTATCTTTAATTAATTGATACCGATAATAGTGTTTGACATTAATTTTGTTTACAAACAAGTGTTATTACCACAAAATGTTAACATTTTTGTATAAAAGAATTTTCATTTGCATTTTCAAATTATTGTTTAAAGCGAACATTTCTACATTTCTCTATATATCTGAGCATTTATAATATTAAACACAGAAAAATCAAAATGTAAATAAAACAGCTTGAAGTATAACTTGTATTTTATCAATAGCATTATTGCACATTATCAACAATTTCTACACACGCCACAGATTCATTCATAACCAAGTTCTTAGTGTATTAAGAAAGCCACAAAACGCAAAAATGACCGCCAAATTTCAAATTAACACATTTTAGCTGGCTAGTAAAAAAACTATTCGTGCCAAACACTAAGAAAATCATTATTTATTTTTCCTTACTTTACAAATCAATCCTAACTTAGCTGCGCCCCGCTTATGCTGAATGAATCATTACAATAACTTCTTGTTTAAAAGCATAAATCAATTATTATGCAATGAGTTTAAGGTTGTTGAAAAAGAAACATGTAAAACCTAGATGTTTCTTTCCATTAAAGCTGCACTCTCACAGATCGTCAGTTCTGACTTTAAAAAAAAAAAAGTTGTCTCAGAATCTGCTCATTTGGGCATCAATGCCTTCAATTCAATCATATTAGATAATTCACAATAGAACAAATCTCAAATATTTGGTTAAACTGCAGAAATTTTCATTTTTCTTAAACAATCAAAATGATCAATCTGTGAGAGTGCAGCTTTAACCAAATCTAATAGACATAGGTTTAAAATCAACCGTTGCAATTTTATCGATCGTGGAAATAGCAAAGCAGCAGAACAAATGACATGCATTGTAGACATAAATATAGAGCTATTTACATTCAATATCTGTCATAAAACTAATATAAACCCTAGATGCAGTCATATTGAACATTTTAATGGGCCGATTCATAACTTTGTTAAAGTTAACAACATGGTCAACCAGATCGTTGTTAACTTTTAAACATTAAATAATTGATGATGTGGTAATAAATTCAAAAATAAATCAAGTATAGATGAATCAGTCGTCTACAACTTTGTTAGAAATACAGCAGATCACAAGTGTATCCATTAAACTTCCAGGGGAGTAAATATCTGAAAGTTAACAATGATGCCTTTAACAATGCTGTTTACTTTAACAAAGTTCTGAATAATCAGCCCATTGCTGTACATGTATTTGACATTAACATTTTGGGCCAGTCTTACCAAGGAACATATGGTACATTAAAATATCATAAGCTAAAGAATTTCTGTCAGAAAATCAAGTAAAAAAAACTAGTTTCAAAATAAAAATAAAACAACCTTAGTTTTTGAATTGATAAATAAAGACTTTACGTAGCTTTTCAATAGATATAATATCAACTCAGAAATATTTGTTTGAAATATGGATCATTCAAAACACGCATTGATAAGATGGCCCAAATAACCATTTTGTTAAAGGAATTCCGAAAATGGTCAAGCTGAAGCTGCAGAGGACTGTTTCAGTAAAGAACTTTATAGATTTTAGTCGTAAATTCAAATTATCTTAGTGTCATAGTTTTATTATATCGCTACATATCTGTGTGTAAGGAACTTTAGCCAGCATTGAAAATGAATAGGAAGTTGAAGAAATGAAAAAATATAAGTAAATTGAAGTTACGACAAACTTAACAAGAGCTGTCACAGAGACAGCGCGCTCGACTATTCCGCCGCTTTTCGGTGTAAGGATTTAAAAGTTTTGGCGAAACATGCATGGATCACTGTTAGATTAGATTTCAATGCAATACACGATGTGCGGAGATAACTATTAACATAAAAGTGGTTACATGCAAAATTTTAACCAGAATTTTTAAGTCTAATAATAAAGGGCCATTATTTGCAAAACACAGTTATCTAACTTGATAATTCAATTAGGTTGGGTGGTTGAATACCATTGTATCAAGTCTCAATGCAATACATCAAGTAGTTGCTGAGATATTATCCTATGTGTGCTTACATCCAAAACCTTAACCAGAATTTCCGAGTCGAATAATAAAGGGCAATTATTTGCATTAAATGCAAACTAGAGTTATCTAACTTGGTAAATTAAGTAGATTGGATGGGTGAGTACCATTGTATCAAGTCTCAATGCAATACCTCAAGCAGTTGCTGAGATATTAACCTATGTGTGCTTGCACGCAAAACCTTAACCAGAATTTCTAAGTCACACCAGCCCCAATATCGAACTTGACCTGTATCTTCTGATGTTACACCTGTGTACCAAAAATTTTTCAAATCTGTCAAGCCTTTCATGAGTTATCGTCCCGAAACCGTTTTTCTATTTTTAGTAACAGTGACCTTGACCTTGGCCCCACCAGCCCCAATATCGAACTTGACCTGTATCTTCTGATGTTACACCTGTGTCCCAAATTTTTTCAAATCTGTCTAGCCTTTCATGAGTTATCGTCCGGAAACCATGCAAATCGACAGACCGACCGACCGACAGACAGACCGACCGACAAGCTCACTCCTATATACCCCCTCAAACTTCGTTTGTGGGGGTATAATAATAAAGGCCTTTTTTTGCATTTAATGCAAACTAGAGTTATCTAACTTGGTTAATTAAGTAGGTTGGATGGTTGAGTACCATTGTATCAAGTCTCAATGCAATACCTTAAGCAGTTGCTGAGATAATAACCTATGTGTGCTTGCACGCAAAACCTTAACCAGAATTTCTAAGTCAAATAATAAAGGCCTATTATTTGCATTAAATGCAAACTAGAGTTATCTAACTTGGTTAATTGAGTAGGTTGGATGGTTGAGTACCATTGTATCAAGTCTCAATGCAATACCTCAAGTAGTTGCTGAGATATTTACCTATGTGTGCTTGCATGCAAAACCTTAACCAAGGGGTGACGCCGACGCAGACGCCGATGCTTGGGCGAGTAGTATAGCTCTCCTTATTCTTCGAATAGTCGAGCTAAAAATCCTTCATTGAAACAGCCCCAATAAGTATAGCAAACAATTAAACACATGAAACTGTTAAATATCATAGTTAGCTACCACCATACTTAATTCCTTTATACTGTACTTATACATGAATACTGTGGGACAATTGACTGACAAAATCTCGCTTTAATGAATATGCAGGAGGTAGAGGAGACAACCTTCTTCCAATAAATACACTTACTACAATTTAATATTCTTCAGTTACCCTGTAGAGTCTGCAGCCTCCGTAAACCAGTGGTCTTGACTGCTGGCGAAATTATTGTACTGAAAAGGCGGACCAGATTGAATTCTGGCTTTCCCCAGATTGTTTTTCTACACGAAAGCTTCTGGTACCTTGCCCAACCATGGAAACTACTGCATTACTTATTCATGTTACAAAATTTTCCCAGTCAAATTGCCAACGGTACACAAAAAAACGTAGTAGTGTATCAGGGGTGTTTGATGACAGTAAAATATATGCAATAATTAAATGCAACTCTGGCACATTAAAAGGACAAAAGTACACATGTACACGAGATATCCCGAACTCAACAAAAATTGAACATAGCATTGGGCTAACAAGCTGAATTTCCATCAAGAATTAACAGTTTTAAATTGAGCCCCCTCAGGTATTGATATCTTCAATTTTCACAGCACACAAATGAACAAGACAATATACAATTATGTTTTAATGTACAAAAGAAACAACAAAATAATATGAACATTTTAATACAGCCAACTTTTCTACATATTCAATGGGCCATTCAATGAAATGTATTTATGGGTCCATCTCATCGACGCACATACTGTACGGTACAGTTTTTGAAAAGATATGTTTGGGAAGTTATAATATCTATTTAGAGACGAAGAACTTTATCTGATGGCAGATTTTATTTGAATTTCCAAGTCAAATATTCCATTTGATCTGTGATGCTTGCTATATGTTTTACTTAAGTTGCAGTTATATGTGAGTCAGTACAGTAAAGCCAAACATTGTAATTATTAATTGTGACCTAATCCTGAAATTAATAACATTGTACTTTCTGTGGACGAGATAATCTTACAACATTATAAGACATCAACACATTAGTGCCTGCCAAGATCAGGTTTTATCACATGACATTTCTTGTTCTGAGTGAAATACAACCATACCTTCTTATATTTTATGCAAGTCACAGAAATTGCAATGACTTCATTTTGCCCAACTTATTTAGAGTGAAAAATTCACAGAAAATGGAGGCTTAGGTGGCAAATGTGTCAATTAAAAGAATCTGACAAATTTTGCCATAAAAAACAAAATTTTATGAAACTTGTTAAGGAAAAGTTATAACGCTTACTAAAGGCATTTGCTTTATAGCTTTTCCTAAACTTACTTCATAAAGTATTGTAATAAATAGCAACACATTTTCAGATCATATATATTGATGGCCTCGTGTTAAAACGCAGAAGCTACAAAATCCAAAGTTTTGAGTATGTATTTTCTTTTTTTTCTTGGTAATCCGATAACACCCGGTTTGTTTACAGTATGCCAAAGTTTTTATCACAAGCTTCTGCACTTTTTTCCTCACACTTTTTTCTGCATTTTGAAATAACATGCGGCATAGGCTTGCCTTTATAATTTTAGTTACATAAAAATTACGAAAACCGAAAAAAATACAGTTTCAGCAAAAAAGTGAGGCCATCAATATCTAACCCACTATCTTGCTAAATGACTTTATTATATAAATCAGCCAACCCTTTTTTTACCACAAACGTAACTCATATATACATAAAAACGGTATAACAGAATCATACTGACAAAACATTTGATGGGTGATAGCAAAAATGTGCTTTGACTTTTAGTGTCATTTAGAACCTTTTTGCTTTTATACATCAACGTTATTGTATGAAAAGCTACTCCTAAGTCAAGTTCTGTAGAATTTTACAAACTCTACTCAATAAGACATGACAACACTATGACTAGAATCCGTAGAATCATTTGGGCGCCTTTGATTTATTAATCCATTCTTCAATCCTCGTCTTGATATCTTCTCCTGAAAAACAGATTTTTATATTTAAGTTCAAAAATTGATGTTTTATGCATTTTTCCTAAACCATTAATAACGTTAGTAATTAATTTTCGAATGGAAATATGACAATCTGCGATCTAATTTTTTATCAGCAATCTTTTATCATTGGTTTACAGATTTTTAAGCAAAAACTTGCTCTTTCCAAGACAAAAAAATAGTTGTAAAAATGGTATATCTGTGAAGGTGCAGCTTTAAGAGTTGTTTATGAAACCAAGGTCTGTACATACTGGGAATGAGATCATCTTCTCTACATGGCTGTCGGTTGAACGGGTCAGTCTGAGAGTTGAGCAGATGGCGCATAATCACGGGGCGGTCCACCACATTACCGCTTGGCAGTTGGACTGGGTCCTTCATTAGTGTGTCCATCAAAGCATCTGAAATATATATGAGAACAGATTGGTCTGAGGGTTGTGCAGATTCTGCAGGTTGCGCACCATCACTGGCTGGCCCACCATTTTTAAGCTTGGTAGCTGGACTGGGTAAAATATGCTATATATTTTATATTTATAAAATATGTTATAACTGCTTTTAGTAAATTAAGTCTTTAATAGAAGCTTAGAGATGTGTATTTTTTAAAGAATGGTCACTGGAATATTTGAACAGGCTTTATAAAGATTAATCAGAATTTTTACAGATCGTTTTCATGTTTCATCAATAATTATGTATGTGATAAAAGTTTGGGTCAAAGTATTTTTTAGTTCAAAACCTATTGCATTTTTCAGAATTTTAAATGTGTTTTTATTCAACTACATGATGTATTTGGAGCACTGGTATACTTCATGGTCTTTACATTGATTTTAAACCATAATAAAACAACAAGTTGTTAAAATACAGGAAATGTTTATAGCAATTTCTTTTATCTTTATGGTAACTGAAAATGGAGTAAGTGCTCACTTAACCATGTAACATCACAGACACATTTATATGAATATTTGCATTAAGCAAGTCAGGTAGTAACAGTACATACAATCATTTCCTTGAACTTTTCAGTGTAACCTTGATTCAAGGCATTCCACATTTAATCCATTTAATTGTGTAGGCTGCTTTTAGCTCATAGCTTAATTTCCTATTTATGTTTATCATGACTACAACAGCTTTAATATGCTGATTGGTGGCTATTAATAGTCATGACATCATCTCTCATAAAAACCTATATACGTTACTGTTAAAATGGTCACCATAGCATGTTGATATGGGCTATCTGGTAAATTTATCAGGAGTTTAATTTGCTTTTATGAACATTTTTTTGCACTACATGCCTAGATTACACATTTATCTTTCCAGTAAATGTACATTTGATGAAAAATATTCTAATATTAAAATTTCTGGCTGGCCAGAATCGGGTCTTGAAAGTGTTGTGTTTCAAAGAACATATTTCTTAAGATTCAACTGGAGCTGAATGAGCGGAGAAGAAGCTAAGAAGCTTGGACTTGTCTTGATCCAGGATAGAAACATGTTTCCACCCACAAGTAATGGCCCCCCGTTTCACTTAAAGATCTTAGTCATAACTTTAATGTTAATCTTAAATCTGTTGGAACATAGCAGATGGCAACAAGTTGTTGAATTCATTTTCAATACAAGCTTAAGTTCAATACATACAAATGCATAGCAAAACAACGAAAACATGACACTAAGGAAATTTAAAGCTGCACTCTCACAGATTAATCCTTTTGGCAACTTTTTATTTTTTTGTCTTAGAATGATTCAATTTTTTCGTGAAGATCTTCAAACCAGTGATATAAGACTGCTGACAAAAGATCAGATCGTAGACTTTCATATTTCCGTTCGAAAATTAATGTTTTATGGCTAAAAGCGTTACTAACAGTTTAAGAAAACTGCCAGCATGGTTTGATCAGTCATGGCTTCCTCAGCTCACCATATAAATGGTTGGTTGGGTATAAACCAAAGACGAAATTTTGAAGCCATAACGCTGTCAAGCCATAATGCTGTCAGCAGTCTTATATCACTGGTGTCTATGCATTTTCACAAAAATTGGCTCGTTCCAAGATAAAAAAAAAAAAAGTTGTCAAAATGTTCAATCTGTGAGAGTGCAGCTTTAAATTTACAAATATATTCACCAAGATATTATTAAATCTGGCCTGAAAACGTGCACTATCCCTTTATGCTTTGAATATAACGGATAAAGGTGAATGGCACTTACCCCTGAACTCATCTGGAATCTCCCCATAATCTCTCTCGTCCTGAGCTTTTTGTACGACAATCCTCTCAACCTTTTCTTGAATGTTCCGGAATTTCTCGATGTCTGTCTCGACCTTGATGCACGCTCGCCGCATACGCACAATAGCGTCATCAAACAGCTCCTTGCGATAGGATCTCTGGAATAAAATGGTTTACATCATAAATATATTTGCAAACGGAGTGTATCGTTTAAGGGGAATATTCTTTTTGTTCACAAGACAACAGTTTTAGAGCAAAAAACATGATGGTCAGTATGTCTACAAATCTGTGAAGTGGCACCGATATGGCTGCATTTTTGTTTGACCCAGCCAAAATACTCACCTTGGTTGGTTAAATCAGTCATGGCTTCCTCAGCTCACCATATAAATGGTTGGTTGGGTGTAAACCAAAGATAAAAATTTTGAAGCCATAACGCTGTCAAGCCATAATGCTGTCAGGACCATGTCTTTCTGATAATCATAATGTTACAAAGTTAATTTGTTCTCAACTTAAAGCCATATTATAAAAAAAATTCATAGTAAAAGTCCTGTAAACTCACCTCATCATTAGCAATAGCCTCTAAAAACTCTGGGCAGTCAAGGTGAAGGTAGATGTCTGTGAGATAATCCAGCAGCTTCTTAGGCTCCCAGCCGTATTTCTCCGGGTTTCGGACCTTAAGATTCTTACACTTGGAACCGCAGAGCTGCTGTAGGTTAAAATTCAACATGGCGGCAAGTCTGTCAGCCAATTCCTGGAAGTAAGGGGATTACAACATCGAAATTAGATTTATGGATGAACAGGCCCGAATTCTGATACTATTGCTTGGCAAAACAAGCCCTGCTTTATAAAATTCAGAGTTTCAGCAAGGCCAGAAAACATTTTACCAGTGCAGTGCTTGCGGGCTTGTGTTTTGAATTTGACCACTAGGGGAAAGGAAATTACATTTTATTTACTAAAATCAGGTGTGTCAATGGATGTGTTAAAATGAAGGTCCAAGCAATATTTTCCATGGACTGACTTTCTCAGCTTTCTTAAGGTTGTATATACCAGTCTGACAGCTTATTCTAGAAAAACAAGCAGTTACTTATAACAGGAATTTCCAGAAACAACTGTTTCACACTCAGGTGCCAGTATTCAAACATTAAGGAAATATGGTAATTACAATATAATGACTCCAATACATACTGGCAGGAGAAAAGGCTTCTGTATCTTGATGGTCAGGTTAAACACAACTGTTACTGATACCATTCGGTCAATTACAATATTATATTGCCCATTGGGTATTCATAATTATTATATAATGTATTTATAACTGAACCATAAGTCATAGCATGAGAAAGGCTTTCTGTATTTTGTTCATCTGTGTTCAGGTTATGGAATATATCAACCATCTCAGTGGTCAAGGTTAAATATGATGCTGTTTGAAACCGTGATGCCAATATAACATGGCCAATGGAGCAATAATAATGATTATATATTTATATTTATAACTGTATAATACATACTGGTATGAGAAAGGGTTTCTGTATCTTGTTGGTCAGGTAATGGAACATATCTACTGTCTCAGTGGCCAGGGTCAGGTACGACCGACACTGTTTCTCGTCTGTTGCCAGCTGTCGCTGCTCTGTCT
Organism: Mya arenaria; assembly: GCF_026914265.1. Classification (NCBI taxonomy): domain Eukaryota; kingdom Metazoa; phylum Mollusca; class Bivalvia; order Myida; family Myidae; genus Mya; species Mya arenaria. The sequence goes on along the minus strand of NC_069130.1, from coordinate 8,595,964 downwards.
GCTGCTGCTCCTGAATGTATACAAGTTCTAAATGATAGTTACAGTTCATTCAACACATACATATTCATATGTGCATTATTAAGATATTGTGTCACACAGTGATTTAGGATAACCAATGAAAAGACTCTGTACATATTTCAAATGTTTTTAATGAATTGACAGCATAGTGGAAAAGTCATGGTCACATACATCAGTATGTCAGGGCCCCATAACCCCACCTTTTCTATAACAGACTCCATGGCCATTTTAGTATGCCCTGTGTTAAATAATGATACACAAAAGACAACTTTCCAGTGTTTAACCAATGTCCTTAATAATACAAAGCCCCCTGAACTACTCTCAAATGCCAAGTAAAAAGTGAGGGAGCCACCGGTTCTTATCTAATATAATCTTCGATATGATCACAATGATGCAGCAACTTTGGGAATTTAACCTGACATCTCCAACCTCAAAGTAAATGCTATATCACTAACTGACTAGCATCTTACTAGCCTGATTATTGACTACACTGGTAGACGAGATTTTAACTTAACATTGCCAACCTAAGTGAAACTTCTAACACTAACTGGTTAGCATTGACCTAGTCCGCTTAATCACAACACAGGTAGACTTCATCTTTTTTCCTGGTATTTGAAAAAATGACCTTTACCCTTGAAATTGGGAATTTTCCCTTTGTTTTTTCACAAAACTTGGATTTTTTAATACATGATTTTGTTCGTGGAGTATACTCAAATACCAGGTACTCTTTTTTAATAATTTATTTGAGGGCTTATATCGCTTCAACCACAATCAACTACAGTAAAAGTTTTTGTTAAAAATGTTTTCTTTTAAATTTCTGATTGGGAATTTTTATTCAATTATTAAACATTTGGAAAAAATATTTCTTTTTGACACTGACAATATTACCAAATATAGACAATAAAAAATGCCAAAAAACAACAACAATAACCTCAGTGCATAAATATACTTACTTGAGATTTCTTGTTCCACTCGTCAGAAGTCATGAGTTCCTGTACCTCGTGTATTCGCTTGAGGCAGTCAAGACTTTCGTCAAGCAGAAATGTGGTGTCGTTCATCAACATGTTCACAAACTTCACAAACTGCTTCCCCTTGCTGTAAATATACAAGAAACAGGAATAAAGGGATAACAAACAAAACTATATATTGGTCTTAAAAAATCTGGTATGAAAATCACAGTGGAATATACATTTAATGGTTGGATAGTCCGTCAGATGGTCAGTCTGTTGGTCACTACGACAGTCAGTAGACCAAGTCTTGAGAATGTATTATTTTGTCAATACATTTTCAAGAATGGAATCAATAGTAACAGATCAATTTCAATTGTACTGTTCAGCCAAGCCATATTATACTGAGATATTTTGAAATAATATAACTTTGTAAAGATGATGAAATACTACTTTTTAATATTGATGTAAGGTAACCATGGCTAGTTTGACCAATTTTCAACAAAACATTATACAAATCCAAACTTTCAACAGATGTTTCCAAGTTTTTGGAAGATTGAGTTCCAGCATGATGTTATTGCCAGCCCTTCCAAAGACATTGAAGGGCAATGATCTTTTTTTTCTTTCAAAAACAGATGAGCTAATTAAATCTAGATGTACACTCCTAATTTCCTAAAACATTCTGGTTCTTTGATGATCTTCAGCTGGTGTAACCAATGGTCCACATGACCTATAAGTTTATAATGATGTGGTTACCTTAACTAAACTTGTTAATCATAGTTGTATAACATAGGCGCTATTTAAACTTATTTACAAACTTTGCTTCTTTGATGAACTGTAGACGTTAAGCCCCACAAGGCCTTGAAGTTAATAATGATGCGCAAAGTATTACTTGTTACTTATAGTTTATATAACATAGGCGGTTTTTATGCCGATACATACTCTGCTTCTTCGATGATCTTGAGCTGATGTGAGTGTATGCACCACATGGCCTTGAAGTTAATGATATTGCAACGTATTATACTAAACTTGTTACATATAGTTTATATAACATATAATAATAATGATGTGAGTGTATGCCCCACATGGCCTTGAAGTTAATGATATTGCAACGTATTATACTAAACTTGTTACATATAGTTTATATAACATCGGAGATAATAATACCGATACATACTCTGCTTCTTCGATGATCTTGAGCTGATGTGAGTGTATGCCCCACATGGCCTTGAAGATGATACTAATGTGGTAGCGTATGCTGAACTTGTCATAAAACTCGTTGCTTGACCCAGTAGACTCAATGTCTGAAATAGGGAAATCGCAGAGATTAATTTATATGATAATAATGATTATTTTCTAAAAATTATACTTAAAGTGACACTTTTATTCAAAACAAGAGATGTTTGTCAAACATTATGCCCCCCCCCCCCCCCCCTGAGCGCCATGTTGTCAGGATTATATGGACAATTGAATGAAATATGCATGGACCGAAATGACAGCTGATTTGTTGCTGTTTTAAGATTATGACCATTTAAGGGATAAAGTGTGTTATGACCATCATGACCTTTGACTCTATGAACTCAAAATCCAGAGTCATCAGCTGGTCACCAGAAACCTAAATGTCAAGTTTGAGGGCCATGGGTTCAGGCATTGTCAAGTTATCACAAGACAAGTTTTTTTCGTTCAAGGTCACTGTGACCTTGACCTTTGACCCGATGACCCCTTAAATCATAAGGGGTCATCTACAAGTTAGATGCAACTCCAAGTCAAGTTTGAAGGCCATGGGTTCAGGCGTTGTTGAGTTATCACTCGGACAACCTTTTACCATTCAAGATCACTGTGACCTTGACCTTTGGCTCTATGAATCCTAAAATCAATAAGGGTGATCTACTGGTCAGGCTTAACATCCATGTCAAGTTTATTGATCATAGGTTCAGGCATTGTTGAGATATCAGTGGGGGAAGACTTGCTAACTTTTTTGTGTTAAAGATTACTGTGACATTGACCTTGGCCTGATGACCCCCAAAGTCGATAGGGGTCATCTACTGGGCAGGCCCAACCTTCATGTCAAGTTTGATGACCATAGGTCCAAGAATTGTCGAGTTTGCTTTCAAGGTCACTGTAACCTTGACCTTTGACCCCTAAAATCAATAGGGGTCATCTACTGATCAGGCCCAACCTTTTACCATTCCAGGTCACTGTGACCTTGACCTTTGGCCAGATGACCCCCAAAAACAATAGGGGTCATCTAGTGGTCAGGCCCAACCTCCAAGTCAAGTTTGAGGGCCATGGGTGCAGGCATCGTTGAGTTATCATTCGAACAACCTTTTACCATTCCAGGTCACTGTGACCTTGACCTTTGGCCCAATGACCCCTTAAATCAATAGGGACCATCTTCTGGCCAGGCCCAACCTCCAAATCAAGTTTGAGGGCCATGGGTGCAGGCATTGTCGAGTTATCACTTGGACAACCTTTTACCATTCCAGGTCACTGTGACCTTGACCTTTGGCCAGATGACCCCCAAAAATAATAGGGGTCATCTAGTGGTCAGGCCCAACCTCCAAGTCAAGTTTGAGGGCCATGGGTGCAGGCATTGTTGAGTTATCACTCGAACAACCTTTTACCATTCAAGGACACTTTGACCTTGACCTTTGACCCATTGAGCCCAAAAAACAATAGGGGTCAGCTACTTGTCAGGCCCAACCTCCAAGTCAAGTTTGAGGGCCATGGGTGCAGGCATTGTCACGTTATCACTCGGACAACCTTTTACCATTCAAGGTCACTGTGACCTTGACCTTTGGCCTGATGACCCCCAAAAACAATAGGGGTCATCTACTGGTCAGGCCCAACCTCCATGTCAAGTTTGATGGCCATGGGTGCAGGCATTGTTGAGTTATCACTCGGACAAGCTTTAAATTTATTTTACCATTATAGGTCACTGTGACCTTGACCTTTGACCCGATGACCCCCAAAATCAATAGGGGTCATCTACTGGTCAGTCCCAACATTCATGTGAAGTTTGATGACCATACGTCCAGGAATTGTTGAGTTATCACTCGGATAAGCTTTGGTCTACCGACGGACCGACCGACCAACCGACCAACATACCGACATGCCTGTGCAAAGCAATATACCCCTCTTCTTCGAAGGGGGGCATAATCAATACATACACATGAATAACAAACATAAATTTTGAGTGATATACCTTTAACTACTTCCAAAATAATGAATTAATAAAAAAAAAAAAATACTGATTACAATACTGTAATTGTGTATTTAATAGCTATATATACGCAAAATTTTTAAATGATTGGTGAATGCTTTAAGATTTACTGCAATCATATTTTCTGCACCTTTCTTTCAATTTAAACTCGGTATCCTTCATAAGAACCATTGTTTTCAATATTTATTCAGTCTTATTGTTATATCAAATCATTTGTATTAGTTTCGGTAAATCATATTTGGGAGTAAGAGTAAATCTTTAATGTGATAACATATATATACTGAACTTGCTCAAAAACATCTTGCTTGATCTAGTAGATTTCTAGATTAGTAGATTCTTTTTTGGCAGTGAAATCAGATTATTTTTTCAAAACTTATTTTCCTGAAAAGTAAATATTAATCTATTTTAATATGACCAATATTGTTTATTTGGCACAAACTACTCCAAAATTTGAGGGGCGGGTAATAAGTTGCTTGTTTTTTACTTCCTAACCACTTAATCTCCATAAAAAAAAAATAAAAAAATTTATGAACAGTTGAATATATATTTCATGATGCACTGCTTTTAAGAGATGTTTTGAAATGAAATGGTCATGCTTTACAATCCATTTTTTTTTTCTGGCTTTAGGTTGCATCATTCTGTTACCTGTGTAGAACTGCATGAGAGCTGGGGCCAGGAACTCCCTGGACAGGTCATGGAGGAGAAGTCGCTCATGGATTTTGTCCATTCTCGGCTGAAGAGAAACATTCCACAGGCTATTATCAATGTAAGTATTCATTACATGCTTTCTGGGGGTTTATAGAGATTTATCAGTGAAATAAATACATGGTAGACAAACCCAATTTGGAATTGGAAAAATATGCCAAAACTACAAAAGATACATTTGTCCTAAGCGATTTTACACATCAGTAAGTAAGATTCAATTCGTTGTACACAACAATATCAAATTTATTCATAAACAAGTTTTTGATAAGTATTTTCTTTGCAATATTATCATCAGTGTCTAGTCTCTTTAATAGCATTATTGTAAATTGCTTGTTGAAACCATATCACTGTTGTTCCAGATAATGAATCACATGCCTGCACAAACACATGTTTTAATTTTACCATTCAATTCTGGTAAGGGAGATAGCCTCTTTTTATCCGCTTACCTGTACTGCCGGATTGAAGTAAAACATGACTTCGACCAGTTTGGCCAATAGATATGGGTTGTTAACATAGCCAGGACTGCATACAAATACAATCAACAGCTGCAGTAGTCTATCTGTACACGGGTCTTCTAGTGCCTGGGGCATAGCTCTGTTAACATACAAACATGGGTATATTACAGCAGGTTGACAATGGGGAATAGATAGACTTGAATTTGTTCAATATCTCAAGTTTGATGATTGTAAAAAAAAAAAAAATCACCAGACTGATCATCCTCTCATTAAAATCAGGGGTGAAAATTGCTGATAGCCAGACATTATGCTGGGGGTGTTAGTAAGGCCCTATTGCAGGTCCAGGACAGCACGATGGTGGCAGGCTGATATTCAGTATTAGTGACAGGCTTGTTCAAGATCTTAATTTTGATAATTGTGAAAAAATCACCATACTGGCCATCAACTCAGTACATGGTTTACTATTAAATTCAGGGTTGAGAAATGCTGAAAGCCAGATCCCTGAATATCATGCTGGGTACTAGTTAGACCCTAGTTAGGCCCTATTGCAGGACCTGGGCAGCATGTTGGTGGGGGTCATAGAGGGCAAAGCCTCCTTTAAGCTCTAAGGTTTGGAGCATTTTAAGAGCCTAAGATTGCATTTAAACATATCTGTTATAGTTGCCAAGAGTTGTCAAGAGTTATTAAGAGTTGAAAGTTTTTTTAATCCTGTAAAGAGTGAAGTTTCTCACTCCTGTAAGATACTTACTGAGCAACAAAGAGCGTAAATTCCGCTACATCTTCCAGGTTGAACTCTGGCAGTGCTTGGAACAAGGGCGAAACTTCAGCTGGCAGTGGTAATATAGTTCTGAAAGGTAAAGGTAAAGACATATTTTGTGTTAATACAAACAACAAGACAAGTGCATGCAAGTCCTGAAGGGATTATCATAATTTTATTAGAACACGCTAACCAGTTTTCAATCCCAAACAAGAAAAACATATAAATAAATACAAACATAATCAGGGTTTATTTCCTTAAGTAAATTGCAAACACTAGAAACATAAATTCAAATACAGAAAAAAATAATTTAAGGAGCACATGAACAATTTAGATTTCATAAAGATCAGTTCAATACACTTTGGGAAAAATTCTACTGGAACTAATATTTTTTCTCTCAAAATATTCAGTACAGTATTTGTCAATGTTCTCAAAGTAGCCCCTTACCCCTTGTTTATTGGTTCTGTAAAACTGCAAGAATAATATAATGGGAACCAATATTTACAAGGTTACACTCCCCCCACCCCCTTTACAACTTATTTACTTGGTCTGCAATGTCCATCAAGCTCTTGTCCAGAATGCTGTAAAACTACAAGGATCTACAAAAACAGATGTCCACTATGCAACAGCCTCTTACCCCTTATTCACAGGATCAGCAATCGCCAGCAAGTAATTGACCAAAACGCTGTAAAACTGTAAGCATCTACGTAACAACCTCTTACCCCTAATTCACAGCATCAGCAATCGCCAGCAAGTACTCCGCCAGAACGCTGTAAAACTGTAAACATCTAGGTTACAACCTCTTACCCCTTATTCACAGGATCAGCAATTGCCAGCAGGTACTCTGCCAGAACGCTGTAAAACTGTAAACATCTACGTAACAGAGACTCATCCATAATGGCAGCCTCGGCACACAGCTTGCTCTTCTGTAACCTCTGGAGTAGAAATTGTTAAGCTTAGTTTAGTTAACATTATATGGAACACTGTCATTTCCACCATGTTACACCAGAGTTTTAAATTTACTGTGCAGGATCTTCACCATTCATTTTCAAATTATCTTATATCATTCAGTTTACAAAGCTATGTAGTACAGACCTGGAACTGTTGTTTATATTTCTTCACAATCTGTCGATTGCGAGCTGCCTGGGGAAAGTGTTTCCAAATGGGCTCAGAATTCTCAAGCTCTTCAACGACCCGGGAGAGGTCACGTATCGCCCGTACGCAGCGCTGGTGTCGCTGTACCACAGGAAGGATTGATAGGTGGTGGGCATTGACAGTCAGGGTGAAACACTCGGTCGGGAATTTTGGCTCTTGCCAAGGTGGAACAGGGTCTGACCCTGCAATCATAGCCATAGTTTCAAAGGATGACAATAACGGTCTATACAACTGTAGTCTGATATCCAAATAAAGGTTAAAAGGGGGGAAAAATGGTTAGTTTGAAACACTACATTGAAAACTTCCTGGGACCTCCTGCCTAAAGCAGCTAAAGCATGACTAATTTCACCAAAACTTAATTTACCTTAAAAGCCCAGTTTCAGAAATGTCTCAATCTGTCTTGTTCATCCCCAGCTGACCAGGTGCTGTTTTTATGGACCTGATGCCACCACAGGGTGTCAAATATCCTGTGTATTGTTTACTGGCTAATTACCATTTAGGGTTGTGTTTAAAGATTAAGGGCTGTGCTGGTTATGCGTTAACTGATCAATATTCATTGATCTGAAATTTGGGATCTAGAACCATGATTATGGACAGTCTTTAATTGGAGTTTACAAGTGGTAAAACTACTAATCTTAAAGTGAGGTTTAACTAGGCCTAACACTCTGGCAATTCATTGATAATTTTCAAGAAATGCATTTATATTTTTTGTTCCCTGTTCAAAGTGATATTCGTATTTAATAGCTGAAAATGCATGAATATTAAATGATTGGTGGGTCCAAAAAGATTTAGTGCCATCAACTATCATCTCATAAAATAAATAAGAAATACCATGTTTTCTGCAAATTAAATTCTTTCAAATTAAACATTATATCATTCTTAAGAACCGTTGTTTTCGATATTTATTTATCCTTTTTGGTAAGTTAAAACAATTGTATTAATTGTGGTAATTCTTATCTGGGAGTAAGAGTGCATCTTTAACACTGTACATACTGAGCTTGTCCGTGTAAGCATCGGCTTCCTGAGATGAGAGTTTGAGTCGAGCTTCTGAGCGGAGCTTTACACGGCATTGCGGGTGAAACATGTAGTAAGGGTCCACCTAAAAATAAGAGCAGAAAATAGCCAGTGCATGGATTTATAAGAGCCTGTGAATAAATAGATATTTTTGAAATAGACTGGAAAGAAAACAGCCAACAAATGAACATTTAATTAAGAGTTTGAAAATGACTTCAGTTTAAAAATGTGTTGTTTTATCGATACATGTATTTTAACAAGAGGGCCATGATGGCCCTGTATCGCTCACCTGTAGCTTTGCTAAATAAAGTGAACATTCTGACCTATTATCATAAAGATCCAATGAAAAGTATGGCCCCTAGAGGCCACTCTTTTATTTGTCCCACTGACCTAGTTATTGACCGCGGATGACCCAATGTGGAACTTGACCTAGATTTTATAAAGATGATCAGTCTGACCAAGTTTCATAAAGATTAGGCTAAAATTGTGACCTCTATTGTGTTCATAAGGTTTTTCTAATATCTGACCTAGTGACCTAGTTATTGCCTGCGGATGACCCAATATCGAACATGACCCAGATTTTATAGAGATGATCATTCTGACCAAGTTGCATTAACATTAGGCTAAAATTGTGACCTCTATTGTGTTCACAAGGTTTTTCTACTAATTGACCTATTGACCTAGTTATTGACGGTAAATGACCCAATATCGAACTTGACCTAGATTTTATAGAGATGATCATTCTGACCAAGTTACATTTAGATTAGGCTTAAGTTGTGACCTCTATTGTGTTCACAAGGTTTTTATACTAATTGACCTAGTGACCTAGTTATTGACCGCGAATGACCCAATATCGAACTTGACCTATATTTTTCTAGAGATGATCATTCTGACCAAGTTGAATTGAGTTAAGCCTAAAATTGTGACCTCTATTGTGTTCACAAGGTTTTTCTACTAATTGACCTAGTGACCTAGTTTTTGACCTGGGTTGACCCAATATGGAACTTGACCTAGCTTATGTTAAGATGATCATTCTGACCAAGTTTCATTAAGATAAGGCTAAAATTGTGACCTCTATTTTGTTCACAAGGTTTTTCTAATAATTGACCTAGTGACCTAGTTATTGACTGCGTATGACCCAATATCGAACTTGACCCAGATTTTATAGAGATGATCATTCTGACCAAGTTGCATTAAGATTAGCCTAAAATTGTGACCTCTATTGTGTTCACAAGGTTTTTGTACTAATTGACCTAGTGACCTAGTTATTGACCGCAGATGACCCAATATCGAACTTGACCTAGATTTTATAGAGATGATCATTCTGACCAAGTTGCATTGAGATTAGGCTAAAATTGTGACCTCTATTGTGTTCACAGGTTTTTGTACTAATTGACCTAGTGACCTAGTTATTGACCGTGAATGACCCAATATCAAACTTGACCTACATTCTATAGCGATGATCATTCTGACCAAGTTGCATTGAGATTAGGCTAAAATTGTGACCTCTATTGTGTTCACAAGGTTTTTCTACTAATTGACCTAGTGACCTAGTTATTGACCCCAGATGACCCAATATCGAACTTGACCTAGATTTCATAGAGATGATCAGTCTGACCAAGTTTCATAAAGATTAGGTCAAAATTGTGACCTCTGTTGTGTTCACAAGGTTTTTCTAATAATTGACCTATTGACCTAGTTATTGACTGCAGATGACCCAATATCGAACTTGACCTAGATTTTATAGAGATGATTATTTTGACCAACTTGCATTGAGATTAGGCTAAAATTGTGATCTCTATTGTGTTCACAAGGTTTTTGTACTAATTGACCTAGTGACCTAGTTGTTGACCGCGGATGACCCAATATCGAACTTGACCTACATTTTATAGAGATGATCATTCTGACCAAGTTGCATTGAGATTAGGCTAAAATTGTGACCTCTATTGTGTTCACAAGGTTTTTCTACTAATTGACCTAGTGACCTAATTATTGACCTGGGATGACCCAATATCGAACTTGACCTAGATTTTATAGAGATGACCATTCTGACCAAGTTGCATTGAGATTAGGCTAAAATTGTGACCTCTATTGTGTTCAAAAGGTTTTTCTACTAATTGACCTAGTGACCTAGTTTTTGAGCCCAGATGACCCAATATCGAACTTGACCTAGATTTTATAGAGATGATCAGTCTGACCAAGTTTCATAAAGATTAAGTCAAAATTGTGACCTCTATTGTGTTCACAAGCAATTGTGAACAGACGGACGGACGGACGGACGGACGGACGACGGACGAAGAGTGATCACAAAAGCTCACCTTGTCACTACGTGACAGGTGAGCTAAAAAGCGACAAGGAAAAAAAAGGAAATCTTTCAGAAACTATCAAGTAGTTACTACATATGACCAATGACCAGTGAGATACTTAAATTAGGAAAATCACTCAAGTTTGAAAATGGGCTGTTTTATCAATACATGTATTTTAAGAAAGTCAATGAAAATAAAGCTATTCAGATATAATCAAGTAATATGACCAGTGCGATACTTAATATTAGAAAAATGATGGAATGCCTGTTGTTAGGAAATGTGATATTTCATGAATACATGCCCTGCCATTACCTCACAATCACTACCAGTACCTTATCGAGAGTGACTTTCATAGCAAGCTTCTGCAGCACACTGAGCAGGTTTAACATGAATCCATCTCCCGCTACATGTTTGTTGTTTACCTGGTAAAGAAAAACATGTAAACACACATTAGTACAAAAGAAAATCTATCACAGATCCAGGTTTCAAAATTAGCATAAATACGCAAGCCCTGCACATGTAAACACTTTCTTGGCTTGCTAAAATTCTGAATTTTATACAGCACGGCTTGTTCAAATATGTAATGCCAAGCAGTAGTATATAAATTCGGGCTTATTCATCCAAAACACTTATTTCGTTGTCTGTTTAGATCTCGAAACATAGTGATACCCTGGTATAATTATATATATCCTTTAAAGTTAAGAACATAAACTCATTAAAAAATAATATAATCCATGGAAGCTAGCTTTTATATTTTTATTTTTGTATGATTCGCTTGTTGAAGAAACTATCACAAAATAAGTTTTAAGTTAGGAATATAACCTTGCATATTTCAGCACAAACCTGTATTTAGATAAGAAACTGACCATTTTAAGCAAACTTCAACTAAGCCATGCAACTTTAGGATGTGTATCCTTTTTGGTAAAATTCCTTAAACCATAGGCAAAAGACTACTGATATTTAAGTCTTTCAAACTTAAATCCAATCTCCAGTATTTTTTAAGACTTAAATTAAGAAATAAAAAGACGAGAACTTATTACATCTGTTAGGCAATTGGGTGTAAGATTAATGTACACTAAGGTACATGTAAGTTTAACACCAACCACATACCACAATTTGTGATTTCTTGCCGTTTCTCTCCAAGGACGTGGCTATGTACGTCATGGCAGCTTCTCGTGTTTCTGCATTAACTAACACTGCGTGAAGGATCTTATATAACTCCTCCTATAGGGTTAAAAAACATTTTTCAAATAAAAATGTTCTGATCAAGTCCTTCATTTGCCATATATTTTATGCTTCCTCAGTCATAAAAACAAATCAGACCCAGGAGCATGTGAGTCACTTTGGTCAGTCTTCAACCTTGACCAATTTGCACAGACCTTGGGGGTGATCTTTTGATCCGAGACAAAAATACATGTTTGATTTTTTTTTCTTGCATATCCTAATTTCTACTTCTGTGTAAAATTGATGTAGAAAAGGACATTTTTGTGCATTTTCACCAAATAGGGAGTGCAAAGTTGTTTCATGACGTCATAGCGCATACTAATTTAAAAGAAACATTGACATCAAATAGTTTCGCAAAAGCCACATTTTGAAACATATTTTTTTTTTGCAACACACTTTCATAACAACTAGAACTCCGCGAGTTGATTGTGTCACCTGACGAATTATTTACTGTTGACTTTATAGCTGTTTAATTGGCATATTATTCATTTATAGACAATGATGTTGCCATTAAACTTTCAAGTGTAGGTGGCATTTAAACTGAAGGTAATAATGTTAAGCTGGACAAAAATTAACAACAAACAAGAGCTGTCACAGTATGTGACGAATGCCCCCGAATGTGACATTGACCTATGAACAAGGTCAGTACATGAAAAGTTAAAGATCAAACAAATACATAGGGCAAGTTATTTAAAATTGCCTCTGAACATAAAAAAATACCACCCATACATGACAACCCACATTCTTATGTCCTTATATTAAGCATTCCATTGTGAATAAACACAAAGTGTATCTTTCACCTTAGAGGTAGGGACATGGGTCTTGGTAGGGACATGGGTCTTGCACGTGACACATGTGGCAAGTAATTTTAAAATCTGTCCATACAAAAAAAAAGTTACAGCCCAGACATAACAACCAATACTCTGTATCCTTATATGCAGCACTCCATTGTGAATAAAAACCTAAGTGTGACCTTGATCTTCGAGGTAGGGACACGGTTCTTGCACGTGACACGTTGTCTTGGTATGTCGAACTTGTGGCAAGTTACTATAAATTCTGTCCATACAAGGGAAAGTTACAGCCCGGACAAGACAACCTACACTCTATGTCCTCATATGCAGCATTCCATTGGGAATAAACACTAAGTGTGACCTTGACCTTAGAGGTAGGGACACAGGTCTTGCACCCGACACATCGTCTTGGTAATTCAAACACATGTGCCAAGTTATTTTATAATCTGTCCATACAAGGGAAAGTTACAGCCCGGACACGACAACCTATACTGTATGTCGTTATATGCAGCATTCCATTGTGAATAAACACTAAGTGTGACCTTGACCTAAGAAATATGGACACGGATCTTGCACATGACACGTCGTCTTGGTATGCCGAACACATGTGCCAAGTTATTTCAAAATCTGTCCATACAAGGGAAAGTTACAGCCCGGACACGACAATCTATACTCTATGTCATTATATGCAGCATTCCATTGTGAATAAACACCTAAGTGTGACCTTGACCTTACAGGTAGGGACACGAATCTTGCATGTGACACGTCATCTTGGTATGCCAAACACATGTGCCAAGTTATTTTAAAATCTGTCATACTCTATGTCCTTATATGCAGCATGCCATTGTGAATAAACACTAAGTGTGACCTTGACCTAAGAGGTAGGGACACGGGTCTAGCAAGCGACATGTCGTCTTGGTAATTCAAACACATGTGCCAAGTTATTTTATAATCTGTCCATACAAGGGAAAGTTACAGCCCGGACACGACAACCTATACTCTATGTCCTCATATGCAGCATTCCATTGGGAATAAACACTAAGTGTGACCTTGACCTTAGAGGTAGGGACACGGGTCTTGCACCCCACACATCGTCTTGGTAATTCAAACACATGTGCCAAGTTATTTTATAATCTGTCCATACAAGGGAAAGTTACAGCCCGGACACGACAACCTATACTGTATGTCGTTATATGCAGCATTCCATTGTGAATAAACACTAAGTGTGACCTTGACCTAAGAAATAGGGACATGGTTCTTGCACGCGACACGTCGACTTGGTATGCCGAACACATGTGGCAAGTTATTTTAAAATCTGTCTATAATATTCTGAGTTATTGAGTCGGAATTACGGACGGATAGACGGACAGACATTGCGATTTTAATATGCCCACCTTCGGGGGTATAAAAATTAAAAAAGGGCAATAACTCTAAAAATATGGAATCAAGAGTTACAGTTCTTGTGCACTGCACTTGCCCTAAATAAGATCTATCTACCTATTAAGTTTCAGGTTGATACCTCTTATAGTTTACGATATATACCCTTGACAAAAATTATGCTTGAAAATTAACAAAGGGCAAAACCTCTAAACATATAGATGCAAGAGTTACAGTTTTGTGCACTGCACTTGCCCTCAAAGAGATCTATCTACATATGATATTTCAATTTGATACCATTAATAGTTTATGAGATATTCCCCAGACAAGTGAAAACAGGACGCAGACGCCAACAAAGGGCAATAACTCTATAAATATGGAAACATGAGTTACGGTTCTTATGCACTGCACTTACCCTCAATGACATCTATCTACATATGAAGTTTCATGTTGATACCTCTTATATTCTTTAAGATAAGCCCCGGATAAAACTTTAAGCATGAAAATTAACAATGGGCAATTACTCTAAAACTAAGAAAGCAAGAGTTACTGTTATTGTGCACTACACTTGCCCTCCATGAGATCTATCTACATATGAAGTTTCAAGTTGATAACTCTTATATTCTATAAGATATGCCCCGGACAAAACTTGCATGAAAATTAACAAAGGGTGATAACTCTAAAAATATGGAAGCAAGAGTAACAGTTCTTGTGCACTGCAATTGCCCTCAATGAGATCTGCCCTCAATGAGATCAATCCACATATGAAATTTCAAGTTGATACCATTAATAGTTTATGAGATATGCCGCGGACAAGTGAAAACGGGACGCGACCGCCACCACCGCCGACGAAGACAACACAGAAACAGACTTATGAAATATATGATATTACCTCGATTTTCTGTTTTATTCGAAATAGAAGCCAAGCTAGCGTAAAATGTTTGGGCTGATGACTTAGAATGCCAAAATGGCAATTACCCTGAGATACTGCATCCGGTGTTGTAGTGACTGATGGACCAGCCGTACATTGTCTGGGGTCAGCTGATGACCGGAAAAGTGCTTCTCCACAACCTTTGTCTGGAAAAAACAAAACCATTAATATAGGTTTTACATATATCCTAAATGTTTACACACATAAATAAGTTTTGTTCTAGTTAGGCCACCATGACCATGACATTAATCTCAAAATAAATAGTGGTCACATCTATTGGCCATAGTGCATACCAAAATTGAAGACTCTCCTCCAAGCAGTTCAAAGGTTTTTGGAAATGAAAGTGCACTTTTTGTATTTTCCAGTGCAGATCACAATGACCATGACCTTTGATCCCCAAAGCATTACCATCACACTCTGACCATGATCTATGTGCATCAAGTTGTTCAAAGATATTGTATAAAGGCACCCATAATTTTCTAGTAAGTCATCATGAAAGTAAAATAAAAAGAAGTCACATCTATTGACCATGACCAATCTTCATACCAAGTTAAGACTTGCAAAAGAGTAAGTAATTTACTTCTAAAGTATTTTTGAGAAACCGGCGCATGATTTTTAGCAAACTACATTAAGTTCAAATGTATATACAAAACTAGAAGCGCCGCAATGCGACGAAACCAGGTTTTTGTTATGGGCAATCAGAAATTATAGCCAATTAATTTGTTGTATGAGCAAGTTCAATCTGCAGCTTCATATAAGCTTTATTCACACTAAGATTCATCACTATCCATCAATTCTAACTAAGTTGTTGGGCACAAACAAACATTTTTCTATTTTTAGGAACAGTGACCTTGACCCCACCTCCCAAGCTAGCTCTTCACATAAGCTACCTTCGCTCTACGTTTCATCAATATCTATCAATGCTAACTAAAGTTATTGGGCAGACACCATTTTTAAATTTTCAGTAACAGTGACCTTGACCTTAGCCCCACCCCCCTCAAAAGCAATCCCAAGCTAGCTCTTTACATAAGCTACCCACACACCAAGTTTAATCAATATCTATCAATGCTATCAAAAGTTATTTGGTTAAAAAACATTTTTCTATTTCAAGTAACAGTGACATTGACCGTAGCCCCTCCCCACTCAAAAGCAATCCCAAGCTAGCTCTTCACATGCTACCTACACACCAAGTTTCATCAATATCTGTCAATCCTAACTAAAGTTATTGGGCAGAAACCATTTTTCTATTTTTAGTAATAGTGACCTTGACCTTAGCCCCTCCCCACTCAAAAGCAATTCCAAGCTAGCTCTTCACATAAGCTACCTACACACTAAGTTTCATCAATATCTATCAATGCTAAATTATGTTATTGGGCAGAAACCATTTTTCTATTTTTAGTAACAGGCGACCTTGACCTTAGCCGCACCCCCCTCAAAAGCAATCCCAAGCTAGCTCTGTACATAGCTACCCAATGCTAACTAAAGTTATTGGGCAGAAAGCATTTTTCTATTTTAAGTAACAGTGACCTTGACCTTAGCCCCTCCCCCCTCAATAGCAATCACAAGCTAGCTCTTCACATAAGCTACCTACACACCAACTTTCGTCAATATCTATCAATCCTAACTAAAGTTATTGGGCAGAAACCATTTTTCTATTTTTAGTAACAGGCGACCTTGACCTTAGCCCCACCCCCCTCAAAAGCAATCCCAAGCTAGCTCTTCACATAAGCTACCTACACACCAAGTTTCATCAATATCAGTCAATGCTAACTAAAGTTATTGTGCAGAAACCATTTTTCTATTTTAAGTAACAGTGACCTTGACCATTTTTCTATTTTAAGTAATAGTGACCTTGACCTTAGCCCCTCCCCACTCAAAAGCAATCCCAAGCTAGCTCTTCACATAAGCAACTTACACACCAAGTTTTGTCAATATATATCAATGCTAACTAAAGTTATTGGGCAGAAACCATTTTTCTATTTTTAGTAACAGTGACCTTGACCTTAGCCCCACACCCTCAAAAGCAATCCCAAGCTAGCTCTTCCCATAAGCTACCTACACACCAAGTTTCATCAATATCTATCAATGCTAACTAAAGTTATTGAACAGAAACCAATGTTTGACGCCCGCCCGCCCGCCCAACGACAACCTCATTCTAATAACCTGGTTTTCGTTGAAAACCTGGTTAAAAACAAGTCATTGGGGAATTCCCTTTGAAAAACGGATCAATATTATGCGACTAAACTTTAAATAATTTGAATAGCAGTTTCGAAATAAGATCTCTTTTAACATTTATCTCATGACAATATTGATCTTCCAACACAAGCAGCTCTTGAATAACAAAGGAATGATTTAAGCATGGAAATTTGGAATACGAAATTAGTAGACGTAAAGTTATATAATTGCAATATACATATTCTGTGATATAAGGAATAATATTTCATGGGAACCAATTTTAAAAAGAACTGAACTATAGATAGTGATAGGGAGAGTGAGAGACTGTTTTCCCTGCGACTGTCCCAGGTGATGGGGGATATCGGGGTCAACAGCTCAGTGACTTCCAGGAGGAGGAGAACATACCGGATGCAAGAGACATTGTCAAATATTGATGGCGTTTTGAGAGATGATATTCTTACTACATATATATTTGGTAGTCAGAGTGAGGCCACGACAACACATGGGATGAACTCTGATACTGACAGCTTGTTCTGTGATGGCAAAATAAATGTGGCTCTTGATTGGAGTGAGTGGCAGTTTGGAAAGCCAAATCTTCTAGTGTTAAAGAATGATCTCACTCCTCCTCAACACTGCTACTAGCAGAGAATGAGAAGTGACTGCCGACTTCCAGCATTAGAACCTGAGGATATTGATGATATACTAGATGTAGAGGGGAGAGTTATATTGACTAGTACTATGACTAAACAGGAGAACTTTGAGAGGAGCTTATCTAAGTCCGGTAAAATATATAGACATGGCCCATCAATTTCAGCTGATAAAAACAATGACAAGGTCTGGGCACACAAATGTGGCCAGCTACCCCAGGAATGCCAGTTCATGTTCCACAGACCACGCCCTGGACACTGGCCCAAGCCTGACACATTAGCCAGAGCTAGGGAGGTTGGAGTCTTCCTAGTGCCACAGGGCTACACTGAGAGCCCAACTAAACGTGATCCTCCTAAAGGATTATTGGTTCCTTCAAAGTAAACTAGTTATCCCTATTCAAAATGGCAGTGGAGTTTTTCAACTCCATTGATGGAACGAGATCGAATGTTTGATTTTAGCCCTGTTCAAGTTCAAACATATACACTCACCAAAATAATTAGGAAAACTTTATTTAAGCCTGAGTTTGATGATAGATTTAGCACTTTTCACATTACAACTGCAATGATGTTTACAATAGAAAACTATCCAGCTGAGATATGGAGGGAAGACAATATTGTGAAATGTGTGCGTCTACTTTTGAAAACAATAAAACGATGGGTCAAACAGAAATATTATCCCCACTTTACAATCTCTGGAGTTAATTTATTTGTGGGAAAGTTGGACTTTTGGGAGCTTCCAAAACTATGCAGCATTATTTCCAATCTCATCAACATGAAACTAGTGCTTGATCAACACTCCTATGGACGAAATTGGTTTTAGATTGCAACAATGTTCAGGTGTTGCAAACATACCACATCAGAAAGTGAGCACAAGAACCCAGGCCTGTAGTGCTTTTCTACATAAACTACTGTTAATGGAAATATATGACCATAAATTGAACAATTTGATAACAGTTGATACTTCAGTTGATGGCAATGTAAGCCAATTGAATACTCTAGAGAACATGTCTGATAACCAAAGTGACCTAGAACAGGAAGTATTTTCTGGGCTGACTCCATTCCAGCACAACATGCTTGCCTCCATGCTGGCTTCAAGGTGCATGGAGCGTGGACAACCAATCACAAAAGATATCTTTAACTTGTATCAGTTTTCACTGGCCTCTGACCTTATGTCCAGTAAGTTAAAGTTTGCCTCCATGTTGTACTGTGCATGGCAGTATGATGAAGCTGCAGAAGTACTGACCCACTGTGAAGGACTGCTGGGCCTGAAGTGTGGCATTTGCTGTGCACATCAGGAAAAGGATTATCCAGAAACAAGCTCCGAGTTTAAAAACAAATTGCTCATCAACTCCAATACAGAGATGCTAAAAAAATACACAACGATGTGTTTACGCTTCACAAACGATGAAATATTCTGTGTTCCACAAGATCTTTTAGATGAACTGTTCAGTATAGAAGGTGACATTGACCGATATATTGACTGTATCCCTTTCCTGTACTACCTTCAACAACTCACCTACGCGAAACTGGAACAGACTATGAAAGCACATATAGCCTTTAATTACCTATTTTGTTACAAATCACCAAGCCACAAAATCATAACCTCGATCATGCTGGACAGCCTGACAGGTTTTAACTTCGAGACTGGACCTTGGGATGAATGAAAAACACTTAAAGCAACTTTGCTACTTTTTATACAAATGCTGCCATTGTTTCTAATAAATATCACTTTACCATTTCAGTACATATGTTTTAAGTACTTGTATGTGTGTTTTCATGAGTTATTTAATTAAGTATTAGGCAGATTGTTCAGAAATTTGTTAACATTAACGTCAATGTTGTTAAAGGGGCTGTCTCACAGATAGCGGAAAAAAAGAAAATTGTCGAAAAATGACATAAACTTGGCATCGATGTGTACAATGCATTGAAACTTACTTACTAAAGTACCACATAGTTTACAATTTATCAAAGTTCAGCAGTTATTTCGTATTTTTCCATTAAAAAAAGTTACTGGGTATGTCTACCAGGTAGAATTCATTCCTTATGCGTGATTGGCTAGTCGGTGTTACCACGTGATATTACCAAGGTAGGTTTATAGCTTAATTATGTCATCTGATTGGAGTAAGCCTTAATAGCTCAGTAAGTAAGTCACTGGACTTCAATTTTGGTGATGCGGGTACAAACCCGGTCTCCGACACAATTTTGTTTTTACATTTTGGTACTTTTTTTTACAGTTATGATATCAAAGCGTAACACATTCTATTAGATAATTGTCCTGAGATTCGTTACAGTAAAAAACTTTTTTTGGTGCCAATCTGTGACACAGTCCCTTTAACACTGTCCAGTTTGGTGATCTCATCATTCTATAAGCAAATATATGCATGTGTGTGCAGATGATGTCAGCCGGCTTGAAGGTGAAGCTTGTGATATTGTAATATAATTTAATATATCAATGTTTTTTTCCTAATTGATATTTCCTATCTGATTAAATGATTGTTTGATATATTACTTTATTGCACATAATTGTTATTTATGATCGCATCATTCACATGATTCCCACTTTTTATGTACAAGGACAGCAGATTTTAGGGAGGCAGGGTTTTACACATTATTGGTGTCAATATAAACATAACCATTCACTACCATGTGAAATTGTTTAGTTAAAATACTTTGAGGAATACAAAAAAATATGAAAAAAACAACAATTTTATAGCTGAACTATAAAGCAGATTAGTAAAAGAATGCAGGAAATGACATAAATTGCAGGGTACACCCCACCATACCCACCCCATTAGTTAGTCCCTGGCAATGGGTTGAAAGATACTGCACTTGATAACTATATGCATTAAAACAACATTTACCAGAATTCTTATTTGGTTTTAAAACAATCTTTTTCAGACAAACATTGACTTCTTAAATTCAAGTCTTCTAAAAGTCTTAGAATAACTAAATGAGAGGACACAGGACTTTGATATAAGTTTCCCAAAATTTCTACTGGATGATGTTACCCATAAAGCAACACTTGTATTTAAAATCAATACAACTGCATGTATGAAAAAAATAAAATAAAAAAGCCTATCTTCCATACCTGTTTTTGAAAAGGATGTTACCCTAATCCAACCATTTTTTTGGCCTGGGGCAAATTTACTCCAAGGGAAAACGTTGATCTTTTAGAATAACCCCGTACAGATTAAAAAAGAAATGTCAGTTTTTTTCTATAAAAAAATACAATGGCAAGGTAAAAAGTACCTAATGATAATTATCTAACTTTGTACTCACATTATCCTCGGCAAACACACCAAGTGCGAAGAATGGTCCCAGGAATGACAACCTGGCCACCTCCATACCGCCAGCCTGGCTGAACACATCTGGTAGCCAGTTAGAAAGTTCAACCATCTGTAGGTAAAAAGAGAACCATTTATGATAGACAATGGATGGTGTAACAGTATATAAGGGGTGTATAGCCACTTCCATACCCCATGACTGGCTGAACACATCTGGTAGCCTGTTAGAAAGTTCAACCATCTGTAGGTAAAAAGAGAATCATTAATTATAACCAATGAATGTTGTAAAGGTATATAAGAGGAGTATAACCACAAATTGAGGTTAAAATATTAACTGGCCACAATCAAGATGGAAAGGTATACAGATTGATAAGGGTCACTTTATATCAGCTAGACCTTTGTCAGCAAAAGCAAAAAGCACCATGTGCACTGCTGAATAGAAATACGGAATCAGTTCTGTGAAAGGTTGTAAAATTGAATATCAAAGCGCTTTTATGAACATTGAACTTATTTTGTTTTTTTGGCTACTCATGGTAAACATTTGTGAAAGGTCACTTCAATTTAAGTTTGCCCTTGACCTTTGACCAACAGACTTAAATCTCGCACACACAGTCACGATGTGGTGAACATGTGTGCGAAGTTAAAATCCACCGATGCATGGCTAAGTAACATCCTAGACAAGTCAAATTACAAGAAACTTTGACCAATGCCTTCATAAAATCTGATTTCAGAGTACAGATTTTGTATTGGTTATACAGGAGATAAAACTCTAACTCATCCAAAGATACATGATTTTGGTGGATCCGTGTGATTTGACTTACATTCTGTTGGTGCACTATGCTTCAAAAACCTAAAATGTCTTAGAATCTTAACAGAGCACTTATCAAAGGGGCTTTGCCCGAGTGCCACTATAAATAAGCTTACACATAGATATACAGGATGTGATAGCTTTCAAGAAACTTACCAGGTTACAAACAGGCCTGGCTGGCCCACATTTGATCTCTACCAGCTCCGACAACACTGCCACCACCTCGCGATAGTCATCCGTGTCCAGGGATAATGTCTGTACGTATCGATGTAATGACTGTAGTAATGGCTCAAACACCTGGTATAAAGGAAAATCAATAAATGGACAGATAATTATGACCAAACAGATTAACATGTGTGCATGCGGTGATAAAGACTTGCATTTGCAGATAGGTATTTCACTCTTGCGCACAGGGGTCAGAAATTGGTTCAGGGTGAGCAATATTTGATAAGCATTTAAAGAGCTGAATTTTCTATCTTCTGTACCCTGTGCGTAGGAGAGATTTACCTTGTTAAACATTTTTAGTTTGTTAAAGATGTCAAAGTTACTTAAAACTATAAAAAGTAATGTTTCTTGTAATTTCTGTATTTCAAGTTAACATGGTAATACATATATGACACACCTAGATTATACAAGTAAATTGATGAAAATATACCTAGATGAAAATATACCTACTTGCCAACCACCTCAGAAGAGAGCCAATACTTCTGTGCCTACTGAATACAATTGCTTTAAATCTGCACCCAAACCCCCATTCCCTACAGTTTATACAGGATATGATACAGCACTGGTCATTTTTCACTTTTGTACACGAGGTAAAAATCCACTTAAAAAGCCACATACCTTTCTGAATGAGTCTATACCCCCATAAGTGCTGAACATCAACTCTTGAGGAACCCTCGTTGTAGATTGCATGGGTAAAAGTATGGCTACCGCCAAGTTCTTTTTGGTATCAGAGATAGAAAAATCTGCCCACTTAAAAAGCACATACCTTCCTGAATGAGTCCTTATCCCTGTGCGTGCTGAAGACCAACTCTGTGATGAAACCCCGGGGCAGGTTGTGTGAGAGAAGATATGGTAACAATAGGGAACTGGCTGCTAATGACCTGTAAAGTATCATTTTTATTATGATATTCCCAAAAAAAATATTTCTTATAGCATTCACATATTTACCAGGGATGCGTTTCAATAATGATTTTTGTCGTAAATTAAAATTATCTTAGTGTCCTAGTTTCATTATTTTGTTACTTATTTGAGTGAATTGAACTTGAGCCAGCATTGAAAATGAACACGAAGTAGAGTAAATAAAACTAAGCGATGTACATGTATAATAATTGCTAATCTTTATACAGATTTACGATTATTGAAGTTACAACTAAAATCCTTTAATGAAACGGCCCCCATCTATTATTGACATGCTTTATAATATTTATGTCGGTGAATTGTTTTGAATACGTTACTTTGTTATTCATTCATGGAGACTGTGTTCACAAAATTGGGAAAATTATAATGATTTATTTTGGTGAAAATGGACACTTTTTCTACAAAAAGAAACAGCAGAAGGCAGTAATTTGCACAAAGAAAAATAACTGAATGTGTTTTATTTAGAAAAAAAATACAGAGTAGTAAAAAAATCATTCATGTGTAACTGGATATTCGATGTGTACATAGCGGCACTTATACTGTCTCGCTATAGAGCTAGCTTTTATAGCGATGCAGTAGAGTGTCCACTTGCAGAGCGAGAGGTCGTGGGTTCGAACCCAGACAGGTGCACATAGCAATTTGTGCAGTCTGTTACACACATGTGGCAGCCATCTTGGTAACTAGTATCGTCACCTGACAATTCATGAGGTCATAGCATGTGCAGACAGGAGCGTTGATTTTATCTGATGCCAAATATATTGACAGCAAGGTTTCCTGTTTAAATTGCCTAAGGTAAATATTGCAGTTGTTTTTTAACATTAATTTACTCTCCCTAAAACACAACCCCCTTCCCCACTCCCTCACATACCTAGGTTTAGTAAGCGCCCCCTGGAGAACAAGTGAAGTATGACAGGCACACTGGTGTCTGGCCGACGCCAACATGTCACTCATAGGTGGAACACTCGCCCTCTGTAACCAACACAAGTTATGTAATCTAAATGAAAACATTAAACCAGGTTATATCCATTTTCCTTGTTTAAAGAACTAACATTTACATTTGTTTATATGTTAAATAAAACTCTCTAGTTTTTATCTGTCTACAGTGTGTAATGGATATGGTCCTAGACTGCAGACCTAGAGAACCCAGGTTCAAATCCTGCTTCTGGCATAATATTATCATCTACTTGTTACCTTTTGCTGTGTAAAACATGGTGAAATATATATAACAAGACAAAGAAGAAATTAGATTAATAGTATAATAATGATTATGTTTTTAAAGTCTTAGGTTTAGAAGAGGTCTGGTCAAAAATGTGATAAATTGTGAATTGGACACACACATTTTAACATCTACATCTTTTATCATCAAGTATCAAAATAAATCATTGCAAATTAACAAGCAGATTTTATAAAGAGATCATTACAGTAACTTATAGCTCTACACAGATAGAATACTAAATGAGCTTGCTTCAGTTTTGAAGAAAAAAGATTAGCAATGCGGACAGACAAGATTGATTGATAAGGCACATGCTATTTTTGTGGGTGGCCCTTATATTGGCTGACTAGTCTACAAATATCACAAGAAATCTTCCAACCTTAGGAGCAAGTCTCTCTTCTCCCGCGACCCTCTCATAACTGTCAAGGAGATAGTTGACCATTTCCACCTCCTTACACTGGGGCTGGGGCATCTTACTGGTGAATTCCCTTCGGGGTGTGTCTGGTGTCGGCATCATAGGGCTTCCTCTGTGAAATGATAAAGAAATCAATTATCCATCTCATAATTTTAAAGGTATTAAGTCTCCTTTTTCAAGTTATTTAATAAAAAATGCCCTTTTCAAAGTTATATATTCTTTAATTATACAAATTTCCTTTATCTTGATTATGATGAAATACCTTTTAGTAGCACTAATTAACAAAAATATGCTGTAACTCTCACTTTGAGATAGTTACATGAATATGAATTTCCCTACAGTAAAAAAACAATATTTTTTTAAAACTTCAATTTATAAGTTACCTGCTTAGCTGCAATACCTAGGATTTCCCAAACACAGAAAAACCAGAGTCCCTAATTTGATGGTTTTGTTAGGGACCATACAAACTTACAGTGCAAGTCTGTAACTCCCCTACTTAACTTTTTTAAAGTAAAACCATAAAAGGGGACCAGATAGAATTACCTGACCCTGATTTGTCAACCTTGAGGGTCTAAGTACCCTCAGCTGCTTAGACCCTCAGCTGAAAATTCCTAAGGAAATCCCTAATCAAGGAGAAATATCTGGTAAACTTCTACATATTTTATGATGTATACACCTACCCCATAGGACTAGAGCCGTACTGTTTCATAGGAGAACTTTCTGGTATAATGTCAACCTTGAAGGTCCATTGACCTTAAGCTAAAAACTACTAGGGGAATCCCTGGTAAACTTTAACTTATATTATAATATAAATACTTACCCCATAGGACTAGAGCCATACTGTTTTATAGGAGAAATATCTGGTGTAATGGGCTTAAGCTGGAGTACGGGGTTTATGTCTGAGTCCTTGATTTTGAACAGCACTTCCATCACAGTCTGGTTAATCACTTCTTTCTTGTCCACACACTCTCCTGAGAACGGAAAGTAATCAGTTACATGCCCATATCATTAGCAAAATAACGGGGTTTTGAATTTCTTATCAACAGGTCAGATAGTATGACATTTAATTGAGATGAGTATAAGGAATATGAGTTGAACATGTAAACCACAGTGTTCTCAGTATTTAAGTCGCCTCTTACACTGTAGCATGGCTAGATCATAGATGAACAATTCTAATTTATATTAACATCAGATATTCCAAACAGAACTGTTTCAGACCTTTATGTGAGAGAATATCAAAACAATCAAGGTTGTTCCATGTTAGCGCAGTGTTTCTCACTGAGGCGTCCAAAATTTGACTCTCAGCATGGGAGTATGAGTATGGTTTGTTGTCACCAAGATGGCTAAGTGTTGTTTTTTCAGGTACTCAAATTTCCCCATAGAAACAAAACCACACTCTTGTATAACATTATGCCAAATGAGTGATCAATATTATGCTGTAATAACGTGCTTCACAATCCTAATATGAATAAGTTTAAACCAATTATCCAGAACTCAGTTACCTTGTGAGAGCGTCTCTTCAAGTTCAGGAAGGTGTATAGCGGCAGGGCTGGGTTCCTTGAACGACACTTGGAACACTCGGCAGATAGAGTTTATCATCTGTTCCTCACTTGCCTCAGAGCCAATACTGGCATCCTAGGAGATTCAAGATATTTTCCAGAATGAAAATAAATATAATATTGTGTTCATGTTACATAGTGTATGTAAAGGAGCATCCTAATGTTTGCACTATTTTAGTTCTTTCATTTTAATCTGTAAAAGTTTGTCTAATACAATAATGTAGCCTTTTTAATGGCTGTTTATTTTAACAGAATTCAGTAAAAGTTATGGGTAGTAATTTCAGGCATTATGTTGGCCCTTCTTCATCCCACCAACATAGTTTATGGTAACATACAGCTTACCTTTGAATCATTGCATACATGACTTATAAAGACACACACTGCTACCGAAAATCAAATTTGAAGGACCATTGAATTAGACTGATCAGGCAACTCATTTTTTAACATAACAGCATGGTTTGATTAATAAATTCCACCTTTAAAAAGCACATTATCTTGTGAATTAATTGCTCAATATTCTACAGAAAAGTATTTCTCAAGCAAAAATGTACTTGTGTATCAACTTTTTTTTTAATTGGACGCGAGTACAATTTTTTGCTGTATAGTCACTTTTCTACATATTAACACTGAATTTCTTATCAACATAATCTATAAGAGAATGCGCTTTTAAAAAAGTAAGAGATATAAAAACATGCAATGTAGCTATGTCAAAATGAAATGAGATTGGGAATTTGCTGTAGTATTTGTGTGATATTGAGGCCATGTCTTATGGGGAACCTGACTTTGGTGATTTATTAACCCATACATACCCTCCTACGTTTGACATCATGCTTCATCTCCACTTCATCTACCTCCATTGTCTCAATGCCAGAATCTACATCCATCTGAGACTGGCTTCTGTGAAATAATGGCTTTTTATATTTCTGATATTGAAATATTCTTCAGAGGAATTTATTTATCATAAAAGCCTGATTTATCAGCTGTTAAGGCCTAAAAAAGTAGACAGATTGTAAATTTTAGCAAAAGACCAATAAAAATATGAGCTGTCACAGGAATGTGACAAATGTTCCCGAAGCCTTATTTGACAGCCAATAGTATATGGGCCTGCATGGTTAGCTAGACTTGAGTTTGTGACTTATTTCTTGATGACCTAACCTACTTTCACAAAAAGTTTGAAAATATTGATTCGTAACAATTTTAAATAGCACAGCATGCACATGAAAATGATAAGTCACTCAAGATTGAGTGGATGTCAACTCATCTTTGGGCCTAAGCATTCTTTAGTTTTTGATAAGAAATAGATTTTCAGCGGAAGGTCACCACAAACTTGACCTTTGATCCACTGACATCAAAATCATATGGTTTCATCTGCAGGTCATTACCAACCTGCCTACCAAGTTTGAGGTCTCTGGGCCTTAGCCTTCTTCAGTTACTGATGGGTAACCGCGGAGACAGACAGTCTGATTACTATATGCTGCCCTTCAGGGGCATAAGAATATAATTATATATATTTCTTCTTTTTTATTGGTCTACCACTCGGTCCAAAGGGATAATCAGCTTTGCAAATACGAATGTAAATCTGATTTGAAATGGAAAGAAGTGGTGTAATTCAATTAATTGCCTTGCAATCATGTATTTTTTTAAAACCCAACCAGAAACAAACCTCTTTTTTTGAGGCCTAAATTTTTTTTATTAATATGTTTATCTTCAAAAATAGAGAATGCGATCACAAAACAACTTTTTTATGGTTGACATGAGGAAAGAGGTAAAATACCATCAACTGGCTATATATAATTCTTAAACAGTCAAATTTTTACTAGTTAAACTTACTGTTTCTCTGAGCAGTCCATTTCAGAAGAAGGTGTATGCAATTGTGGTGTGCTGTCAACTCTTAATGACCCTGAAATGCACAAAACCATGTTCTTTACATTTAATTGCTGTAACAAGGGCAGGCACCATTTTCAATATCTGCATCAAAGAGTATATATACACTAAGGGAAAATGGCAACAAAAATTAAAAGCAATTCTAGTAATTCATTGAGAACAAATCCAATATTAAACACAAAATTTATTAATAGGAGAAACTTCCTATCACTTTAACTAAATTTAGCAAATGCTCTGTCCCTGAAAATATGCCTTTGTTGAAAGATCCTACCTGGAGGGGTCCTGGTGCTCGGTGTTGACATGACTGAGCTGGAAGAACTGTTAGATGCCTCACTCACCAGGCTGGGAGGGTTCACAGCCTTAAAATTGAATGAAAATGTTAATGATTATCAGTTACATTTATGGCCATGTATTCAGTCATATTGTGTTTCTGACGTTTGTATATAATTATGCAAGCCATCTAAGGCCAGCCCCACAGTTGTGGCTAAAGGTGATAGGGGCAGGAGTCCCTTCTTTATATTCTGGATACTTACTTTTGTTACAACTCACAGTGCATTAAGCTCAAAGAAGTTCAGTCAAATATATAATTTTTAAGGGCTCACTCATATCCCGTTGTCGATGAAACCCAGATTAAGAAGCAAACCAGGCAGTGACATTGGCTAGGGATACGAGTGTGGTGAAATCATTTCAAAATCTGACCATCAATGACGAAGTTATAGGCAGGGTTCGAATTTAGACTCGCATACTCGCAAAATGCGAGCGACATTTACAAATTGCGAGTGACTTTTATTCAAGCTCGCAAAATTCTGCGAGTGACTTTTTCTAGACCACAAAATGTTTAAAGGAAAGCAGAATAAACATGAACTTTACTCCGCTACGTAGTCGAGTGTCAACAGCCTATAAGTGGCATGTTTACACTGCCAGTATGAAGAAGAAGACAGTACGGAGTCACGCTCTAGTAAGTTTTCAAAAATAGAACAAATTCGGAAAAGGCCGAGTTTTATCTTGAATCTTTCCGGGATGCTCCGAGGCATGCATTATACAAAGTGAATACGAATGACGTAATCACCTAGTTCAATCATTGGCTAAATTTAGGGCTTTCGCGCACTATATGTAAACCCCATCATCCTTTGAATATATTTTCGCCCAACTGTCAAAATGAATAGACTTCGTCGATCGATATATTTCATGGTCCAAAGTATCCACGCTACATTTACTGTTGCTTTTTTTTATTTGAAATCTATAATGTTATTGATTTTAATACTTACAGACTTAATGAAATCTGTAGCGTGCTTGTCGAATGGGTATTAAATTACCCGATGGCAAGGGTAAATATACAAAGTGAACAATGTCAAATTATTGGACAGCTTTGTTATCAAAAAGCTGCCAGCATCAGATGAGTCTTCCCATACCCACCAAATAGAATAAGCCATCAACAAGTTCTAGTAGTCGAGTCACTCAAGATTGATACTTTTTAATATTCATAATATGTCTTAGGTGTAAATTTCTACTTTAATTAGACAATATTATAAGGGAATAAAGTAAATAATAAAATTGCAAGTGGATTTTTCATTTTGCGAGTTGCTTCAAAATGCACTCGCAAACTTTTGCGAGTGCTCCTCAAAGTTAAATTTGAACCCTGATAGGCCAAACATGAACACTTATCATCAGAAAGGTTTATATCGGTGATCATAAACTTTTTAAAGCTAGGGTCCCAGGACTCACGCATGACATGTCATCATCTTATGGAGGTCACTTTTGCCAAAAAAAATATAAAAGAAAAAGTTATGGATGGGACAATAATGCAGGGCGGACAGATGTGACATAATGCTTGATTCCTATATAGCCCCCAATTAACTGGGAATATCAAAACATAGAATTCCACAACGCCAAAGCTGATGCTGACAATAATGCCTAACAAAGTTATTTTCCTGAGGCAACACAAAAGCTGGCAAGTCTTGAAAAAAATGTTTTGCCAATCTATTTCAGCTATACCTCATCCTGAGCTGGTGTCGAAGCAGTGTTAGCTTGTGCATTCTCTATGGAAGGGGCAACAGGACTTGACTGAGCGGGGGGTGAAGACGATGACCCTCCATTGCCCTGAAGCCTCGCCAACCTCCTACGCCGTACCTTTAATCAGTTAAAAAAACAACAACATTAAACTTTACCTACAATTATTATCAAATTAATTATTCTCGTATAGCTTGAATTATTTTTTACACTTGAATGATTGTTTGACAGAAGAAAAAAACAGAGAAAACAGCTGATGAATTACCTCGTCTTGAGTTAATTCATTCATGATTTGGAATGAAAAGTTGGATGTTATGGGCTGAAAATAGCCTGATTTATGAAATTTCTATTATGATTAGTGAGCCGGTCAAATCATACGCATATTATTTGTGTGTTCTGAATCAAAACAGTGACAAACAAAAAGGTTGAAACGTCTGGTTCACCCGGAAGTAATTACTTTCTAAAACCTACACCCAAAGGTAAACTTTGACAGTAGTTAGACAAAACGGCAATTATATAAACGGCCAGTAAGACATCTCCCTCAAACTATACCTTTGTAGTGTGTGTGTGTGTGGGTAAGAACCAGCCGCCCGGTTGGCTCAGTTGGTTAGAGCGCCGTGCTAGTGTTCCGGCGGTCGTCGGTTCGAGCCCCACACCGGGCGCACTTTTCCTCCCAGGTTTACTTTACTGGTGGCAGCGGTAAACGGCAGGAGTGCCTCCGTCGGCCTTAAAGGTTAATGGGGGGGAGGAGTGTAGTGTGTGTGGGTAAGAACCAGCCGCCCGGTTAGCTCAGTTGGTTAGAGCGCCGTG
This sequence comes from Mya arenaria, assembly GCF_026914265.1. Classification (NCBI taxonomy): domain Eukaryota; kingdom Metazoa; phylum Mollusca; class Bivalvia; order Myida; family Myidae; genus Mya; species Mya arenaria. The sequence continues at coordinate 8,565,113 of NC_069130.1, read as the reverse complement.
CTAGTGTTCCGGCGGTCGTGGGTTCGAGCTCCACATCGGGCGCACTTTTCCTCCCAGGTTTACTTTACCTTTAATCTAAATTATCAATCTTATCTCACTTAATCGCAAATATCCTGTTACAATCTCATTTCAGATCCCTCATGTCACTTACCTGTAAGCAACTCCTTGCCTAAAATAAATTCTTAAAATATTGATGTGCACCTTTTCTCCCACCTCAGATAAGTAGATCCAATAATTTAACCATGCTAGATATTATTTTCTCCCACCTCAGATAAGTAGATCCAATAATTTAACAATGCTAGAAATTCTTATCTTACCCACGGGCGAAGATAAAATGCCCGTATGGAACTCCTTTTTTATTGTCATCACTTTGTAATTACCTCCCTTGTTGAAGACAGTCGTCTGTAGAATCATAGAAACTTTGTCTTGTGGCGATATTTAGAATGCTAATTAACTATTTCTCGCTTCAAATGTCACCATAAAACAGTTTTCACGCACCATTCAAGAAATAATGCTTCATTCTCCTTATAACTATTTAAAAAGACCGATTTGACTATTAACATTAACTGGATCACTGCGCGGATATCCATCACAACCACGTGCTATCGCATATCCATACGCAATTATTTACACAAAGAACAAAAAAGTTCCAGCAAAAAATACATTTTTACTTAATTTTGTTTAACTGAGGTGGGAGAAAAAGCATCTACAATAGCCGCTCGTGTAAGATAGGTTCATCCCGACCCTCGCGCAGGGTGTTTTGCGGAAACTCGGTAAACCTCGTTTCCGCAAAACACCCTACGCTCGGGACGGAATGAACCTTTCTCCCACCTCAGATAAGTAGATCCATTAATTTAACCATGCTAGAAATTCTTATCTTGCCCACGGGCGAAGATAAAATGCCCGTATGAAACTTCTTTTAATGGTCACCACATTGTAATTACCCCCCTTATTGAAGACTGTCGTCTGTAGCGCATCATGGAAACCTTGTCTGGTGGCAATATTTAGAACGCTAATTAATTATTTATCGCTTCAAATGTCACCAAAAAAAACAGTTTTCACGCACCTTTCAAGAAATAATGCTTCACTCTTCTTAGAACTATTTAAAGACCGATCAGACCATTTACATACTCTGAATCACTGCGCGAATATCCATGACAACCACGAATTAATGCATATCCGTACGCAATTATTTTCACTAAGCACAAAAGAGTTCTGGCAAAAAAATACATTTTTACTTGATTTTGTTTAACTGAGGTGGGAGAAAAAAAGCATCTGCCATAGCCGCTCGTGTAAGATAGGTTCATCCCGAACCTCGCGCAGGGTGTTTTGCGGAAACGAGGTTTACCGAGTTTCCGCAAAACACCCTACGCTCGGGTCGGAATGAACCTATCTTACACTCTCGGCCATGGAAGATACTTATAATCTTACACTCTCGGCCATGGACGATACTAATAATCTCATCTCACCACACCACAATTACCAAAAATATTCGATTTGAACAGCTCAACTCACTTTATCATTCTAAATATCACATCTTATTTCATGCCACTAGCAATTCTAATTTTACCCAACCCACCAATACCTTATCCAGTATTGTACGATCTCATCTAAATTCACCTCACCTCTCCTCACATTGACTAATTATCATACAACTCATTAAACTTCGTATCACTTAAGTTCACATTATATTACTAACCTTAACCTCATATTACCTCATCTCATTTAAAAAAAAAGCTTGTCCAATATCATCCAATCTTACCTCTCTCACTTCTTTTTATTGCATCTCAACTCATCTCACTCCACTTAATTTCATCTCATTTTACGTCTTGAGACCTCATCCCAATTCACTTCACCTCAACTTATCCTTATCCATCTCAATTATTCTTATCTCACGTCCTCGTACCTCACTCTCATTTCACATCAAGTACCTTAAAACACCTCACCTCATCTCAAACTATATCAACTCGCCGCATCTCACTAGATTTTACCTCAGCTCATATCATCTTACGTCAGCTACTCCACTTCCTCACTTCATTTCGCTTGATCTCATCTCACCTCTTATCATCTCACATCATATAAAAAACTTACACCATCTAATATTAACCCATATATTTCCCCATATCGCACAATTTAATTGTACCCCACTGAACCTGAGTCTGATAGTAACTCATCTTTCCTCGCATCAGCTTATCTGTTTTGATATCATCTCACTTTACCTCATTTTAGCCGACAATTTCTTCATCTTTATTTCATCTAATTTCATTCCATCACGGCTAATGTTACCCGTCATATAATATCACAACACTTTACCTCAGTTCAGTTCATCTTACGTTATCTGATAATTTCTTTGTATCTCACCTCACCTTAATCCACGTCATTTCGCCTCATCTTTTCTTGCTCGACATGACTTCATCTCACATCAGCTAATCCTATCTGAACTCATCTCACTTTACCTTAACCCACATCACATCACTTCACCTCATTTCACCCTATCTCACCTTATTACACCTTACCTCACCCCATTTCACGTCATCTTTAATATTTTCAACTCACTTGAACATCTCCCCTCATTTCATATAATATAATCCTATCTAACCCAATCGCACTTTACCTGACATAAAATCACCTCACTTCACTTCAAACAACATCATCTCACTTCATATTACCTCACTTCACATAATATCACATCAACTGAGGTATTCTTATCTCCCTTATCTCAAGTGGTCTCATCTAACTCACACTTCACCTCACATTTTCATACTAAGTAATATAAAACCCTTACCTAATTTTACATCATCTGAACTTACCACACCACATGCTAGCTCGCTCACTCCCCATACCTAACCACTTTACATCAATCTCTTTAAGTTACGTTCCTCATTAAAGCATTTGACATCAACGTCCAATACTTCCAAAGTTCTAGTTACGGTATAGTACAGTAGCAATAAATTCCCTTGCTTGCCATATGAATAAAAGGTTCAGTATAGCTGCTGTACATTATGTATTTGAAAATTTATTTATTCCAAATGCATATATATACATTGTACCATTATTTTTGGTATTTGTTTCACTACGTGCCTGTGTAAGCACGAGTTATCGTGCATATGATATGAGAAATGCTTTAACTAATGGTGTTTGTTAACCGTTTTAATCGATTAACGTCAATCAAGACAGTCTGTCAAAGTCACAATTGAGAACGACACATTTCGTGACAGAACGTCCTTTTATTTTAATTGACTGTTTTATCAGTTTACACTGACCTAATAGTGTCAACACATAGGTATGAGCCGGGTGCACTCGGTCGGTAGTTGACATATGCTGAAGGTACTCCGAATGAGCGCGGACAAAAGTCTGCGTCGCCTCTCAAACTTGCATGGCCTGTGGGTGGGGCAGGGAAAATCTCCCAGATCTCTACAGATTGAACCATGCAGGTGCTGCTCTAATACTGTGAAAGGTAAAAAAAGGAATTTCCATCAAGCCCTATTTTGTCATAGTTTAAACATGATACTACTTTGGTATAGATGTAGTAATAATTTATTTTTGTATTTTGTTCTCCAGTTATGTAACTTTCTTACTTTGTGTACTGTTTTGAGTGTCCCAGTTGGTTCATGTATCCGTTTATTTCTGATAATATCAGTATTAATGTCTAGTTATTTTATTAACATATTTCAATGATTTGAGTTTTTTTTTTTTTTGGGGGGGGGGTAGTCCAAATAATTGTACGTTGACAGATTTTTTTTAGATTTTTGATATGGCAAATCCTTCACGTACAAATTGTTTAGTATCAAAAGTGGGTAGTCGTTCCGATCAGGATTCCGGGTTAAAGCATATAGCGTCTATAAAATATCATAAAAACAAGAAATATTACCAGATAATGTTATATTATATTTAGTTCCGTACACAAAAAATAAATATCCAACTTCTAATTATGAGTTTGATGGCTTTTCTTCATTTCATTCTGTCAAAACATAACGATATATACATGAAGGGCACCTGCAAGGCTTCAGGGCACAGTTTTAAATCGCTCGGAACATTTCGGCCATGGCCGAGTTGTTACGATTATATAACGAGGTCTATCTCGAAGCTTTGTCGGAGGAGGCCGAGTTATTACGATTGTATCGAGTTGTTCCCCTTCGCATAGTTGTTGTTAGTGTCAGTCAACTTTCGTTTTATTGGAAAGGTAAACAACTTGTTTTTATGCATTAAATGCTTGTTTAGTGCAAAATAACATTTCAGTTACATGGTTTAATATGAATATTACTCTTTATGATCAATTTCAACAATAAAATACTTCACTTAAAACAATTTCAATATTTTTAAAACACCCCCGTTTTTTGCACATTCCCGTTTAGACGTTAGGGATTGGAAGAATCCCGTATAACACATCTATTATTTTAGACTAGGGGGGGGGGTTGGGGGGGGGATATAATTTTATGATGATACACTTATGGTATCTGATGTTCCAGTAAGATTTTCATTTTAGCATACATTTACACATATTGTACTGTAATATGTCAATTCCCTGGTGTCCATGTTTTGTATCATTTGAAAGGGTACTGCTTATCTTTATCTATTACTGATATGTACATGTAAAATAAATGACTGGACATTACAGATGTTGTTCAGCAGTTTGTTTTTTTGTTCTTCATTTTTGTTTTTTATTTTTGTACTTTATTTCAACAGAAATTGGAGTTGAGATGAAAGACTTTTCAATATTTCAAGGTCATAATAGCATGTATGCAGTACAATATTTACATATTCTTCTACACATTGAAGCCTTTCAAATGATACCAAAATAATATGGGGTCATATATGAAATTCATTAAATTAAGTTGTTCAAATTCTTCACTGACAGACACAATGTGCCATTTTCTCTCTTAGCACCCTGTCCTTTTTCTACAGCACCCTATCCTTTTAAAATACCTGGCTTAAACCTTAAATAATTGTTCATCTGAGTTCAAAAAATTTATAGTCAAAACCAAATTTTGTTGATTTATACATTTTAAATAATGGTATGGTTTGTTTCAGACCCAGGCCAAGTGAGTATTGGAGATGTCAGTGTAGCAGTCAAGCCACCACAACATCCTGAATATGTGCCACATAAATACTGTATGTGGATTTCAAACAAAATACATTGTATTGATTGAATAAAATAGGTTGCATTTATTTTTTTATTTAATCGTAAATAAAGACAATTCAACAAAATTTATTAAAAACTAGTGTTCATAAGTTGTCTGAAACTGGGCAAGTATCAAATTGCCAAGTAAATGCGTTTATATTATCAGATATCGCTGTTAAAATCTGGCCTTTAAAGTTAAAATATTTGAAAGGCTTTTATTACAGTTTGAAACTGATTAACCATTGACTAATATTTACATGGTGAATCCAAATAAAATCATCAATTTCGGTACAGTTATGAAATTAATAAAATAGTTTTGGATGATTTTCTTTCTGAATTTCAGTGAAAGAAAAGGCATCACAGTCTACTCTGAGGCATTTAAGATGGATTATGCAGAAGGTATGCATACATTTTTATATCTTTTTAAAAAAAGTACCAAAATCATGCACCATGTATACTGGCTGTATTTGAGTTTTGTTAAGGAGAAAAAGAGATTGATATATAATTGCAAACAAGACTTCATGGTCTCATAAAAGTATTTTTATTATAAAAATATTTTATACAAACTTACATACCGACAATGTTTAAACAATGCATCTGCAAAAAGAATTGCATGTAACATAGTTTACAAAATAATGATGGGTTCCTATGATGTTTCACAATTTAAGGACCAATGATGTTTCATATAATTTCAGGACCAGCTTGGCCAGGATGTGTTCCTATGATGTTTCACAATTTAAGGACCAATGATGTTTCATATAATTTCAGGACCAGCTTGGCCAGGATGTGTTCCTATGATGTTTCACAATTTAAGGACCAATGATGTTTTATATAATTTCAGGACCAGCTTGGCCAGGATGTGTTCCTGATAGGCCCACCAGGCCCCGTGAGACGTCAACTAGCCATGATGTACTTGGTAAGATTTACTTGCTCTCAAATTTAATATTAATGTGGGAGAAAATATCACATATTATCTAAAAAAAGTGTCATATATTATCTGAAGAAAGTGCCGTATGTTATAATTATGATGAAATTATCAGAAAAAGGTAACTTTTTGTTCATTGACCATGACTGTGCCCTTTTGTTTACCTTGTGATTTTAATCATGTATCATTTTATTAGTTTTTTTTTGCCAGGATTTAAAAAGAACAGGGTGCTACAGAAAAGTTACAGGGTGCTAAGGTTGAAAAGGGCACATTGAATCAGGCTATGAATCATGTCTATGAAGCAAGAAACCCAAATTCTGCAGACACTATTTTTTCTTTTTGGTTTATTTATTAAAGAATGAATTTTGAACAGGAGCAGACAGAGAAAGGGGTTATGTGTTGCTATCATGGGACAGAACTAAGACTGGCCTTAATTAGAGGAGGTTACACATATATGCGTTAAACTATTATAATACTTAATTTTTTGTGAATTTTTATTGTGAACAGGAGCTAACAAAGAGAGAGGGGGTGAATGTGGTTCTATCAAGGGACACAGCTGAGGCTGACCTTAACAAGAGGAGGTTAAACACAACCATTATAATTGATTTTGTTGTTAACAGGAGCTGACAAAGAGAGAGGGGGAGTATGTGTCTCTATCAAGGGACACTACTGAGGCTGACCTCAAACAAAGAAGGGAGATCAAAGCTGGCACTGCCTTCTACCTAGATCAGGTAGGTTATTTCATATTATTTTACTTCTGGCAATTAGGTATGCAGTCATTGCCATTTTGATTGAAGATAATAACACAATCTTGACCCCGCAGCTTTCAAAGGTCGTGCTCTGGTATAAGACGAAAAAAGGAAAGTATCATAGTTATGAACAAAGTTATAAACATTTACGGCAAGGTGAAGCAAATAAGGCACTGATTCTCTTGTTGGAAGGTTTCTGGAAAGCCAACATAATATAGTTTGTTGGTATAGTAGAATACAAAGTAACAATGATATTGAATTTTAAACCCTCTATAGGCAGCAGTGCGAGCAGCAGTCGAGGGACGTGTTCTTGTGTTGGAAGGTATTGAGAAAGCGGAGAGAAATGTGCTCCCCGTCCTGAACAATCTGCTCGAGAACCGAGAAATGCAGCTGGAAGATGGCAGGTTTCTCGTGGCACCAGACAGATACGACAAACTGCTTAAGGTGAGTTATTGTCCCTTTTGCCCTGAATTCAATCACCTTACATATTGAGAATCGTGAAATGCATATTGGAGATGGAAAGTTGGTTGCCACGGACAGATATGACAAGCTGCTTACGGTGTGCTTTATTAGCAAGGAAAATATCATATTGGGTCAGATTCCCATCAGTCATGGACAACTTTACTAGGTAGCATAAAATGACATCATTTTGTAATCGTTCTTTACTTTGTGGCGTCAATTTCCTTCATGCCATGTAAATAGTACATTTAAGATTTGTTTTTATGCCCCCGAAGGTGGGCATATTAAAATCGCACCGTCCGTCCGTCCGTCCGTCCGGCTCTGTAACTTTCCCTTGTATGGACAGATTTTAAAATAACTTGCCACATGTGTTCCACATACCAAGGCGACGTGTGGCATGCAAGACTCGTGTCCCTACCTCAAAGGTCAAGGTCACACTTAGTCTTGATTCACAATGGAGTGCTGCATATAAGGACATAGAGTATAGGTTGTCGTGTCCGGGCTGTAACTTTCTCTTGTATGGACAGATTTTAAAATAACTTGCCACATGTGTACCACATACCAAGACGAAGTGTCGCGTGCAAGACCCGTGTCCCTACCTCAAAGGTCAAGGTCACACTTAGTGTTTATTCACAATGGGGTGCTGCATATAAGGACATAGAGTATAGGTTGTCGTGTCCGGGCTGTAACTTTCTCTTGTATGGACAGATTTTAAAATAACTTGCCAAATGTGTTCCACGTACCAAGACGACGTGTCGTGTGCAAAACCTGTGTCCCTACCTCAAAGGTCAAGGTCACACTTAGTGTTTATTCACAATGGAGTGCTGCATATAAGGACATAGAGTATAGGTTGTCGTGTCCGGGCTGTAACTTTCTCTTGTATGGACAGATTTTAAAATAACTTGCCACATGTATTCCACATACCAAGACGACGTGTCGTGTGCAAGAACCGTGTCCCTACCTCAAAGGTCAAGGTCACACTTAGTGTTTATTTACAATGGAGTGCTGCATATAAGGACATAAAGTATAGGTTGTCGTGTCCGGGCTGTAACTTTCCCTTGTATTGACAGTTTTTAAAATAACTTGCCACATGTGTTCCACATACCAAGACGACGTGTCGCGTGCAAGACCTGTGTCCCTACCTCAAAGGTCAAGGTCACACTTAGTGTTTATTCACAATGGAGTGCTGCATATAAGGACATAGAGTATAGGTTGTCGTGTCCGGGCTGTAACTTTCTCTTGTATGGACAGATTTTAAAATAACTGGCCACATGTGTTCCACATACCAAGACGACGTGTCGCGTGCAAGACCCGTGTCCCTGCCTCAAAGGTCAAGGTCACACATAGTGTTTATTCACAATGGAGTGCTGGATATAAGGACATAGAGTATATGTTGTCGTGTCCGGGCTGTAACTTTCCCTTGTATGGACAGATTTTAAAATAACTTGCCACATGTGTTCCACATACCAAGATGATGTGTCGCATGCAAGACCCGTGTCCCTACCTCAAAGGTCAAGGTCACACTTTGTGTTTATTCACAATGGAGTGCTGCATACAAGGACATAAAGTATAGGTTGTCGTGTCCAGGCTGTAACTTTCTCTTGTATGGACAGATTTTAAAATAACTTGCTACATGTGTTCCACATACCAAGACGACGTGTCGTGTGCAAGACCCATGTCCCTACCTCTAAGGTGAAAGATACACTAAGTGTTTATTCAAGGGAATTCTGAATATAAGGACATAACAGTGTATGTTGTCAAGTATGGGTGTTATTTTTTATGTTCAGAGGCAATGTAAAATAACTTGCCATATGTATTTGACACGTAAAGGCAAGATCAACTTTTCATGTACTGACCTTGTTCATAGGTCAATGTCACATTCGGGGGCATTCGTCACATACTGTGACAGCTCTTGTTAAAGCCTGAATCTCAATCTCAAGACTCAAAGAATAAGTCATTATTTGCCGAGGTTTTAATAAATTTTTATACTGAAAAAGACCATCATCAAGCAATTATTAAAGATCTGATTTTAAAGAGGTTCTCTCCTTACAGGATCACACAAGAGAAGAGTTAGAAGACCTGAAACTTGTACGAGTGGATGAGCGATTCCGAGTGATTGCCCTCGGTCTTCCTGTGCCTCGTTACCAAGGCAACCCATTGGACCCACCTCTACGATCACGATTCCAAGCACGGGACATTAATCCTCTACCATACCATGTATGTGCTGTATATTTTTTCTGTTTCTTAACTAAGTTTGTTTCTTTATTTGTTAGATTATGTTTGTCATTAATTTCATTTTTTGCTTGAATAATTCATTATGATCACATACTAGTACTACATCTAGTATTATTTAGACTAAGTTACAGGGGTTCTTAAATTGAGAATAAATCAGGATTGAGAGCTTTTATCAGCAGTCCAAAAGCATAACAGATTGAAACAGCTTGGTTGCCGTAGTTACATTGCTTTCTTTTCTTTTCTGGAGATAATAAGTTTAAAGTCTTTGACTAGAGCTTGAAGTTGGACCGTGACATCGATACAGTCAGCACTATGACCTGTCACTGTAATAACATAATAAATCATTATATTCAAAGTAAGAGTTAATCAATAGAAGGATTCTTAAGTTCAGGTTTAATACTGTAATCATGATTAAGAGGTTTTAACATAAGACTATTGTAAAGATTGTTTTAAACTTATTCTTTCATTGTTTTATTGTTGTAAAAGAGTTTTTTCAAATGTTGTTTTTCAGGAGCAATTAGAGTTGTTACAGGAGTGTGCCCCGAACGTTAATGTGGACAAGTAATATAGTTTCATGTTATTAAAGGGGCTACACACCAGATGGTCCCAATATCAGCAAATACATTAATTCCACAAAAAATCCTTGAGTTGTCAATATGAGCTAGTATGAGGCTGATGATACATCATTTTACATGAATGAAATAATATTTTCTCGCTGTTTTAGCTGTGTTTACCAGTTTAGAAATAATGCATAATACGCTAAGATACATATGTTGTAAGCCATGTGATACATCAGTAAGCAAGATTCAATGCGTTGTTACACAACGATATCAATTTTCTGCGAGTTTTTGACAATTTTCTTTTTTCCTTGCAATTGTATCATCCGGTGTATAGTCCCTTTAAACATATTAAAAATCACACGTGACTTAACAGTTGCTGTAAATGATGATATATCTTTTGATGATGAAAATTTGTATGAGAATTGTAATACTTGCATTATAGAACAATTACTACATGTATAACTCATATTCCTGAAATGATAAAAATGCAAACAGAAATTCTTTTAAAGAGAAATTGTTCAGCAATGCTCAACAGTTTTGTTTGCTGAAAAAATGGAGTGAATCTTTTTATTTGACCCTTTTTTATATTCTTCTACCCAGACTGAACCAGGTGCTGATGTTTGCCACTACTCTCCTCACAGCTGAATCTACAACACTCGGACTTCCGGACTTTCCCGTCGCAAACTTACCAGAACTCGCTAAAATACTGGTATGTGTATGTTCATGTAAATTGTTTACTTGATTTTTTTGAGATGTCTTCATAATTCTTAAGTCAGAGGTTCTTAAGTTCACGATTAGTTCTGAAATCTGGATTGAGAGCTTTTAACTTGCTATTATACAGTTGTATAGATAGTTGTTTTGCTGCAACATTTGCATAAAAAAGTAGGAAGTACCTTGAAATAAATATAAAGCCAAAAGGACTTTGGAAACATTTTCAAAACAAGTCTAAGCCCCTTTACCCTGCATGGGCACAAACCCCTCATTCTCAAACAGACACCTGGGGCAGTATTCGTAAAACTTCTTAAGTCATTTCCTCACTTAAATCACTTTTCTAATTTTAGAATCTCTTTAGTCATATGAAATGAAAAAATGAAGAATTTCCAAAATACATTATTTTCATTGACGTTATTGTAAAAAACATACATTAATGTTTAAAACTCTTATACATTTCTTTTAATTTGACTATGAAAAATTAAAAAAAATGACTTAAGAGGCTTTATGAATACGGCCCCTGGTTAATTTATTGACTATTATCAGTTGTTAGAAACCCGCTTTAGTTCAGACTGCAACATTTAAAAATCAACATATACAAATCTCTTTGGATCACAGACGTTTTGCCAGATTTGTATTAGAAAGATTTATAATGCACTTTGAAGTCATGCATTTTTAAAGTTGATTAGATTTTAAATGGATTGTTGTTTTTCTTACCTTCCAGAATGTTATGCCAAACACTGATGTCCATTCCCTTCTTCAACGACTCTATCCATACATGGCGATGTTAGGGAAAGAGGGACAAACAGCCGTTACGGACGCATTACAGGTTGTGTATTTGTGATGCCATTGGCGAAAACCAAGCCATTTGCGAACATATAATGCAAGTCCTGTTTTTTACAACAGGCTGTTTGACATTGTTTTATTTTTACCGACTCTTTGTTAATTGACAGTTAAACATAAACAACTGTTAAAATGAGAGATGAATCCAAAACGGTTCTATCTGCTACAGTATTTAATGTCATTTAGAACAGTTTACCTTTCACTCCTTAATATGCTTGTATATTTGTATAGTTAACCAACTTGATCTGAAATCTTTATTCTATTTATGCTATGATTTCTTTTGATGTATTGTTGTTGACTGAAATTGATATACACCATATTTAAATGAAAATCTTATAGATATATTTCTTCCTCTAACAGAAGTTTAACGTACCCCTTGCCAAGACTACTGAAGGACAGTTGGAGTCAGTGGACAGACAGACGAACAATGCCCAGGTTCATGTTACACTGGGAAACAGAGCCACAGATTTTGAGGTAATTGATGTCGGCCAAACAATTATCTCTTCCTGAGCAATAACTGTATGCATGGCTTCAATTGACTACTATACTAATACTAATACCAAGACAGAATTGTAGACTAGTTGCATGAATGGAGATGCCATAATTGTAGACTAGCTGCATGAATGGAGATGCCATAAGAATTTGCAGTCTTAGTGGCAGTGCATATGCTACCATTAGCATTTTGCAGTCTATGCTGTGTAAGAATTGGCAGTCTATGTGCTGTTGTAAGCATTGGCAGTCTAGGCATTGTTGTAAGCATTGGCAGTCTAGGCATTGTTGTAAGCATTGGCAGTCTAGGCATTGTTGTAAGCATTGGCAGTCTAGGCATTGTTGTAAGCATTGGCAGTCTAGGCATTGTTGTAAGCATTGGCAGTCTAGGCATTGTTGTAAGCATTGGCAGTCTAGGCATTGTTGTAAGCATTGGCAGTCTTGTTGTACAACTGCAAAATGAAGACCGATTTAGAATTAGCAAATTTTTGTACCTTTGATAATTTTAATCTCAGTTGTTTTCACAAAATGCAACAGTTCATTTATTAATGTATACAAGCCTCATTTGACATGAGTATTTCCTCTATTTCAGGTATCAAAAGGCACGCTGGATGGATCGGGACACCAGGATCACGCTTTTATAACGACCCCATACCACAATACCTTCCTAACTGACATGCTACAGTCTCACATGGTCAAGGACTTCTGTGTCATTGGACCCAGGGTATGTTGAGATTTCATTTACACTATTTTGCGGGAGGAGGGGGGGACAATGGACAATACCTTTACTATGACCCCTATCACAATGCTCTCCTTATTGACATGATTCAGTATCTCATGGTGTATAACGTCTGTGTCATTGGTCCCAGGGTAAGCTTGGTTTTAGTCCGATCAAGTCATGGTATTGTGATGGCTGTCGTGGCTATCATGGCTTTGTTGTCAACTTCAGTGGCTTTGTGTTATACTTAAATTGTAGTTAGCATTAGCAGTTCAGGTCCTGTAGAAAGCATTGGTAGTCTGGAAAATTGTTCAATATATTAACATATACAGTTACTAATATATGGCTAAAGTGGTGTTTTAATGTTTTTATAATGTTATGTCCCTTGTTCATCATCTGAGAAGAACAACATGCTTTGACACCAGCTTGCAGTTCTCTTTTTTATTAAAACACACACACACACACACCATTATTTAGTGGAACAAGTCAGCCTATATTGGCCAATGTGCTTCTACATGTCTGCTACAGTAAGGTCGCAATGCTCTACCAGTGTATGACATCACAGGACATGCTTTAATGCGACACTCCCACAGATTGACCCTTTTGACTACTTTTTTTATTTTTTGTATTAAAATCAATCAATTGTTTGCATTAAGGGCTGGAAACCAGTTAGTAATGCTTTTGACCATAAAACATTTAATTTTTGAACGTAAGTATGAAAACTGCAATCTGATCTTTTGTCAGTAGTCTTATATCAATGGTTTCCAGAGTTTTATGCTCATTCCAAGACAAGAAATTAAAAAGTTGTCAAAACATTCTATCTATGAGAATTAAGCTTTACCAACGTGTGATGAGTGATTTTGTGTAACTAACCTTTGTGCTTTATTGCCATAGGGGTGTGGCAAGTCAGCGCTGGTTCGTCAGTTCGCTTCACTTCTTGGTTACCACAGCGAGGTCGTAATGCTCTACCAGGATATGACATCACGCGACCTGCTTCAACAACGAACAACAAGCCCTAGTGGGGACACAGCCTGGAGATTATCTCCCCTTGTCACTGCGGCACTGGAGGGAAGTCTTGCTGTGTTGGACGGGGTGCATCGGATCAACCCTGGGTCATTCTCAGTTTTACAAAGGTAGGAATACTGGTTCAATATCATTATAACTTTCTAAAATATTTTAAGTTATGCTTTTAATGTTTATCATGTGTTTTTCCACAAATGATTAATAATATCTGTCATGTGTTTCCGGCTATGCAGCATGTTTATGGAAAGTCTTAAAATCTCATAATTATGGTTACATAAAGTGTATAATAAAAGAAATAAAAAAGTATTACATCACAGAGCGTGACTCATCTGGCATGGGGGGGGGGATGCCAGTCCGAATTTTCCAGCACGGCTGAATTCACTGGAAATGCCTATCCGGTGTGCTAGAAAGAGTTTTCCAGCACCGCTAAATTCTCCCAAATGCCTATCCCATGTGCTAGAAAAAATATTTATGAGTTTTACCCCTTGATAGACTGATAAGAAAGGAGGCTTTTCTGATTGGCTCTAAATTCTACTGTGTATTTCAGACTGGTTCATGACCGGGAACTTCAGCTGTTCGATGGCTCCAGGTTGTTGGGAAAAGAGAGATATGAGGCCGTTAAGGCAGAGAACAACCTCACAGATGCTGAAATGGAGGAGAGGTATTGTCAAATGCTTAAGTTTCACGGTTGTTAATATTCATGTTTTTCGCAGATCAATCAAATTGTGAATTTAAAATTTGTGGAAATATTGATTTTCAGATAAACGACAATATGGAAAACCAAAGCAGCACAAGTTTTTACCCTCACAAAACTGATCAAATAAAACTATTGCAAAAAAGAACCTTGCGAAAAATACATCCATCTACAGTAAGGGCTATTCCAGAATAACACATAACCCCCGGGAGGAAGGCAATTATTTCAATAGTATATAAGTGGGTGTCTTTTTTCTATTATTTAGACCCCACAAGGGTAAATTTGCATGTGTAGGGGGGTGACAAAATTTAAAAGTGCCTTCCCTCCTGGGGTTATATGTTAAATGGAATAGCCATAAATTTTCTGCTTGTGTTAACCATGATACTAAAGTATCTGACTTATACTCTTACATTCCAGGGGTATACTCCGTATCCATCCATCATTCCGTATCCTGGCTCTAGGGGAACCACCGGTTACAGGCTCAAGCACTGGACAGTGGCTCAGCCCGGAGATGCTGTCACTGTTCCTTTATCACAACATGAGGCCTCTGACACACAATGAGGAGGAGGCTGTCATCTCTCAACTCGTGAGTTGGATTGTTGACAAAAAATGTATTTAGGAAAATTGTTTCAGTGAAAGATACCAATATATTTCACTAAATGAGCAACAGATGTTCCCCTCCTTTATGTCAAGGAGGCAATTCACTATCTCTTCAAGAATCCAAACAAACACTCTCATGGCTATAAATCCATCATGCTTTCAAGGATTTAAAATTACTTGACAAAAATCTTCATCACATCATGATAGTGCTTCACCAATCAGATTAAGGCCATTGTCACCGTTCCTTCAAAAACAAAATTCAGTTTGTTGTCAGGAGCTGAAAGAACTTCAAAACTTTAACATTTTGATTTTTTCATCCAAATGATCTCTGCCACTCAGTGTGTTACATCACGTAACAGAGTGGCTATGTGGTTCATCTATTGTTTTCCATTGAAAATTGTGTCTGCTCTGTGCATTGAAAATTGTGTCTGCTCTGTGCATTGAAAATTGTGTCTACTCTGTGCTTAGAAACCATGTTTGCTCTGTGCATTGAAAACCATGTCTATTCAGTGCATTGAAAACCTTGTTAGCTCTGTGTTGTTTATTATCTTATCTGTTATAGGTAAAAGACTGCCCGGACCTGACCAAGCTTCTCACCTTCACCCACAGACTGAGGAACTCAACAGACCCCACTGTATGTATGGGTGAATAAATGGGTTGAAGATGAAAAGATCTAAGTGCCATTAAATAAAGATACATTCACCCCTTAAAATGAATGTTTTAATTTGGGGGGGGGGGGAGGGGGGCTTCTTTTGATAATTTATAAATCAAACCAATCCAAGGGATAGATGCTATTTGATGTACTTTAAATGTATTTGTTATTGAGTACAGAAACTGTTAGATTGGTATGCATTTCACAAGAGCTCTGTTTGTATGGAAGCTGATTTTGGATGAAATATTTTCCAGATATCTTCTATAGCAGCCTCACTTTCATCTCGACAGCTGATCAGGGTCGCTAGACGCTTGGCAAACTTTCCTACAGAAGATCTCTACAGCATCGTACAGAAGGCCTGTCTTGCAAGGTATAATGGTGTGGCTATGTACGGCCATGATAACTACATACCATATAATACTATTTATAGGACACTAGCATTGATAGGATGCAGGCAAAAAGGTAGCTTGTTTGGTGAATCCTGACCGACTTTTTTTTTTTTTTTCATTAATATTTAAGGGTTACTAAATGAAAAAAAGCAAATTACAAATAATCTCTTGAAGACTTATTAAAACCATAGCTTGAAAAGGCCTTTGACAACATAAAGAAATCTTTCACTTCTTTTGTGGTGTTTTTAAATGGCCTTTTCTCTGTCCCAGGTTTTTGCCCCGCCTGGCGAAGACTGCCCTGGAACAATCACTTGAGGACTTATCCATCACACCCCCAGCTCAGCCAACACAGTCCATTGACAACATAGAGAAGTCCATCACATGTAAGTGGTTTGCTACAAGCTTGGCTGCTTTCAAAAAACAAGTCATTTTTTTCTGCTTTTAATGTTTTTTCAAACTGTTTTAGCATGTCATTCTTTAATATTCTTAATTTTAGAGAAATGATTGTTACAAGTTGATGGTACTTTAGATCAGAAGAGTTCTACCTTTTTTCTATACAAAATATGGTGCGCAAGGATATTCAGTATCATTCATGTGTTTGCTGTGCAGATTAGAAAATCTTACCCAAAGGCATAAGTGGTGTTAACAGTATAAATGCTGATCTGTTTTGCAAGAAAAGTGCACACATAGATAAGTTATTTCTTCGAGTGATTTCATATTTTGAAGTATACCTGTAAAACTGTGTATTTTTCCTGTTCTAAGGTGAGGTGAAGGACAACAAGGTTCGCATTGGGACCACCGTTGCCGACGTGTATGACCCCGACAACAAAACCAAGGTTCCCGATGTCCTCTTCTATGAGAATACTCAGGTATGGCTTTGTATTATTAGTAAAACAGTTGTCTTAATTGTTTAATATTAAAGAAATATGACTTCTGTTGTTAAGTAATAGTTAAGGCTCCTTTAATGGGTTGTCAATACTTAATAAATGGTGTGCGGTATAAATGAAAAACATTGTAATTAATCATGTGGTACTGCTCCTATATGGCAGTTAATGTGTTTACAGAAACAAATATCATTTTTTAAAAATCTCTTTGACATTTAATGCTTTTGAGGTAAAAAAACGTTAATTACTGAGTATAGGTGGCTAGCATGGCTAGGACACAGAAAAAAACAACTAAATTATGTGTAAAAAGTTATGTGTACCAAAGAATGTTTGCCCACAAATTGTATGCCATTATTCCTATCACAATTTCTTCCTTTGGCTTTGCATCACACTATCTTTGTTTGTGTTTGATAGTGTAAAATATTCTCTACAAACTTGTTTTAGCACCTGTGTGTGATGGAAGACATGTTAAAAGACTTCCTACTTGGCGAGCACCTGCTACTGGTTGGTAACCAAGGGGTTGGCAAGAACAAAATTGTTGATCGCTTCCTCCACCTTCTCAATAGGCCTCGGGAATATATTCAGTTGCACAGGTATCAAGAAGTTTAACCCAAAATTTAGTATTTTGTGAATTTGTTGATTCGAGTATATCAAGGTCTGCCTGCACCCATTGGCTGCAATATGACTCGACCCGGCTGTGATGTCATCATGACTTAAATTGTGTTGAAATAACATAAGTTACATATGATAAAGGTGACTGCAATTTCCAGTCAAATTTAGAGTTTAAAGGACTTGAAGAAACAGAGTGAGATACAAGAGTTCCGGAAGCAATACCCTAGCTCTTTTGGAAGGGACCTCTTGGTTCTTTAACGAGCTTGGTGTAAAGCACTGATACACAGGGTCAAACTTTCCTGGGTTTAACCTATTCAGTGAATAGCAGTGCGGCTTTATTTATGTGGAGCCTATGGTCAAATGGAGTGCTAAAGAGTTCTAGATACAGGAAAAACTGAGGATAAATAATTTAATCGTAATTGAATCAATTAAAAGGATTTTATTTAGGAGAACGGAATTATTTTGTTTCCTGAAACATATTTTTTAAGCAAGGTAGCAAATTTAAATATAAAGACCTATTTCCAATTATTTTCCAGAGATACAACAGTACAGACTTTGACATTGCAGCCGACAGTGCAAGATGGAGTCATCATTTATGAGGACTCTCCCTTGGTAAGTGCAATATACATGTCACCAATATGACAAATAATACTTGCAGCAATGGCCTATTTAAATTGTTTAGGTTGTTTACAATGCAACTTTAACAAAGATCAAAACAAACAGCCAAATGGCTTCAAACTATAACTTAGTATTAAGTATACAGTATCTTACTGTATTTAGATTTAAAATTGACATACATGAACACTTGTGTAATTTAAATCCGTTTAAAATTGATTGTGTATTTCAAAAGATATTTATACTTTGTAAAATACTACAAAATAAAATTTCTGCCTTTGGCTTTGCTTTATCAGAGACCTGTTCATAATTCATATTCATAAACATTGGTCCTCAGGTTCGGGCGGTGAAGATGGGCCATGTGTTGGTCGTCGACGAAGCAGACAAAGCCCCAACTCATGTGACATGCATACTTAAAACACTTGTGGAAAGTGGGGAAATGCATTTAGCTGATGGACGGAGAATTGTAGCAGGTAAATTGTAATTTTTAGGTTTCTGTGCCTTTTCTCATTTGATATGGATACTTAAAAACTGCAAGAAATGAAAGTGTATAATTTAAGTTTCTCAAGCCCTTTTTATGTGACATGCAAACATAAAACATCTGTGAAAAGCAGAGAAATGCATTCAGCTTGTGTCTGAAGAAAGGTAGCTGGCAAAACTAAATATTCAGGGTAATGGGCCACACCAGTTTCCTTTACAATACCAGCCAGATCGGGCTTATGGCCCTTGAATTAGTCAAAATTGCTATAATTGACACTGTTAACAAGATAAAGTCCTCATGTATTATCTGATGTTTACCAAACTTGTACAGTAGCTAGATATATATGAGAGCTCAGTTCCTTTTGAAAACGAGTCAGATCCTCAAGCTTGATTATGGCCCTTGAAATAGTCAAAATAACAATAATAATTGAGCTGGTGAAAACAATAGAGCCTTCAATTATTATCCTATGCTTACGGTAGTAAGATATCAATGAGAGCTAAGTTCCTTTCAAAAGCAAGTCAGATCTATCAATGCATGACTGGATTATGGCCCTTTTAAATTGGCAAAATTGTTAAAATTGAACACAATAGCCCCTACATTTATTACCTGATGTTTACCAAACTTACAGTAGCTAGATATCTATGAGAAAACCAGCCACATTCATCCATGCGTGACTGGAAATGGCCATTTAAATTTTAAACTCGGGGAATGTAGGTATTGAACTGTTTAAATTGATGCATTGTTTTGGCAATTTGATAACAAAAAAAGACTTTAACTCATGACCAGCTATTTTGCATTTCAGCTGACAGTGGGCTAGCTGTCTCGGACAAGATTATCGTATCCCACCAAGACTTCAGAATGATAGTACTCGCTAACAGACCTGGATTTCCCTTCCTGGGCAACGACTTCTTTGGAGCCATGGGTAGGTAACTTTAGATACAAACTGGGAAAAAATGATGAGATATGACATGCACAACCTGTCTATGGTCATATGCTTATTTAATAAAAGAAACATCCTGAGGAACAGTTAAAGATGCATTCTTACTCCCAAATAAGCATTATCATCATAAATACAATTGTTTAAATTCACCGAAAAGGTAGAATTAATATTGAAAACAATGGTTCTTATGAAGGACACCATGTTTAATTTGAAAGAAAGGTGAAGAAAACACAGTATCTCTACCTTATGAGACAATAGTTGATCACTGTAAATCTTTTAGGACCCACCAGTCAATTGATATTTGTGCGTTGTCAGCTATTATATACACAGTTACAATCTTGTTTAGTAACTAGTTAAAGGTTTATCTCTCAAAATTTTGTTAGTTATACATGTGAATGTATTGATTATAAATATGAGTATCACTTCAAATAAATGTCAAAATTAAATTTCTTCATGGCTGCATTATAATGAAAATTTCTAAACCAATATTGAGAATTCAACAAATCTAACACTGATCTGTAAGAGGCTAATCACAATCATTGCCCTGTTTAAAATTATCCTTATTGATCATATCACTAAATATCCCCTCTAGGTGACATATTCAGCTGTCATGGCATTGACAACCCTGACAAAGCCTCTGAGATGGCTATGTTGCGCCAGTACGGGCCAGACGTCTCTGAGCAGGTGCTTGAGAAACTCGTGCTTTCCTTCGGAGAGCTAAGAAACATGGCAGACCAGGGGCTCATTGCGTACCCTTACTCCACACGAGAGGTCGTGAATATGGTGAAACATATACAGGTAGGTGCATCACTGTCTGATTAATTATCAAATTTGTCCACTTACATAAGGCATGGAAAATTTGCGTCACGTGAAGCTCCAAAAGTAATGATCTTACACTCATGAAAGGAATGTTTGTCAGCATGGAAAATCGTGATAAACACATTAAACATTTCACTTTGCCAACCGCTAGAAACTTGACTTAGTAAAGTATGGTCTAAAAAAACTTGTGTCACAAGCAGCAATACACAAATATGTGAATATGGATGCTTAGTTTATTTGGATATTCTAAAGGGTTTTATGTACAGAATAGTAACATTTAGAATAGGACAGAAAAGAATATAACAAACAAGATTTTTTGCCTTAAAAAGTTTGCAAATTAAGTCAGTTTATGGAAAGGGTGAAAGTGGTCAAGCGGTACAGGTGTCCATCTTTCACCCAAGAGGTTGTGGGTATGATCACCACAAAAGTTACCCTCAAACAGCCTCTCAGAATAGACACCAGAACTGGTTTCTTATCAGGTAACAAACTCAAGCATTTTGTTTTCAGCGCTTTCCGGATGAGGGCCTTACAACTGTGATAGGGAATGTGTTTGACTTTGACTCTTATAACTCTGAACTTCGCGAGGTGCTCATTAGTACCATGCAAAAACACGGAATACCTCTCGGGGCGAGACCAGACAGCATACAACTGGCCAAGGAGTAAGGATGATGATCGAGTGTTATTGATCGAAGATTACTTACCATTGTTCATATTGTAATTTTTTAGCTTGTCTGAAAAAAAGATCAGGCAATGTGGTAGTCTTGGTGACCTCTTCGACGTCATTAAAAAACTTACAACTTGAGTCATGTAACAAACTTGTTTCAGATATTATAACTTTATCCAAAAACAACAGTTGGCAAAAATTTCATAATTAGCCATAGCTTGAAAACCATTTTAGATGTTGATATGAAACTTGGTCCAATTAATAAAACACTAATTGGATTACGTCTTCTGGTGAACCGAAATAAGCAGCAAAGCGTTTGTGTCCACTTGACATTACTCTTGTTAGTAGATGTTTTCAATGCTTCTGGAGGCATTGAAAATATGAATGATTGACTATTAGAAAAAGGGCATTTTTCCAATCTGGTTTGATCTGAATTTACACCTTTTAAAAGGAAGAATTGGGCCTTATTCAGCCCAAAATAGACATAAAAATGTCTTTAGAAGTAACAAATAAACAAGTTTTATGGAAATGTATAAATATGTTTTGTGATATTGGATGTGTGAAGATTTTTAAATTTAGTTTTAACATAAAGTTTATACGTTGTCAATGACTCATTCTGATATTGTTGCATTTTATTATCATGTGCACAAAAATGGAGATTTGAATAAATATATCCAATTGACATCACAAAGATCTTGTGTTTTTTTGTTAAATTCAACTATGTCAAAAACAGTGTGTAAATGTTATAAAGTAAAACAGTAAACACCCAAATATATATTTAAATTGGATATATTTATTTATTGAAGAGTTCATGATTTCGATTCTTTAGAAAAACAATTTAATTTGTATTTAAAAAATATTTATGATTTCAAGACTTTATTGAATATGAAATAGTCAGTCTACATTTTGTTGTTAAGTAACCAATCTTTTTTCAACTAAAATAAACCAGTCTAGCCAGTCAGCATTTACACACTGTTTCAGACTTCCCCTTCCACGTCTTGAGTTGACTGGTCAGTGGACAATACAGGGAGACGGTGGACGTCGACGCACCTCCTTGCTAAAATTGCCAACAGAGACATACAGGATTGGTGTAAAAGTATGCTCATTTTATAATGTTTTCTTATTTGATGAACCAATTTGGCAGGCCGCGAGGTATGATGCTTTTACTGCTGGAAAACACCTTCCCTAGTGAGAAGAAATATGATTGGCCCTAAAGGTTTTTGGTCCGAAAGGTAGCCATTTTTATCTATACATTATCAAACAATCACTTTTAATTAGACTATTTTCGAAAGTAAAGAATTTGATTTAAAACAAAAATCTTTGATTGGTAGCTTGAGACAAAATTAATTTTCAATTGACTAAAGGCACATCGTAGCCCTTATAAACCTACAAACACCATGGAGTAAGTACTGAATGACATACTTTATGGGATATATTCCCATTAGTTCAGGTCGGCTAGGCCATTTGGTTTGGTATGAACTACTCTTGAATGAAAGACCATACAAAATTTGGTAATAAAAACACCCTGGAATAAAACATGATAATGAACACCATTGCCAGTATCATTTGACCTAAAGAGCTTGCGGATTTGAGTATCGCCAAGGGCTTGGCTTTTCTAAACAGCCAATCTGTACTGGTTTTCCAAGAAAATTGATTTGATTAATATCAGCTTGATGTTTACAAAATCAAGTGAAGATAAATTAGAATACAAATATTTTGACCCCACATGAACCTCTACAGGGCCCAGTCAGCCTACGTGTAGAAACAGAGACCCTTGAGAGGACAGAAGCCCGGGCGGACAAGTTCTCAGAGCAGGAGGCGTACTGGCAGGTTCCTCTACATGAGTCCAACATCATATCTGACCTTGCTGTGTCACTAGGTAGGTTAGAATAATTTGCCGGCTGTGCATTGGTGTAAGCTGATGCTAATGAAACTTGAATAGAAACTTTGTTTCTCATTTGTAGTTCTTAAGTTTTATCCCTTGTTTCTACTAAAGGCATTCAAGTTGTGTATAAGAAAGAGGCACAAATTTTATTTCTACGCCCTGCCGTTTCCACGAAATCTGGCCTCTGTCCAGTTCATTCTATGGTTTCTAGATGAATTAATGACCTTGAAATGATTGGACACTTTGTTATCTTCCTTTGTTTAAAGTGTGCATGTCCAGCATATACCACAATGCACCATTTACCACAATGCATTGCTTCAATTTCCAGAAAATGTTTGTTATAGCTCTTCCTTAAGCTTTTGAAGAAAAAAGTTTATAGTCTTGGTGTCATTTTTGGCTTAATATAGATATTTAAATGAAATTTAGTACATTTGGTACACATTCTACCAGAAAATATATACATGTCTTGTAAGGCCCTTTTCTCGAACTTTTAACAATTTTAATCAAGTTATCGTCCTTTTTAGACTGGAAAAAGATATTAATGTTGGTTTTCACTGTGCAGCACTTTTCTCAAATACAGTTTCACAAAAAATAAAACTTAAATTTCTAGCTGCCAATCGTAGTCCAGGCCACCAGACGGATGTCATCCATATTGGCACGGCCAATCCAGTGGGACTCTACTCAATGTCAACGCGCGCAAAGTCTGCAAACCATCTTGACATGTACGACATATTTCCCATGGTGACAGGCTCATACAGGCCGCACGTGCGACTCATGCCGCTGGCCGCCCCTCTTGATGACACAGTTGTACTGCATGAGGAAGTGGTATGAATGTTTAAAAGAATAGACATATTTACCTTACAATTACTTATAAAATTGTTTATATTGATTCCTTTTTACATTGTAGACAATTCTGGCTGTAAACTATGAGAATGGTGAGATTAATAAACTGGTTACACAATCTTTGCCTCAGAGAGCTCCTGAGAGGCATAGATATACTTTCTTTGACAAGTAAACCAGTCTGTAAAAATGTTGTATATGTTTTTACCATTGCTTATGAACACAATTCTGACAGTGAACTATGAGAATGGAGAGATCAATAGGCTTGTTACATCGTCTCTGCCATAGACAGCTTTTGAGAGGCATAGATATACTTCCAGGAACAAGCAAACCAGTCTGTAAAAATGTTGTATTCGATTTTCCATTGTAGACCAACACAATTCTGGCTGTGAATTATGAGAATGGAGAGATTAACAGACTGGTTACACCCTCTCTGCCACAGACAGCTCCTGAGAGGCGTAGATTTACTTCACCAAACACAACTAAGACTGTAAGTTACATGATAAGTAAACCTTTAAAAATATTCGATTTGATTTTCCATTTCTGTGACAACTTTGCTTTTTGTTAGATATTAATTAGTAGTACATTAGTTTTATTTTAGGGGCTTTCAGAAACTTTATTGTTGGTTATTACTTATAAATCATTTAAGATATTCACAAAAAACTAAGAACACTTACAACTAGTGGCAATGTACATTTAGTAAGGCCCGTAGCTCTTTCTTAGGTAATTGTTCAGTAATTTCCCTTGAGCAACGGAGAAAAAATGAAGAGTATTGTCATATGCTTGCAGCATTTTTGTGGTATAATTCTGCAGAAGCCATCTTAATAATGATTGTATTGTATGCTCATTTTTTCAAATCAATTAGTCTTGGTGGTAATTAGATATTTTTTAAACAAATAAATAAACCGAAAATGTTTGACTACATTTTTATGATTTTATAAGTTTTATTTCTGACACTTACTTTGTATTCAACTGGATTAAGGGATCTTACAGTATTTTGTACGCTAATTGATAAGATCATAAAATGGCCCCACTATGTAAGCCAATAACAAGCCCCAATTTCTCATCAATTCTTAACCATAACTCACTTAAGTATCTTATTTCCTTTAAATAGCAATATTACTGACTTCAAATATGATTTTATAACACAAAAAGTAGTTTTTCTCATTAATCTCAAATATTATTTCCTTTTAAAGCCTTAAATCTCTTTAAAAAGAATATTACACAATTTATACCCATTCACAAATATTCTGTTGAGCTTGATCCTGTTATAAGGGACTTAAGATGTTTCGGGAAATCAGGGCCCAAGAACTGTGTGCTGATTCAAAATGCTTACTGTTCTACAGAGCCCTTATCGCATGGTGAAGTCAGATGTACCTGATGAATACGGAACAGTTGTCTTCTTTGAGAAAAATGGGTGAGAATGTCATTTTTTAATATATTACACAGTTGGTAAATACTTTTAATGAATATGAACAAGGCAATATTCAATTTGAAATATATAACAAAGGAATAAAAAATATTTTCTCCTAAAGGAGGATGACAGAGAAGTATTCATAAGTAATTTCTTAACTTAAGTCTTTTCCCAATTTAAGTATCTCACTGGTCATAATTTTTTTATGATCTATAATTACTTAAAAAATTCTGAAAGACTTTAAAAAACACATTTTTATGTTTATAAAACTTAAACACTTCTTTTTATTTGACAATAAAAAAATTGACTTAAGAAAATAATTAAATGTGATTATTTATGATAACGACTCAGGTCATGTAAATGATTGGGGTCAGGTGAAAATGCTTGTCATTTACATATCGTTACCTTTGTTCAATTACTGAATAACTGCATATAGAAATAGAAGCAGATATTGAGTTCTTGCACTCAGGTGATGATATGTAGTATTAGCTCCTTTGTTGTAAAGAAAAAGAAGTGTGATAGCTTTGATGTTGGTGTCATTGTTGTGGCAAAACCCAAACCATCCCATAACTAATAATATGTTCAAGATATTCATCTTAAACTTGGTACAGATGTTGCCAATTGCTGGAGTTGAAAAAAATTGGACATGTACAGCAAGGCCCATAACTCTGGCTATAATAAATGTTGAATGATCACCCTTGTTTGAATGGAAAAAACAACAACAACAGATGAGCTTTTACACTCGATCCACCAAGCTCTTGTTTACTATCTCAGTTTTTCTGAAGATTAATATAATCATGTGTGTATATTTCAGTGATTTCCTCGAAGTGTTGGGCCTACTGGAGGGGATTTCCCAACATGTTCCTCTGCCCCTGAAAGTGGCCAACGTGACACAAGTAGGGTCACAGACCTGGATGTTGAGTGAGGACAAAACAAACAAGTAAGGGGATAAAAGATATATATAATAAGCCTGTGGTCTAGCCGTATTGGTGTCTGCCTCTAACTTCAGAGTAATTATACCCCTAGATAGATAGCTCACATCTTGTCATGTTATGTCAAAAAATCTTGCACCTGCACACATTTAACTTATTGTTTTTCAGCATGGAAAATTGTGCACCGAAAATTGTGTGACATTTAGCTTTTTCTAACAAGGGTAATGGCCCTTGACTTAGTATAATATTGTCTGAAAAAGTTTCACAAAATCTTTAGATGCTTGTTGCTTCATTGTTTTGCATTTACATACATCAAACTTCATAGAATTGTTGGTCAGCATGGGAATTTTGTGTGACATTTCTCTTCATCTAACAATTTGATATTTTAATAGCCATTTACTTAGTAGAAAATGGTCTGAAATATATTGTGATGCATTTAGCTCCAAAAGTATTGCACCTTATTGACCTACAATCAGGAAACTTCATAGGAATGTTGGTCAGCCTGGAAATTGTTTGCCATTTCACATGGTCTAACA
This sequence comes from Mya arenaria, assembly GCF_026914265.1. NCBI lineage: Eukaryota > Metazoa > Mollusca > Bivalvia > Myida > Myidae > Mya > Mya arenaria. The sequence continues at coordinate 8,538,322 of NC_069130.1, read as the reverse complement.
TTAGTAATGGCCCTTAACCTGGGCTGAAAATTTTGTAACTATAAAAATATTGTACCTACACTAAATATTGCACAGCATGTAACTACACAAGTATCACATATCAAATTTAATAAGAATAAAGTTCGGCACGGGAAATTGTGCACCTGACGCCTGTGACATTTCACTCAGTCTAAGAAAAAAAATATTGGCCTTTGACTTAAAAATAGGTCTGAAAAATGTTATGTCCCATGTAGCTCCAAATTATTGCAGAAGAATTTTCGTGACATTTCACTTGTTACGACAAAAGTTATGGCCCTTTACTTGTAAAGATGGTCTGAAAAATCTTCAGGCTGACATAACACTGGCAGAATGTTTGTGAGTTTTATAATGGACATGCTCATGTTGTTCTTGTGAAGACACATCATTTAACAACTTTTGTGTCTAGGTTGAAATTGAGTATTTGCCACTTTTGTGTAGATGGGTTTGAGTCTCACCGAGGGAACTTTCCAATGTCCTTTCTAAATTACACCAGAACTGGTTTCTATCAAGGAAGAAAATTGCATTGAGTGTCTATAAACTATTGACCTTATTTTTTATTAAATCCTTTTTTTGTATTCAAATTACAAATTATGAAAAAATGTATGTTTCATCACACAAAATACTTTTTTTACTGTAAAATTACTTAGATACCAATAAAACATGCAATATTTCAGAATTACACCCATTTTTGAATGCTTGTTTGTGATTTCAGAAAGTTTTTAGTGACCAGATCTGGTGTTGCAGATTTCACACTGCAGGCAATAATGGAAGGTAGGTACCATAATTTACCAGCATTATGACCTCTGATTGACTGAGAGAAAAAAAACAGCATCAAAAACTGATAATGTTGCTCTTGTTTTACCTTATTTGTCACAAATACTGGTACATAGAATTGGACCAATAGGACTTGTTCATTTTCAATTTTAGTCATGGAGTACTTATGTTTCTGTACCATGTGTTTTTTATTTTCAAATATCATATAACATTGTTATTTCTCTTCCTTAGCATGGCAGACATAATATCATGAATCATATTGTCCTTAAGTGTCTGCATTGTCACTCTTTCTTGTCCATTCACTTCCAATTTGTTACCAAACTTGTTTCCTTTACAGATAATGTCCAGTCAGTTCTTGGATCCTCTGCAGTGCCCATGTCTGATGCAGCCCTTTCTGCGTCCCTGGGTGAACAGACCTCAGGGTCCAACAGGGTCCTGTCAACCCCAGAGTCATATGCAAGCATTGCACTGGGATTCCCTGAGGCGGTATAATAATATACAACAAATTTTATTTTAAGTGTACCTGAAATACTCAAAAAAGACACAAAAACTAAAAAAAAAAAAAAGAATATGCGCCTTTGGTAAAATCTACCTCTTTTGGCCGTAATCTACCTCTCTGGACAAACAAATCTACCTCTCTGGCACAGCCAGATGCTCATATGTATGGGTATGAGCATTTAAATAACTTCCTTAATTCATGATAACATTGTAAGAAATTATGTGTCTCTTTATATAAGGCTGTATCTCCTTATAGGTCCTCAGTTTGAAGTGTCTAACTAGTATCTCTTTAATGTCAAACTCCTAATTCATGAAATCATGTCCTTTACAGTGACGACTCATATTTGCTTGTAGCATTCTTTAAATGCAATAACTCTTGTGACCTTTCATTGCATCATCGTTATTGTAATCATCATAATCATCAGCATCATCACCGTCATCTTTATCGTCTTCGTCGTCATCACCACCACAGCCACTATCGCCATACACCATGAGGGCAACAATCAGTTCTCATGAAATATAAAATAAAGGATGATTCCACTGTCACTGAATATTTATATTATAATGTAATAAGCACATCCAATCACAGTGGCTAACATATGTTTTGTGTTTTCCACTTGATACACATCCCATGCCATTACAGAAGTCATAAACCAGTGGGAGATGGTAGCAATAATGATTCAAGAATTGATGCTGGGGCAGCTCTGGAAAATCAGGGACCATCACACTTTTCCATCAACTGTATTACATGTGTATATTAATTACTGTTATAATCATTTACACAGGGCACCAGTCGTGTGTATAGTAGTAGGAGACCCGCTGGAGAGGGGGGCAATACTGACCAAGATTCCTTGCTAGGGCGGGTCACTGGCAAATCAGGGGCCCCATCCCCGTCCCCCTCATCCTTGTATTTGCCTGGCTGTGCCCAGCTTGTACGCACACTCCCAAACTGGAAAGCTCCTGAAGGAGTCCTCTCCAAAGGTAACAGTTCACTAAATATTAGCTGCAATAATAGTTTGAACATGTAATATTTCACTCTCTCTGGCATGATGTTTGGCTGGATTTGAAGTTAAATGGATGAATGAATAATAATATTATGATTACAGATCTGTAATAACTAAATGAATTATTTTAAGGTAACAGATTAAATAATCTGAGTATTTTGAGTGCCTTTTGACCCATTATTTTAGTCATAACATTGGAAAGGGTTTTGTGTGCTGAAAAAAAAAAAAAAAAAAAAAAAAAAAGAACACTAAAAATAAAGTAACAAATGAGTCTTATTGGTGACCTTCACAGCTTGTACAATATCTCATTTACATCAGATACAGATCAAAAAGCAAACAGTTATAAAAGTCAGACCATATTATCAACAAGCGTACAACAATATATTGTAAGATCAACTAAATATAAAGCGAGTGTAAGAATTAAAATTAAATATTAAATTTGTTAATCTAAGTAAGTCTAGAGTAATATTTCCAGCCAAACTTTTTGTTTCAAAATATATCTTGTTACAACCAAAAGTAATATATTCAAAAAATTGAAGGAATGATACAATTGTTGATAAAATGGCCTGTCTATATATAATTATATAGAATGTACTTTCTTTGATTTAAAGAAAAAAATCTAGTCTTGAGCAAGCAAATATTTTCAAATAATACAAACATTGTGTGGGGTTATCAGGCATCAAGTCTATCATTCAGGTAAATGAATGCCTTATTTGTTGGTCTTCTCCCTTAAGATGGTTGGTAGTGTAATTCAGTCATGTGACATTGTTTCAGATCAGCGAGCACACACAAGTGGTCTTCTGGAAGTTGCTGATCTACCCAATCAGAAACTACGATATGTTCCTGTGCCTGGGTAACTATTTATTGATTCATTGTGCTAAAAAACTTCACATTTTTCAGACTTTGTAAGAAACCATGAATGCTTGAGTAATTTTATTGTTTTTCCTTCTCTATTTTGAAGACTTTTGAATAACCATGTAATTAACAGCATAGCTTTCGTGAGGCCATAAGGCCCCTGCCTTATCAATTTGCCTTTTTATTTTTAAAAATATAAATTTTGTTCAATTGATTTGGATAAACTACTCGAAAGTCTTTATCTGTATTTTTTAAGCCTAATATTTTCCCTTTTGATACATGACAAAACGCACCATTTGCAAGCTATGCTTTCAAAATTTCCACCCTACTTTTGAGCCTGCATATGGAATTGCCGCTAGCTAAGGCCCTGGTAATGCTTTGAGTAATTTTATTGTTTTAGGTTCACATATTAATTTTTAAGACTTTCGAAGATACCATCAGACTTTCTTTTTCTGCTTTAGTAGAGGCTGAAAAGTTGGCTACTTCCCAAATGAAAAAAGTATATTTTCCCTCATTTATAAACATGGGCTTCCCAAAAAATATTAACAAAGCATTAAAGAGCTATTTAAGCTTAATGTATTAATAAGGCTACTTGCCAGCTATGGCACTCCTATGCTTGCTAGTTACTCACCAGATCCCTAGAGTGCATGTGTCCAGGCAGTTGGAGTCCTGGCTGGTGATATTCAAATGCATTAAGACAAAAAAAAAAATTTTGACTTTTATGCATCAACAGGGCAACTCGCCAGTCTCCTTACGCCTCATGGCTTTTCAACCTGCACGAGAGCAGCGTGCTTGTATCCCAGCGGTCAGCAGACGGGCTTGTGACGGTTGATGTTGGTGGATGTGTCCGATTATGGGAGACAGGCTTGGAAAACCTCCAGAGGGCGCTGAATGAGTGGCGACGCATGATCGGTCTTCATGATGACAAACCACTACAGGTATATAATGAACTTATTTTTGGCTTCACTGTTCGAGGCTTTATGACACTGAAGGCTGATTTTTTTCTGTCAATCTTTCAAAACTTGGTTTTATTGCACTGCTGCATTTCTTGTTTACTTTTTATGCCCCCACAAAGTGGCGGCATATAGGGTTGCCCTTGTCCGTACGTACGTACGTACGTACGTCCCGAAGATTGTTTCCGATCTAATTCTTGAAAACCGTTTGTCCAATCCTCACCAAACTTTAAACACATGTTTGTGACCATAATATCTTGATCAAGTTCGATAGTCATGGAAATCGCTTTAGTCATTTAGGAGTTACGGCCCTTTTTTGCCAAAAATTCCCGAAGATTGTTTCCGATCTAATTCTTGAAAACCGTTTGTCCAATCCTCACCAAACTTTAAACACATGTTTGTGACCATAATATCTTGATCAAGTTCGATAGTCATGGAAATCGCTTTAGTCATTTAGGAGTTACGGCCCTTTTTTGCCAAAAATACTTCAAAAATATATGTTTCCAATCTAATTCTTGAAAAGTATGTGTCCAATCCTCACCAAACTTTACATACATGATTGTGACCATAATATCTTGATCAAGTTCGATAGCCATGGAAATCGCTTTTGTCATTTAGGAGTTTTTATTTGCAAAAAAAGACTTGAAAAATACGTCCCGAAGATTGTTTCCGATCTAATTCTTGTTAATTCGTCTTTTTTTCTTATTGCTTCTGATAGGCACATATTACATCCTTATTGTATTCATTTCTAAGACAAAGTGGAGTATAGTCAAGGGTGCTCTTGTTTATGTCTACTCATACTGAATAATTAGTTTCTTATTGAATCCATACTGAATATTCATACTTAGTGACATTTGAAAGCGATCCAATGAACAGCAGATGGTCAAAACCCCACGGTCCATATTCAGTTTGAGACTCAGACTGAAAAAAAGCGAATTTAAAAAAAAAGTTTCATACTTTCTTTGATATAATTACTTTTGATAAAAGATATGTTAATTATCATAAAACACGTTAACATATGAAGCCTTATTTTAACATGATTGCTCTTAAAAAAGAAATTCTGCAAAGAAATTAAGATTTACAGTGTTGAGTGATAGGTCTCGAATTCAGTCTGAAGACGGTACTAAATATGGACCAAGGAATAAGAATGGCTGATTATAATGTGATTACATGTGGATATGCCTTTGTGGGTCATTGAATTCTATATTTTACCACACATTTTCAGGTGACATATGAGAAAGAGAGTGCACGAACAGCGGACGGACCAAAACACGGGAAGGAAGATAAGAACAACGATCCCCATGTTGGGGGAAATACCTGGGCCGGGGGAACTGGTGAGATGTTTGTCTTATTTTTTTAACTCATGAACCACATCAAGGGAAAATATTTGTTTTATAGTTATTTTTTTTTAGTTTTACAGGGGTTCTAATAGCTGACAATTGTCAATCCTGAAAAAAATCCTGGGTTCTGTTTGAGGATAAGTGATTCATGCCCAAAGCAGGGTTATCGGGCTTAAACCCCATTTAAAATTGTTTCCAAAGTCATTTATGTTCACTTCGATATAGTTCCAACTGTTTTTAATGCAAATGTCCAAGCAAAACAATTATCTTTACAACTGTACAGTAGTCTAAAGTTAAAACCTCTCAATCCAAATTTCTGGTTTAATCCAACTTCAGAACCACTGAGATATAGTGAATTAGAATTTTTAATGATTAGATGTATTTTACTATGACCTTTGAATTACATGTTTCCTCCCTCTACGATTTGAATATTCCAGTGTGTGTTTACCACTGTGGTATATACACACTGTATTCAAAATGGTTAATGAATATTCCAACATTTATTGACATTCCAAAATTTTAATAAATCACTTAAGGTTTTCTTCAGTGTACTTTCTATATTCCCATATGGCAGTAACATGGCAAGCCTTGGTGGGCTCGATGGACCTAACCATCTGGAAGCTGGGCATAACTTCATGGAAATATCTTAATTTTATGTTCTTTCTATCTCCCCAGGTGGCAGTAACACAGCTGGTCTCGGTGGGTTCGGTGGACCGTACCGTCTGGATGCGGGGCACGATGTCACCCAGGTTCCACAGTGGCAGAAGGACAGTGTTCCTGAACATGTTCGCCAAGCTGCACGGGAAATGGGACAAAAGGCTTTTAAAGAGCGGTAGTTCTCTTTTTAACTTTTTTTTTTCAGAAAAAAAGTCCGGATATTGTGAAAGCTTTGGTACCACAAACATAGGTCATAACTCAAAAAAAGTTCAAGATATTCAAATGATATTCACACTTTTCCATAGACAGCGTGTACATATTTAGCAAGGCCCATTACTCTGGCTTTGATAATTGTCCAGTTATTCCCCTTGTTCAACTGATTGCAGCTTTATTGATGTTGCAATATATTAGAATTTAATGATTATTTTTTCAAATCATCATAGTGAATGGAAAAGGTAGAAGTTCCTTAGGTGCCTTATATTCAAATATATGAATACAATCAATACAGTCTATATGATTGTGAGTGATTGTTTTATTAGAGGACTTGTTAAACATACCATACTTTTTGCTTAAAGGTTGCGTGAGATCCAAATGAGTGAATATGATGCGGAGACGTACGAGACTTTCTCCAAACATGTGAGGCGTCAGGTGCAGGCACTCAGGGTTGTCATTGACAGTCTACAGGTGAGCGATTCTGGGTTTTTATTAAGGTCTTCGGATGTTTTAGAGTTTCTCACATTGCATGCAACATCAGAGGGTGTGTAAGAAAAATATAGAAAGTTTGTCTCAGAATGAAGGTATTCATTGTGAAACCCATGGTATGTTATTCTTTGTTTACAGAATATACTTTGGGAAAAAGGCTTGCGAAACTTTATAATGCGTGAATATTCATATTCAGTCACAAATGTTTGGATATTCTGTATTGCCTAAGGTGTGTCAGACTATCTCAGGCATCCAATCAAATGTCTAGATTTCACCTCATTAATTATTCATGAATATGAGGTGTCTGCAGTCAATGTGCCCAGGGTATTCAGTGGACTAAATAAACTGGGTACCGAGAGTGTTACATTTGAAGACACAACCCTCCCAGTCATATCTTATTGACAATTTTTGAAGTGTGAAGATCTAGTGAGGTTGTAAGGGAGGGGGTTGCATTTAGAGGGATATGATAAATAACAACATGAGATATACATGTGTTTCTTCAGATATTTGCAATAATATACTCTCACACCTGGCCATATGGCCGAATCTTAATTCCTCAAACAATCTTAAGTCCCTTTTGACATGACCAAGCTGTGTACACTATTTCTGTATAAAGTGAATAATCCTTTCCCTTTAAAAGGTTTTAAAAACTTTTTATGATAAACAATTTTATTTTTTGGTAAAAATAAGTTATAATCTGGATAATTGAGATTAGATACATTAACATGATTGATTAAGATTTTTCGAGAAATTGGGACCACTTGTTACATACTGTAGCTCATTATAAATTGTATCTTTGATGACAGTGGTGTTCATAAATGTATTTTATATTCACATATCAACTCAGTTAATTTCTTATTAACAGGCCAAGAGCAAGGAGCGCCAATGGCTGAAGAACCAGCCCCACGGTGACCTGGACGATGCCAAGTTGATTGATGGTCTGACGGGCGAACGTAATGTCTACAAGCGTAGGGGAGAGAAAGAACCAGAGGTACCTGATTTTCCTATTTCTCCAGTTTCTATAAGCCTAAGATACTTAACAGGTTTGGCTAGTTTCTTTGAGCCTAACCCTTTATTGATACATGACTTTTTACATAAATCATTGGTCAGTATTTTTAGTTTATACTAATTTCTTTTGCTCAATTTTGACGAAAGCTGATTGCTAAGTATCACACTCGGAATCATATTCGAGTTAGAAATCAGTACTGGTGTCCATTTATAGAGGCCGTGAGAAAGTACCCCTGTTGAGGTTTGAACCTACAACCTATTGGGTGAGAGGCGGACACCTATACCCCCAGACCACTCTCACACCCTTGTTAATAGTTTTGCTATATGATTGGTCAATAGTTTGGTATCTTGTCAATAGTACCAAGTTTTCTTTTTGGTATAATATTTATTTTTGTTGCATGTTCTGTCATTGATATAATTTTGCAATATGATATAACACGTTTACCATAATTTATTTTGCAGCAAGAGATAATCAATAACTGTGTTTACTTTCCAGATGGGAGGTCAGCAGGAGCACCCAAAGTTACTGCGTCTGCTAGTTGACTGCTCAGGAAGTATGTACCGATTTAATGGCCACGACGGTCGATTGGAGCGCGAGATGGAGGCATCAATAATGGCTATGGAAGCCCTAGAAGGACACGAGGAGAAGATCAAGGTAGAAAAATAAGTAATAATGAGTAAGATTAAACAATAGATATTAATCATAAATAATTATAATAGGTTCCAATATATGATAATGATTTCACTTTGGGAATTTTAGGCTACATCTCATTTATTTCAACTGTCCACACAAATTTAACCGCTCACCTCGTCCATGTATGTTTGCTTTCACTGTTTCTAGTTTGACATTTGGGGCCACTCCGGGGAGGACCATCGTGTAGCCTTGTCCACATTCGATAAGCCACCAAACAACAACAAGGAGAGACTCCAGGTTGTGAAGGTGAGGGTGAATCATTCAATATATTCCACCTCTTTTTGGCCCATATTGTTAGCCTTTGATATGCCACCCCTAAATCTCTTCTAGCTTGATTGCGAAGAAAAGTATTAACACACCTCTGTTAGCTACACCTTTTTTACAAATTTAATGTAAAGACAGGTTTCATATGAGCTGATATTAATCAATCTTGAATCTGTTTCCTGTAGAAACCAGTTTTGATGTGTGTTTTTTTAGGGGCCCTGAAAAAGTACCCCTGATAGGTTTTTGGTCAATAACCTCTTTGGTGAGAGGCGGACACCTACCGATATACAACTTTACCAATAAACACACTTCAGTTGCATGTCCTTTATTGTGATTGTTGGTTGGTTTTTCAGTCAGCCAAACTTGGACAATGTGTTTAAGGGCCCGGAATATCTTGGCCAGGTTTGATAACAAGCCATGTTGCCCAAATCACTTTTAAAGTTATGGCCCTTGAATTGCTTAATCTACACAAACTCTTTGTTGTCCATGCTGTTATCGGGGAGCTTTTGTCAAATACAACTTAGACAGAATATCTCAGCCAAGTGCAATAATCAGTAATGGCGCCCCAGTCACTTCAGAGTTATGGCCCTTGAATTTCTTAAATTACTAAAACTTTATCTTGTCCACACAGTAACTTGAGTGTGGCTTTACCTTTAATCATGAATTTTGGGTGGTAGGTTGCCCTTGGAGGTAGATGACCTCTATTAATTTTGAGTTTAGTTAATCATAGGTCAAGGGTATAAACGACACTATTTGAAATATATTCTGCATTTTTATGCTCTTTCAGTAATTTTGTTTTCTTTTTTTGTCGTAACAGACACATGGTTGTTACAAAAAATAGAGAATTGAGCCATAACAATTAATGCTTAACTTAAATACTTTTATTTATTTGTGTAAGATATATTAACAGACGTTTAAAATGAACTATGCCAGACAACAAAGAAATTGAAATTAATTAAAAATGAATTACTGAAGCTAGATAATTGATAATGCCTTAACCTTGTGCCTCTAAACAGTGTCTTCGCTACACATTTTCCTTTGTGCTTGTTTCCATTGTATTATAGATAAAGATGAATGAAACAAGCTTTCTTGCTTTTCTTACAGACAATGCATGCACATAGCCAGTTCTGTCTAAGTGGTGACACAACTCTGCAAGCCACAAAGCATGCTATCGAGATGCTTGCAAAAGAAGATGCAGACGAACGATTTCTGATAGTCCTCAGTGATGCAAACTTTGACCGTTACGGTATCCCGCCCTCTCGATTTGGGGAGATCCTTCGATCACACGATGAAGTGAATGCATTTGCCATTTTCATTGGCTCACTTGGAGATCAGGCTACAAGGTATGTTAATCTAAGATAAGATGAGTTTAATTTTGAGTTGGCAAGATATATTACATACACAGATAAGATATTGAAAGCTTATAAACCCCAAATCTCCATTACTCTGCAGACATTTTGGAAGTCTACTTTAACTTAAATGATTATTTGTTTCAAAGTCATGATTTGCCATTGTTAGCCTCTTCATTTGATTTGTTATTGATAACTTGTTTGTTTTTTACTCAGTGTTTTTGTGACAATACCTTTTTCACATATAGCCGAAACAAAACCAAAAGAATGATTTTCAGCTTTCTTGTCAATGATTTCAACTAAGCAAATTACCTACGTATGGCCACACATTTGCAGCTTCCTATGGGTCATTAGATCAACTTTTCATATCAATTATTTCAAGGTGACAAATCACCTTCATGTGGGCCATGCATTTGTTTCACTAGAGAGTCGCTTAGAGTTCCTTTATCAATTTTTTTCAGACTAAGGAAGCAGCTATCTACACATTCATTCCTTTTAGCAGCAGTTTACACTTGTTGTATAATTTCAGTTTAGTTATGCAGCTACCTATGAGCTAACATGCGTTTGTTTCTCTAGACAGTGGCTGGAAATTCCATTATCAATATTTTCAGGCTGACAATGCAGCCACATGACTGTTTGTCTGAGACAGTGGTTTAAACTTGTCATATATAATTTCAGTTCAACGAAACAGCTTCTTAAGAGCCTTGCCATCTGCAAATTGGTTTAAAATGGCTGTGTCATTTATTTTCAGACCGATGAAGCAGCTTCCTATGCGCCACTTGTTTGTTTCTCTGTGATGGTGGTTTAAAATTCCATTATCAATATTTTCAGGCTGACAAAGCAGCTACCTATGGGCCACTCGTTTGTTTGTCTGGACACTAAGAACCTACCACAGATCCTTCAACAAATATTCACCTCTACCATGCTGGCCAAGTAGAAAGGGATGCTGTGCTAAAGAAAGACTTATCCATGCTTAACTGGCCCCAATTTCTCAATAAATCTTCAGTGCAGTGTTAAAATAGCCGTAGTAACACTTTTCAACAAAAGGTTTAAAATTTAAGTTATCCATTTTGTTTGTGTAAGAGTCCTTGTGGGCGTGAGGTTTTGTTGTCAGTTTTCTAATTTTCCCTTGACTGTACAGGCGTGGTTTGCACCCCACTAAAAGCAGAATTTCTTTTTTATAAATTAGATGTATTTTTTTCGGCAATTTTGGTATCAAAAAGTAAAACAGTTTAAAAGTCTTTATAAATTCCAAAACATGAACGAGTCTTGTTAATATTCTGGATAACTTTGACTAAAACAAACACTTGACATTCATTTTATTCCTGAAGCACTGCATCATTTAATGACGATTGGTAGATTCCTTTGCAGATTTATGCAGTTAATGGCCATGATGAATAGAGTGTTTTCAAATTTAAGTACCTAGTGTACACAGACAAGGAATATCACATGGCGAATTTGGCAATTAAACATTCTGCTTATTACAAAGTGTGCTGATATTTTTAGTAGACATTTATTATTTAAGAATGTAAATCTAATTTTTATAAAAATACATAATGATGTATTGTTTTTGTCATGATTTTTTAGATCACTGGTACAATTGTTTTGTTTACATTATTTATTGCTTAACGGTGTAAATTTATGAAAGAAAATGATATTAAATAACGATACTGACTTCATATGGTTAATTTTGTGTTTGTCAAACTTTTTATAAAGGCAATGTCTAAGATAATAGAATGCAATTAGTTTGGGTGTGGGTTTTTAAGTTTTAGGTCAAATTTGATTGCATCTTTAAATCTACAGAGTGGAACATATCCATCTCACAAGGTTAAAAAAAAACTTGTTCTATTCAAACCATTGATACCTCTCACACAAAAAACATAAAACACTGAGTTATCCTTTTTTTGTACATGTCCACAGTATTCTGTTTTCTGGAACCTCACATAAACCTTTACATCTGTCCTTTAATATGTCGGTAAAAAACATTGTTAATTGAAATATAGTAAAATCAAAGCTTGGACGGGAATCAACAACTAGAATCTCCTGACGCTATATATCTTCCTAGGTTAAACCAATCATGCATCTGGTATAACTGCACCACACTACAATGCATCTGAGGTAACTGCACCACACTACGATTTATCTGGCGTAACTGCACCACACTACGGTGCAACTGAGGTAACTGCACCACACTACGATGCATCTGAGGAAACTGCACCACACTACCATGTATCTGGCGTAACTGCACCACACTACGATTCATCTGAGGTAACTGCACCACACTACGATGCGTCTGGCGTAACTTGACCACACTGCGATGCATCTGGTATAACTGCACCACACGACGATGCATCTGAGGTAACTGCACCAAACTACGATGCATCTGGCGTAACTGGACCACACTACGATGCAACTGGGGTAACTGCACCATACTTCGATGCAACTGGGGTAACTGGACCACACTACGATGCATCTGGCGTAACTGGACCACACTACGATGTATCTGGCGTAACTGTACTACACTACGATTCATCTGAGGTAACTGCACCCAACTACGATACATCTGGCGTAAATGGACCACACAACGATGCATCTGGGGTAACTGCACCACACTACGATGCATCTGAGGTAACTGCACCACGCTTCGATGCATCTGGCGTAACTGCACCACACTACAATGCATCTGAGGAAACTGCACTACACTATGATGCATCTGAGGTAACTGCACCACACTACGATGTATCTGGCGTAACTGCACCACACTACGATTCATCTGAGGTAACTGAACCAAACTACGATGCATCTGGTATAACTGCACCACACGACGATTCATCTGAGGTAACTGCACCAAACTATGATGCATCTGGTGTAAATGCATCACACTACGATGCAACTGGGGTAACTGCACCACACTACGATGCATATTGGGTAACTGCACCACACTACTATGCGTCTTGGGTAACTGCACCACACTACGATGCATCTGGGGTAACTGCATCACACTACGATGCATCTGGGGTAACTGCACAACACTACGATGCATCTGGGGTAACTGCACCACACTACGATGCATCTTGGATAACTGCACCACACTACGATGCATCTGAGGTAACTGCACCACACTACAATGCATCTGGTATAATTGCACCACACTACAATGCATCTGAGGTAACTGCACCACTCTACGATGCATCTGGGGTAACTGTTCCAAACTATAATGCAACTCGGATAACTGCACCACACTACCTTGTATCTGAGGTAACTGCACCACACTACGTGCAACTGGGTTAATTGCACCACACTACAAAGTATCTGAGGTAACTGCACCACACTACGATGCATCTGGGGTAACTATTCCAAACTATTATGCAACTCGGATAACTGCACCACACTACGATGGATCTGAGGTAAAGGCACCCCACTACGTGCAACTGGGGTAACTGGACCACACTACGATACATCTGAGGTAAAGGCACCCCACTACGTGCAACTGGGGTAACTGCAACACACTACGATTCATCTGGGATAACTGTACCACACTACGATGGATCTGACGTAAAGGCACCCCACTACGTGTAACTGGGGTAACTACACCACACTACGATGGATCTGAGGTAAAGGCACCCCACTACGTGTAATTGGGGTAACTGCACCACACTACGATGGATCTGAGGTAAAGGCACCCCACTTCGTGCAACTGGGGTAACTTGACCACACTACGATTCATCTGGGATAACTGTACCACACAACGATGTACTTGAGGTAACTGCATCACACTACGATGCATCTGAGGTTACTGCATCGCACAATGACGCATTTTGGATAACTGTACCACACTACTATGCATCTGAGGTAACTGCACCAAACTACGATGCATCTGGCGTAACTGCACCACACTACGATGCATCTGGCGTAACTGCACCACACTACGATGCAACTGGGGTAACTGCACCACACTGCGATGCATCTGGGGTAACTGGACCACACTACGATGCATCTAGGATAAATGAACCCCACTTTGGTGCATCTAATATAACTGCACCACACTACAATGCATCTGAGGTAACTGCACCACACTACGATACATCTGGGATAACTACACCACACTACGATGCATCTGGTATTACTGTACCACACTACAATGCATCAGGGTTATCTGCACCACACTACGATGCATCTGGGGTAACTGCACCACACTACTATGCATCTTGGGTAACTGCACCACACTACGATACATCTGCGGTAACTACACCACACTACGGTGCTTCTTAAGTTACTTAACCACACAACGATACTTAGGGTATAACTACCATACACTTAAAGCCTGAATTAGTTTCCTTTGAACCATTGGTGTCCTTATTTACCAAATATATCGTATGGAATTTTATCATGTATGCAGTTTTGCCAATTTATTTGAAGCTATTTGGAGTACTTTCCTCGCATGCCGTTGGCAATAACCTTATGACCGACATTCTTGTGTTTGAGCTTTGATACTCAGGTGAGCGATAGCATAAGAAACGGGATGAATAGATGACCCGATATGGGAGCTCTCACCCGATACGGTTTCCTTTGCCTCGTATGTCCTATATCGGGTCACCATACCGGTTCGCATATAGGCGATAAAGACAAGTAATTAAATAGGATCCGTTTATTTAATAAGCACACACATAAACACACATATAACATTAAAAAAGAGCCATGTTAGTTATATATATGACAAATGAATATTTACCTCTAAATCACAGAATAACAAATAATAACAGAATCACTCACAATACATGCTATCGCTTTGGAACATCAAAGGTACAGAGAAAAAACAGCAACAAAAGAAAGAATTGTTTTCTCTTCGCAAGGGTTAAACCTCTATTGTTTAAATGATCTAGAATATACGGAGGTTGATTTCTGCCAGGTTCGTCAATTCGTTTTGAATCGACGATATTGACTCTTTTGTCATGTCGTTTGGTTGCAGACATAGGGAACACACACACTGTAGTAAAGAGAATGCTATGTACAGGTAGAAACTTTTTTAGCCACAATCTTCACAAGTATTTTACTCCTTATATATTTAATGTGTAACAAAACAATTAAGATAGGTCAGTTTTGATGTACAACGTTTAAAGCTCGTAAATCAAAGATTGATACTAAATAGTGATACAATTCTCATTGAAGTTCTCTTCTTTTTAACACACTTTCAGACCTCTAATCCTTGCAACCTCCTTTATATGATTTTCTACTACTTGAACCGACGCTACCTGACATTAAATTTAGATTAAGTCCATACTCGCTATTCAAAAACATGTTTAACAAAGTAATCAGTTAAATTTAATAAAAAGGTGTACAAAATTTGCGTAAAATTTACAAACCGCAGATGATAATAATGATGTGAATTGATTGGCTGACGTGATAATGTAAACATAAACGAATACCATTCAGTTTAAAAAATACACTAAATATAGTAAGTATTTGTACAATGCATTACTATTTGCAGGTTTGCATAAAATTCCACATATATATATATATATGTACAATTATGTTTATCACATACAACCTCAGCTATTAACAGTGTAACGCATTATAATGCTATTACTACTAATAATACAAAACATAACAATAACCAAAATCAAAACACTCAAAATTATGATAATGACTAAATAAGCATACATTCAATGTTAAATAACATGGAATGCTGAAGCTGGTCTTATTATACAGATACTAAATAATATGTTAAAAACAACAGAAACAAGCTCAGTAGCAAAAAGTTTAAACATAAACCCGGTTTAATGGCACTGGGTAAACGCCAAAGACATAGAACACAAAAGCAAACAATCACAAACAAGAAACACTGTACCGCAGACGTATACACAGGAGCTCATGCAGACTATATGTAAATCATTAACACATTAGGGGATCATTTGTATCCGACAAATATAAATCGGCAAGCTAATCTTTGGGCATGTCGTTTTTGATTTTGACCTTACACAAAATCTGAGAGTTGGATTTGTCCCAGATAAAAGCTAATGCAGAAACGGCCGGTGTATTTGTTGGACATGTTTGCAGACCATGTGAATTTATTTGTCGGACACAAATCATTTATGTACTTGTATATAAAAGTACGACCTCTGCGTCAAAAAATATGGGGATGCTAATTACATATGTGCGTTGGAGGAGGGGACTTTTTCGATATTTGCAAGGTCATTTTTGTTTACTTGGGAGTCATTATGCAGAAAAAGAGACCAGGTCATAGTAACATGGGGTAAGTATGCTTTGGTATATGGTCAATTAAAGCCAAAGAAAAGAAACACAACACACTTAAAAATGTTTGTGGAACTAGCGCTTGTGGTTTTGTTTGTTCGACATTGTTCTGTCAGTGTAAATGTGAAGAAAGTCCGGGGTATGTTAAATTGTCGCCAAATACAACAAACAATACATGTAATTGCACTCTTACTAATAACACATTTTCGTGGTAACTTTTTCTAAAATCCGATTACATAACAGTTATCTAAAAAAAAAAAAAGGTATGTACTGTTAACATAAAAAATGCACCTTTTGTTTTGTAATTTGAAATGTGTTTTTCTCTCTGTAAAATCTAAGAAAGTACACAGGTAACACAATGCTCTAAATTTTGATTTGAGACTTGATATTCTTCTATCTTTGGAGACAATTTTATTTATTTACTTATCGAAATACGTGGTGCAGTTATATTGTAACTCAGTTTACAAAATTAACATAATGGTGCATCTAACACCTTCAATTATTACATTATCCGACGATATAAAACCAAAAACCCCAATAAAGTGAAATCAGTCATAATATGTTTGGTCGGGCGAAAGGTTGCAGTAATTTTGAGGAACGAACTAGTTCAAAGTGTAAGTTCATACTAAACATTGATATGTATTATCACAAGTATACTTGTGTCTGACATTTTGTTTAAGGATCTTAGAATTAAATCCCCTTTACATAATAGTAATGCTTATGACCCTGAGTTAAAAGCATTGCAACATATCGCAAACCCTCTCATATAATGACTCCATTACACAACTCAAACCTCGTTTGTAATGCTTTAACACAGACATGTAAATACTATTTTATCATCACATGTATACAAAGAAAATAAGAACATTGACACCATGCTTTCTTTACCTTTGCCATTAAATGTGTGTGTCAAGTGTCTGTATGTTAGACACCAATTCATAGCAGTTTATCCTTTTAAATGATCTGGCAACCTGGTTTTCCATTTTATGTAAAATTGAATCATAATTTGTTAAAGTTGCATGACCTTATGTCATTTTCGGCTATATCTAATTTCATCATTTTAAAGATTTTGTTTGTTTTGAAGATGCTGTCCAAAAACATGGTTTTAATCAAAATCAAGATTTGCCTTCCAAAATTTCCATTTTACCGCTTGTTGATCCCGTGTCCCCCTCATCATTGATTCTTCGTTAAATTTTCTTAGGTCGTATAGTTTTTGTTCCAGCTCGATCCGTTTTGCTTTAAATATAAAATGACTCACTGTTTCAGCAATAAATATGGTGAAAACGTGTTTGCAAAGAACAAAAATTAATGAATATTTTTGCATCCCAAAGATCAAGCAACTTACACATTAATTCTTATACTTTATACATTTAAAAAAATTTGAAATACAAATGATGATATTGTTCTTTATAAAAGCATTAAAATTCGAAGACAAGCGTCTTATTTCCTTTATCGTATTATTGCGGAAGTAGAATTACGCATGCACACTAGAGTACGGACTTTTTTAACACAAGCAATATTTAAGACGAAAAAATAAAATGTATTGAATAAAGAACAATATATACCACTTATTTTATAATTGTTTTGTGTTTTTGTCTATCAACCCTACTTTTTTAGCCATTCCCTTAACATAAGAAACTACTTGAATAGTGACTGACTGGACTTTTAACCCAATGCTTTAGACATTTAGTATCGGTTAATGGTTGTAATGGAAGTGGTTATAATGGAGATTTTAATTAATCATAGTTGGTGCGGTAGGTGGTCGTTTCAGTATAAAAGTGAGTAAAACTACTTGCTAATCCGTATCGTTCTACAGTAAATTATCCTAAAATTTTGTAAAATATATAAAAAAATGTACTTAGTATACTGGTGGAAATCCATTGTATTCAATTCTATTTTATGCATTAATTGACTAACCTCGGACAATGTATATGGAAAACATATCTGATTTGCAATTCAAACTCAGTCGACTCATTAACAAACAAAAATCGAATACAATTGACATACACCAACATTCAAGAAGACTAAGAGTAATTTGATTTGATTTCAAACTATTAAAATAATTCACAGTAGGAAACACTTTCGGTGCCAAGCTGTAATTTGTAGTGTTTAACTTTGCATGTATACATCCCTTTATATCGATTTTGATGATGTATTTGCAAAGAATGTCAAATCATTCCTTTTCTATGACATTCTTTTATGTTGATGTCAGAAACCTGAAACTGATTGACGTTTTTCCAATACAAATGTTTAGATGTTAATTTATGCGAACGGTGCTGTTTAATTGCCAAGACAGCTCTCGCAAACGCTTTAAATATTTCGTTTTCCCGGAAACTGAATAGGAGGAAATGCATTTATCTTTTGACTTCGTGTTAGATAGATGTTGTTACCCGATCCATTATGTTTAAAAGTATTAAGTAGAAACTAGTTCCCTCTTTCTAGTAACAGCGACATTGACCTTGACCCCAACAATAGTTAAAAGGAATATGTTCAGATACGTTTCCTGCACAACAATCACCAGCAAATAGCAATACTATCTACAGTTTTTGAGCTAGACGCTGTTGACCCCAAATGCAATACCAATGTTCGTCTTCACAATTGCTTGTTTTATGAAAGACCTCAACATTATAAGTATTTTCGTTTTATAAACAGCGACCTTGACCCTAGGAACCATAACATATCCTAGCCTGCGTATTCACATAAGTTACCATCAAGACAACGTTCATTTCCATGAATACCTGAAGGTTTAAAGCGCAAACAGTTTCTTCTATTTAAAAAAAAATGACTTTGACTTTGGTCCCACTAACCCCAAATACGATCCCAAAATACGTTTGAAAATAAGTAATCTACACAACAAATAACTTGACCTCGTTGTTATCTTGAGTAAATTAGCGTGTTTTAGTTAAATTGACATTGAACCTGCTGACCCCAAAAGCAATTAAAATATTCCCATATACCAACTTTCATCAGACTCGATAAATTATATCGACAGTTTATAAGTTCATTCATTTTTCTATCTTTAGTAAATGTGACCTTGATCTTAAAACGTATACTATTAAAAGCAATCCAAAGTCTCGTTTTTGCATAAGTTACGTACACACAAAGTTTCATCACAGTCAATTACATTTAAAAACATTGTGCGGAAATTTTCTTATTTTACAGCACCTTGGCCTTGATCCTTCTGACCCCAAAAGCAATGACAAGTTACGTCTTAACATACGCTACATACACACCAAGTTCTATTACTATCGATTAATTTCAAATAAAGCTATTTAAAGAAAATAACAGGTTTGGCGCAACCACTCGTATCAAAACGACGCATCACGAGTTCATAATCAGGACACCGTTTCATTTCAAGACTTTCATACCATTTTATGTACTTCACTACAAACATCTTTTTAGTTTTAGGCGACATTTGGTTTATTTGTTTCGAAGGAGATTTTTTCACTGAATCAAAATAGACACCCCAGCATTATTTTAAATAGGTAAGTGTTGAATGATGTAGATCAACGGCTATAATAGATAAAAATTAGATGTATTGTTTCGCCGGTCATCATTTAAAGTGTTAAATATATTTGTTTTAATTATTGTCAAGTGACGCAAAGATGAACTTTACTTTGTTTGTTCTTTTATTATATCTCTTATGTTTTTGCATTAATCAAAATAAGTTTCCCAACGAGCAGGATTAGTATCCATGTTACATAAACGAACGACGCTTGAAAGAAAATGAATGAAGAAAAGGATTCAGGTAAAATAATGTCCTCAGAGTGAAAATAAGCAGTCAATTACTACCTTACCATTCAAATACAATTTCTTTTTAGACGTTATACAATTGTTATCGATCTATGTCTATTTAAGTTTCTGAACCTCTTTCTCCTTACCTTCTCTCGTCTGTGTATCAACCTTCCCGATTGCGTCTTCCCATGACAACAAGTCTTCGGTCTTTTTATCTCGACTGAATTTGTATTGCGTCATAAGGTTGCCCGTCTCTACTTTCTTTATCAAACTTTCCAATTCTTTGAACAGCTTCTCTGTACGTTTGGCTGTTACATAGAGCTGGTTAGCGTTCTTGTTCTGCGCCTTTAGTCCAGCTTTAGTCTCAGCTAGTGTTGTTTTCAAAGCATTTATATCTTCTTGCAATCTCCGTATAATGGCTGTGTCTTTCTTTCTTGTACTGTCCATGGATTCTATGAGTATCTTTTCTCGTTTGTCAAGATATTCATTGATTTCGAGCCTAAAATCTTGTATTTTTTTAAGTTCGATAATGCTTAAGTCCATCACCGACTGCTCACTGACGTTGAGTTTTTCATCACATTTTTTTAAATCTTTGTCGAACCTCGCCGACTTGTCTACTATTATTTGGAAATCGTTGCTTGCTGTGAAAGAAGGCGCGACTTCCGGTATGTAATCAACCGTGCAGGACCTGTGGTCTAGAACAATACAATCCCCGCAACTTAACTGCGCATGTGCTGGACAGAAAAACTTGATTGCTTCCGATGGATGGTTTTGGCAAAGCTCTAAGCACGAGACGTCTGCAGCCTTTTTACGTGAAGAATCATGAGTAGGCATTTTCTGTTTCCCAAGAACATTGTGATGTTTCGTGGCCATCAGTTTTCCGTGGTATTGAATGCATGATGGACACATGTACTCCTTACAGTTGTTGCAGAATCCATGGGCCTCCAATTCCTTGCCGTCGGACCGGCATGGCTCACAGAGGGGCGTCACTTCCGCCGAACTTGCAGATATTTCAGGGTCCATTTTCCGGCCAGAAACCTCCATTGATCCTAAAAGTTGACCTGAAATTTTAAAATGTTAGAAAATCTGTAACATATGCATGTTGGTTTGTTTTATATTTGAAATTTGCAAATCATCGAGGAATATGAATGTTTCGAACGTTCATTCTGTTAACCTTCCACCTGTTTGGGGTATGTTGTTTTGTTGACATTGTTATTGAGAGGACATGACACAGAGTTCCAGCAATAAACGTATACAGCTGTCTTTTCCGCTTTGATTTGAAAGCCCACAAGGACAATTTACAGTTTAACGAAATAATTGAAAATGTAATCGATATTTTGGCGCTTTTTATCTGGGGAGTTTGTGGCCAGGTAGCTATTAATTGAAAAAATCACATATTACTAAGGCTTATATTTTTTTATCTAGAAATAAATCATATTCCTTTATATCCTTATAGTCAAATGATTTAAACATGATAATGCATATAAGTAAAACAAAAAATGTTTTGCATCAACATATATTTCTCACCTTTAAGATTCAATCTTCAGCAAGTAGATCCTTTGTATCCGAGTTAAGGTGTTCTAAAAGCTTATGCAATTTTCTGAAAGAAAGTTTTAACAGAATGAGGTTAAAAAAAGGATTCTCATTTTAGAAAATAATCCCTTCACAGTAGGCACATGTGGACCTAAAAACTACAAGCAAGATGATGATTATTACGACGACGATGACGACGAAAATGATGACGAGTACATCGCTCTCTTTTGGGTATACAGTACCGTTAGGAATCAAACCTTTACAACCACGACCCAAATCGGAAGTAACAGCAGGGATCAATTGTTTAGTTTTAGAATTAAATTTTAATATTTAAAAGTTTGCATTTCTACACATGAACGAGCTAACGGCGAACTGTCGGTATGTGATGTTTCTTCGTTAGTTTTGTCTCAATCTGTTATACGGGAAGGGCGCGGAAAGGTTGTTGATATTTTTAAGTATTCAGTCATGAAAGAGCCATTTCCAAGCATTCTAAACGCTTACAATCGGTCAGATTACGACAAAGTTTAACCAGTAAAAAGTAACACCCCATAGCCTAGTATAGTTCATCCCTGTTCTCGACATAAAAGCATATGTTATTTCGGGAGAACAAAAACATGATTTATACGCCAGTGCGTACTTTAGTATGCCTAGATACGCCCCTAATTGACTGCGTTTTACTAAACACACATAAAGTGCATTCAGGCAATGATGATATTTTCTCATTTATATTTTTTGAGTGTTGAAAAGACTGATCAAGTTTAACCAGGGTGTTTTATGGAGTAAGACATTATTTATTTATTGCTGAATAAATACGTAAACTGATATCTATTTTTTCAAGTGTTTACATCTAAGTCGTGGAATTACGGTAATACCTATCTTTGGAGCTCTTTTCAAGTAGTATATAAGTGTTTTATAGTTATAAATTGAAGCAGATATTGATATTTTAGTCTGGTAAAAGGATATCTGAATGTACATTAAATACAAAATAAGCCAACTCGGAGAAAAGTTTGGTTCTATCTAAGCTCTTTTCGTGGAAAAATTAAGTTGAAAGGCAAGGTATTTTCGGCGGACCAATGTGAATACTTCAATGATATTCATTAGTGGGTTTAAAGATGCCTCCAGCTAGCAATGTCTTAACATTGACAGTCAGACTAAAATCCATAATTCCACGCTCTGTTTTTATTGCTCGAATAAAGAGAGCCTATTATAATATTGTCAATATATTGACCTGTTGGATATTTTCGGCCTGTTAGACCAAAGTAAAATCCTTCTATGTTGTGTATTATTTGGTTTAAAGATATTCCAGGCTACGATTATCAAAACATTGACAAAAAAGGTATTTTCGGCGTGTCTGGTCAATATTATTTTATCTGTTTCCAGTATTATTTGGTTTAAAGATATCCCATGCTACCATGGTCAAACAATTGATACGGAAGTGCTTTTCCTGCGTATCAGACCTTATGATGTTCTTGGTATTCTCTGTATTAAAGTGTTTAATAATATCCCAGGCTAGCACGGTCCAAACCTTGACCAGTAAAATATAATCGGCGTGTTAGACCATCGGCCAATTCTTCTTTGTTCGTTCCATTATTTGGTATCCAAGGTTAGCGTGGTCCTACTTTTGACCATTAAGTTTTGTCTCGGCCTGTCGGACCAAAAGTTATTCCGTCTGTACATTGATGTTTTGGGTTTAAGCCCATAGTCCAGACATTGATCAGTAAGGTACGTTCGGCTTGTAAGATCAAACGTCAATCATTTTCAAGAAAAAAAAGCTTAATATGGTCAAACATTTATTAGTCAGTACAATATGGAGTTCACACCGCTCGAGTTTGTGTAATAAGTAATAAGTTCTGCTTTTAGCATACGAAGGGCTTTCAATAAATTATTACACTTATGGCCTTCCGTCGAAACCACGTCGCTTTAGAGCATGTGAATTTCATGTAGTTGATTGCGGATATTTATTTAATACACCTGTGTTGTTATTTTTATTTAATCCGCTTTAACAATATAAACGTTTTTCTTGTGTTCTGTATTATTTGGATAAAAGGTAGCCCAGACTAGCATCGTCCAAACAATGACCAGTAAGTAAAATATGGAGTTAATACAGTTAAAGATTATGTCATAACTTCTACTATCATTTTACGAGTGCTTTTAAATTAGTATATCACTAATGGCTTTCAGTAGAAATCACGTTGCATGAAAGCATGTGCATTCCGTGTAATTGATTGCAGATGTTATCGAATACACCTATGGTCGTTTGATTTAATCTGCTTAAAATTGACTAAGATGTATATTGTTGAATTTTACACACTATACATAGTAACTATATTTTATTTTCATAATTAAACATGCAGACCAACAGAAATCAGGTTCTAAACTAAAGCCTGAGTTTTTCTCCGGGTTTCTAATATTAATAACCTTTTGTAGCCACCCACATATTTAAACGAAAATGCCTGCTATAAGTAAAATATAATTATCGTCACATTTAGGTGAAACATGTTTCAATTTTATCATATTCAGCAGAAGTATTTCTGTTTACACATTCCAATAATATTTTTAAGATGTCTGTCTAGGCGTTGTTTTTCCTATTTGTATATTCAACACCTTATCATTGGTCGTGAATACAGTACTCGGAACTGGTAGAGCAAGTACACGATATTGATGATTGTAACATCAGTCAATGTAAAATATATAGAGGACATTTGTTGATTTCAGTGTAAAATAGTGTTTTTATTTCACGAGTGCCATATACGAACATATTTACACAAGTGGCGAAGCCACTAGTGAAAACATAAACTTTATTTGATAGTGAGTTAAATAAAATACGACCGTACACTGAAATGAACAAATTTTCTGTTTCTTTCATGCTTATTTTTATTAGTTTTATTAGGATTTTAATTTATTTTCTAAATACCTTTTTTGTGTTTGATCTACGTCGCTACCCTTTGAACGCCCCTTTACAGCTGATTGGGTAGCTGTCAATTTTCTAATTCCAGATTGTGGATTGTCCGATATTTTTTATAGTTTCTTATTCACTCGTTTTTTAGTGCAATGACTTTACGAACATTAAGAGATGAACTTTTATTAATGCATCTATGTAAAAAATGATAACAAATTATGCACAATAACACTTTTAAATTATACAGGGCATGAATACATGACCAAATTGCTATGCCGCTATTTATTGAATTAAAAATGAAAGGTCAAACTTGTTAGAAAAACAAATGCGGATAAACATGTTTCTTTGTTTAAGAGTTTGATTTATGATATATGGAAATTCAGGCATCTCTTACTGTCAGAGACCAGTCTGATTCACTTTTAGACATGTCGTTTTCGAGGTAAGGAATGAAGACCACGCTAAGTTGTTGACACTTTTGAGGCGTGGGTGGGGTAAATAATCCCCCGTTCAACTGTTTATTGTTATGTAAAGTTTACTGGATGTACGTTTTACGTATTACAGCGACAAACGGTTCAAAAATATATTTGAACAATTATATACCATTGTATATATGTTCGAGCAGTTGTTTTCGTCTGTAATTTGTTTTTTTCTGTGAAAGTAAATGTTCCAACATTCAGCTTCTACGTTTAAGAAAACGTTTGATAAAGATAATTACAATTTTAAAAACTACCTTAGAGTTTATTATTTTGAGATTAGAATCCAAGAGTTTTTATTGGACTGTAAAAGTAACAGGCAAATGGACTGAATGGAGTCACTGAGGTGTGTCTAAGGACAAGGATAAGAACTAAATTGAATACGGCCCTGATCCGGGGAGACCAAAATCGTCAGGGCCTACTGGACTCGAGTGCATTTTTAGTAAAACACACACTTAAGTGTATTCAAACGATGGTGATATTTGAACAGCCTTACTCTCAGACTTTTACAGGCTCATGAAGTTAAACCAGGGGATATAATAGAGGTTATTTATGGCTATACATGTTAGCTGATATATAAGTTAGTTCTTAGTCAGGGATATTATCATAATATATAACACCGCTCTGTGGATATATATTAAAATAGTACACAAGTGTAAAACGGTTAAAATCGATAAATACCTCCATTTCTTTTTAAAGCTGCACTCTCACAGATTTACTATGTTTCCAACTTTAAAAAAAATAATCTTGGAATTAGAATTTTTTTGCGTAAATATCTGCTTACCAGTGATGAAAGACTGCTGACAATAGATCAGATCGCAGATCTTTGTATTTCTATTCCAAATTTAATGTTTTATGGCTTAAACCGTTACTAACGGGTTAAGAAAAATGTATAAAACATAAATTTTGGGACAGAAATATGTAAAGCTGCGAACTGATCTTTTATCAGCAGTCTTTTATCACTGGTTTGCAGATATTTACGCAAAAATTTGCTCGTTCCAAGACAAAAAATAACAAAGTTGTCAACACGTTCAATCTGTGAGAGTGCAGCTTTAATGCAGACTATTGATCTTCAATCTGGTCGAAAGTTATCTAAAGGAAATATTATTAAGAGCTATAGTTAGAGGAACGTTACTTTTATCTAAACTTTTTCATTTGAAAATAATACAAAAGACAATTCGAACCATATGTCAATACTTCTATTATCTGTATTAGCAACATTGGGTTAAAAAATTACCAATGGTCCAAACATTGATCCGGACGATACTTTAAGCGTGTAAGAAAAAAGGTCAGTACTTCCATGCTCTGTTTTGATTAGAATGAAATAGCTATACTAGAATGTTCTCACATTGGCCAGTGATTAAATTAAATATGGTTGCAATACACTTAAGGATTGTGTAATAACTTTTACAAAAACTATATAGACATTTCTTTCATACATTTTCATCCAAAAATGAATGACTTGCGTAATAATACATCGTTGAATATATATCGCCCTCGACCTTTGATTGCGTGCGATATGAACTTTAAGCAACTTTAAATGTAACCACCCTTAAGATAAAAAAAACTTACATAATATTCCTTATATTTTCTTTTAAACCGCCGACTTATATTTTCTTAAGTATAATATGTCCAAGGAGAGAGCTAAGAAAGAACCAACCGTTCCTCCTAGTTTGCTACTTTTTATAGAGTGCCCTGGATGCAAAGGGGTGGTTCGGACCCGTTCTTCTAAGTATAATAATCCTTGGAAGAACGGGTCCGAACCACCCCTTTGCATCCAGGGCACTCTATAAAAAGCACCGAGGTAGCGCGTACTAAAATTGGACGTGTTTAGTCTCATATCTAGGCTTAAGTAGCAAACTAGGAGGAACGGTTGGTTCTTTCTTAGCTCTCTCCTTGGACAATTAAGCTGAAAGGTATTTTCGGCGGACAAAATGTGAATACTTTAATGATCTGCATCAGTGGATTTTAAGATGCTTCCAGCTACCATGGTCAAAACATTGACACGAAATTTCGGCGTATCAGACCTTATGATGATCGTGATATTCTCCGTCTGGCCAAAATCATTTTATTCGTTTTCTGTATTATTTGATTAAAGATATCACAGACTACGATTATCAAAACATTGACAAAAAATGTATTTCGGTGTGTCGGATCAATATCATTTCATCTGTTTTCTGTATTATTTGGTTTAAAGATATCCCAGGCTACCATGGTCAAAAAATTTATACGAGAGTTTTTTTTTTCTGCGTATCAGACCTGATGATAATCGTGATATACACTGTACTAAAGTGCTTATATTCCAGACTAGCACGGTCAAAACATTGTCAAGTCAAATAGTATCGGCGTGTTAGACCATCGGCAATTCCTTTTATGTTTATTTCATTATTTAGTTTAAAGATGTCCATGGTTAGCTTGGTCCAAATTCTGACCAGTAATGTTTTTTTTATCGGCGTGTCAGACCAAAGGTTATTCCGTCTCTAGCCCATAGTCCAAACATTGATCAGTCAAGTACGTTCGGCTTGTCAGATTAAACGTCAAGCATTTCAAAGAGACTAGCTTAGCATGGTAAAATAATTGACCAGTGAGTTAAATATGGAGTGTATACAGGTCGAGTTTGTGTAATAACATATATTAACAGCATACGAGGGGCTTTCAATAAATTATTGCACTTATGGCCTTCCGTTGAAACCACGCCACACAAGGGTAGTTGATTGTGGATATTTATTTGATACACCTGTTGTATTTTGATTTAATCTGTTTAATATATACCTAAAATATACAGTATATCAAGGTTATCCTTTAATGCTAATGCTATGATAAGACATTTAGAAAAAATAGAAAATTTGCCCAGGGCTTATATTAAAGCCCGAAAACGAGATTTTCCCTCGCATACAAGCTAGTTCTGCGGTGTCAGTAGGAACAATTTTTCGCTGTGTTATGTTTTAAATGGTCTAGCCTGAATGACAGTTACTGTGCTGGTAGGCCTGTTGTTGCAACAACAAAGGGAAACAGTGCTGCTGTTAGAGCGTTGGTAGATGACCGATGGCCTATATACTATTTCCCAGATAGTTAATAGTCTAGGTTTTTCAGGAGGGAGCGTCTATCGTATCTTGACTGACTGTTTGAAATTAAAGACGCTTTGTTCTAGATGGATCCTCCATTTGTTGACACCTGGACAAAAGGCAAGCATTTCGATTGTTCGAAAACACAATTGAAAAAGTATAAAAAATTGAGATGCTCACTAGGAATTAAACTTTATTATTTTGATTTCATGCGACGCATAAATAACATACAATAGCTACGTATATGCCAGGCAATTTCGGTAATCGCAACGAGAACAAGAATTGTCAAAGATAAGGCCTATCATATGGACAAGTCCATAAAGTGCAGAAGAATGGTGTTGATATTTTCCACGTTGCATGAAAAAAGATGCGATAGACGGTGTATTTTTAATAAAAATGTATAATTTGATTGATAAAGAAATTTAAAATTATAACGGCGCCAGCCCTGTTTATTGCTTGTTTATAAAATTGTTACAGTATTTACAAATATCAACAATTATGTTTTCGAATACATGTATTCTAAATAGTTTATCATTGAAGTACACAGAAACCTTTCATCGGTGATCAAAGATACATGTTCTTATCGCGCGAAGACCAATAGAAAGCAGGGCCTTAACTAATTAAGGGTTTGTAATAATAGTAACCTTTTGTAGCCACCCACATATTTCAACGAAAATTTATTTTTCTTTCTGGTATTTTCAACACCTTACCATTGGTAGGTTTAAAATCGTGAACACTGTACTAGAGACGGGTAGATAGAGAACACGATATGATTGGTGATAATTGTAACATTAGTTGATGTAAAAATTGCAAAAAAATCCAAATCAATCATGTATTATTTTTTTTTAATCCGAGTTTAACATTTGTAGTTTGCGATAACGTTTACATTTCGAAAGGATAACCCAGCTAAAGGTAATATTTTGGGAATAAATGGATCGTTTTCCACACTCAGCACCTCTTGTTTGGTACGGGTAATATGATAATATAAAAAAAAATGTATCGGTGTTATTACGAGCTCTCGATGAAAAACGATTTTTCCTACTTTGTTATTAAAATATATTAACTACAACTTTATGCAATACATTTGTTTAGAATACCCTTTATACGTGTAAATAACTGATATTTTTGAACATATTCCGATATGTTATTAATGCACATATCCATTTACGTGTAATTCGACAAGTCTGTAAAAACCAAATTACCTTCTCACATTCGAAATCTCGTCAATCTGTAAAAACTGATCTATGAGTTGATAAAAAAATGTGAAAAGCAATCAAGCATTAAAACGCTAATTTGTTTACATTTTTTAATTATCCAATCATGATGAAGTGCAGAACACGAGAGAAATCATTTCTTCTGGGAGAAATTTCCATGTACACCATTGTTAGACAACAAATAAATTCTACTTTACATATTAAAACTTATCTCCCAAGCATGATTTAGGATGTCTGATATGTAGAAATATGTTTTAAATAACTACTTTACTCATATTTATATATTCTACGGAAAAACACTTAAAGTGAATCACGAAACGCAAAAAATCTAGAAAATTAACCTACAAACTTCGAAAGATCCTCCAAAAATATTTTTATTACTGTTTTCATAACATCAAAGTTTTAACATCTCTCTAACAAATGTTTGAAAATTACCTCAAATCATATAAAATAACGCCCTTTTCAAATGACAGTATATCCAAATGTAAATCGAAAGTTCGGATTAAACGTTATCAGGAAAGGCTAGCTTTTAAATTTTTGTTAGACTACAAGTGTGATTACAAATACTAGCATTTTTGTAAATATAAAGATATATAACGAACCAGTTGATGTCCCTGTTTCAAACACTTTATAGAAATAAAATGGCCGCACAACCACCTCGATCAAATTTAGAAAGGAGGCAAAATAAAACAATAGATAAGGAGTGATAGATACACATAAATCTTATCATGTGAAACCGAAAGATATTTAGATTAACTGAATGTTAAACCATAGGTGTCATTCAGAATGGTGAATAAATAGTGTTTAATATAATTATATTTACTTAAATAAGAAAGGCCTTCTTTCTGTTTTACCCATTTGCCCATCATATAAACTGTTCAATGGGTACATACATGCATTAGCCTTGAAGAGTTTAGAAGAACAAACATTTATGACAACACCGTGTTGAAAATAGTTAACGTTTTTCAAAATCAAGTTGATTTTTAAATCTATCTTCTGCACAGACGCTCGACTCGGACAAAGAGCGTAAATCGATGAGTATAGAAAAACAATAGCGATTCTTCCAGTAATCAGCTAGTGGTTTGTTGAGATTGTTAGTGGTTTCGTGAAAAATAGAAACGATGGACAATATTTAAGAATATCCTGTGCCATGGCATTCTTTATAATTTACGTGTAATTCGATTATACACACATTTTGTTCTGATTTAAACATCAACATGACTTCATAAACAGCATTTTTATATGGAAATCCGATTTCTGGCTGATACTGCCACCTATGTAAAACTACCACAGCAGCACTTATCCAGGTCACATAAACTGATAGGAATAATGCATTCGCTCACAACTGCGCAGTCATTTGTCCTCAGACGTTTTGTTAATTCTAATTTAGGTTTTACAGAGCGCCCTGTTCGTTTACTCATTTAGTATGTGTAGGTCTTAGCCTGAAATATAAAATACGGTATGCTTAAGTGTCTTGTCATTTTGAAATGTTGATAAAAGCATAAACTAGTGAGCTCCCGTTCTGAGATGAAAACTCCATCATGTGCTATTAAATATATGTTGATGCTTGTTTGATCCTTCTGCGTTGTTTTGTATAGTGTGTCTTAATGACCTTGGCCTTGGGCCTTTGAACAGTGCCCTGGTAGATAGATTGGCAACTTGGTTGACCTCCGTTCACAGAACCCGTAAATCATCATCATCATCATCAGCAGCAGCAGCAGTAGCAACAACAAAACAACAACATCTGCATTAATATTCACCACCACAACAACCACAACCACAACATCAACCACAACCACTACCTTCATAATCAGTAGCTTTATCAAGGAGCATAAACTAAAAAGTTAAAAGACACATTTAAACTGTATTCAATCTGTGGTGAAATTTTAGCAGATATATTGTCAAGTGTTTTACAGGCTCATAAATTCGAACAAGGGGATTTTATAAAGAATATTTCTGGCTAAACATGTGAGCTGATATGTACGTTTCAAGTGTTTACATCTTAGTCAAGGACCTTACGCTAATATTTAACACCGGTCTGTAGATATATATTTACCTACTATACAAGTTAAATGAAGTTACAAATTGACAAAAAAACAAACACGTTTTTTTTAATTTTTAAGGCATATTATTGATCTTAAATCAATAATGTCACTATCCATTTGAAAGTATAACTACAACGTACCCCCTTTGTCAGTTCCCCGGCGTACCGCGTACATAAAGGGGGGCAAGTACACCCTCAAACCTATTTATAGCGTAGACCTGGCATTTTGGTAAGACTCTTGTAAATCTAGTTGTGTGTAGGGATTATGAACATAGAATATAAAAACATACGTAAACAGCATATTATGCATTGTACAAAAGTACAACTGCCTTTCCAATGTCACATCATTTTTAGTTGTATCATACTGTTATCTGCCTTTAATTACGAGTTCTAATTCAAATTAAAAGTAGCGGTGACAATAGACTGAACAGATCTAATGTTATTGAAAGCAACATGTATCTGCCTCTTGTTGGTGGCACACTTAAAGATATTGGCATGAAATCATCGACCCCATGCCTTTTTGACAAAAGATTTACTGATCCGGTCAGGACACGTAAAACAAGCAGGGAAGCATTGGCACAGTTGACAATGGCTACAGGGAAGTGTGACATAACCGGGGTTAGTAGTATTGTAACGACTATTGTAGCCTGACTCCCGTTTGGAGCCAATAAATCGACCTTTTGAGGGTTTGTTTAGGCCCTTACTTAGTAGTACTTAAGGATAATTAATATATTCTCTGAGAGTTCATAGACAATTAGAGGTTACACAAAAATACATTTCAAAGAATATTCCCAAGCTACGACTATAGAATGAGGCTGAACCGCTCCCCGTTTCGGACGAGGTAGTCAATGACCGGGGTTCTAGGAACTCACGTTGGTACGCGATATTAAAAAAAACTCAATATTTTACATTATCCGGTAGACAGAATATAAAATTAGTTATACAACTTTTGCTTTATTCTCAAGACTAGCATCATTTCACCGCGGTGATAAGTATGTCGATATTGTGCTAACCCAACGCACTTAGACATGTTGTGGTTTTTCATATGACTTTGATAAAGAGACTCTGTTAACTATTTCACAAATATGTTCAACATGATTTTTTATTGAATATAATAAACAGACACCGAACAGTTACGGCCAGACACTTATCTTAAAACAAATTCGTAAATTCTAAAATCATCCAATTTACGTTAGCTTTACTTACACTTTACGGCAATATGATATTCTGCCTTTCATATTTTAATATATCTCAGACAAAGACCTATCTGAACGTGTAATGATGTCTAACCGTTTTAACGTGTAGTTCTAAATAAAAAGCAAGGAAATATCTCTGACACTTTAAAAGCTTTGTCCCTTTAGGTTTATTACAGTTGACGTAGGTTACACTAGTTTTAGCTTAATGCAAATATAGTGACGATGCAAATATATACCATTTATATGTATTTTCCAGAGGACTGAAGAAGTGCAAAACCAAAAGGATGACACAGTCCCACAATTTGAAACATATACGTGCTTTCGTCAGGGCAATGGCAAGTTAGTAAATTTAAAGAAACATCTGTAGGATATAAAGTAACTATTAGAATTGTGTTCTAAATGGTCAAAATCTTAATAGCACAGGCTAACAGAAGGACTTGGGTGGGTGTCTCAGGATGTTGGAGATGATGGAATGTAAATATGTAAAATACAAACTACAGTACAAGCCTCGTAGTCAAACATCCCAGAATAAACCCTCTTCAGAGGAAAACGGCAAGGGTCTAAACGACAACAAACAAGCTAGAACTAGAGAAACAGCCATATGAACACCACATTCACAAAACCAAACACCAAATTACGCATCAAAATATCTTTACCGTCAATGATTTCCAGTTTGGAACGGTCAGGCTTTAACTAGTATGTATGGCAACAACCTCATACAATAACCCCCACATTTATTAGTAATAAGCACCAACTTGAAAGGAATGCAGAATAATAAACAAACATATAAACTGATAGTATTTATATTATATGGACTAACGGACTCAAAATGTTTGTATACGCGTTAAACCGCCGTGTTACTGATAGCATGACGCTAAGAGTTTTAACCCCTGATACAATTTAACTATTGACCTATGTGTTAGGATGAGAAGAGCACTAGCGTGTTTTAGATGCTCGAACAATTAGAGAACCGGTAACACATGAACATGTACGGAACGATGACTTTATTTGTTTGCATTGTATTCTCACATTATAATGTGCAAATTATTGAAAATGTGTATCATGCCTATTATGAATGTCCTCCAATGAGATGAAATAGGAATAAAAAACTGGTCCAGTGGTAAGTCTAAAATAGTAGACGTATATGCGATTCTTCCTATCCCAAAAAACTTCGAAACAGGTTTGTGCAAAACAGGGGGTGAGGGGGGGGGGGGCTAAAAATATTGAAATTGTATTTAGAGAAGTATTTTATGTATGAATAGATGATAAAGGTTTATATTCATATTTAAACATGTAATTGCAAAGATACTTTTGCACGAAACAAGTAATAAATGCTTTAAAACACAGGATTTACCTTTCCAATAAAACAAAACTTGACTGACACAGACAACAATTATGCCAATTGTAAAAACTCGACTATCTTCGGTTATGTTTTGACAGTATGAAATAAAGAAAAACACAACAAACTCATAATAATTCGTGGATATTTATTTTTGAATGCAGAACTAATTTTAAAAAAGCATTATTTGGGAATAGTTCTTGTTTTTAAGATATTTTATAGACGCAACATGCTTTAACCCGGAATCCCGATCGAAATAATACCCACTTTTGGTACAAAACAATTTGAACGTGAATGAATTGCCATATCAAAAATCGTCAATAAGATCCACCAACGTACAATTATTTTGACTAGTACAGTGGTCAGAGTAATCAAAATTCATGAAACCTAAGAAATGAAATCTAATGAAAAGCAATTATTTGTTTTAAAGGTTATAAATGTTATTTAACACCTCATGACAGCATTTAAAGGCAGATAAACACAAAGCAGTCAATAAAGGAAAGTGAATTTCTGCTAATGGTTGGCCAGAGGCCTTTATTAAAAAAAGTGAAAATTGAGTTGGGTTGTAATATGACAAAGTATGAGACGAAAAATGTGACACAATTGTAAGGTGAATGTAAATGTACTGACCATTCAGTTATAATAATAATCTCTATTATTTAACAGAGGACTGAAGAAGTGGGATGGCTCTCGTCAGTCTGGAATAGGTAGTCACTGTCTATGATCCATCAGGGCTAATGTGGCAGCGATAAAATAAGAGAATATGGTAGGTAGTATTCAGAGAAAGACAATCAAGATAAATGATGACCTTGGTTGTTAATAACTGCAACGCAACCACGTCATACTTATAATCTGGATTGTCTTTCTTTAAAAATATAATATTCAAACATGCAAGTCACCCTTAATTAGAGCAGTTCGTAACGAGACCAACAGTGTTTGCGCTGATGCGTCTGGCTCAGTGGCTGTGTATATCAATACCAATCACTTGAAGCAGAAATATACCGAACTGCTGTTTATAAGTGAGGTTGATGACAGGGTAAGCAACCACGCCTGTCGCTCTTGGTTGTTGCTAACACCTGTAACGTATGTGATTGTTATTCAAACATAAACTGTAGATTCAAACAGACGAAAGGCAAAACATTTGTTTTTTCGTGTTCGTTAACATAAAAAAACAGTTTACAAGTGTGCACGTTGATATGTCCACACTACAAGTTGTTTCGACAATTTCAAAATACTGCAAATAAAAGCATCCAACAATAGCAGAATCTTCTTTAACATCGAGAAGGCCTCTTCAAAAAACTTGCAACGAATATGTACAGTTTATCTTGGGACTTTTTTTTATAGCAAATCGATCAATTGCGTATGTGTTGGCATGCCGTGTTTGGAAAATATTGTTTGATTGTTCCCAAACAGTAAAATGTTATACAGACAATAAGCGCATTTTTGGAAAACATAAATTGTTGCAGTCGGTAGGCTAGGTCACGAATTTAAGAGCGATTTTATAACGTAGAAATATGCAAATAACTTACCTTATTTGTGTTTTTGCCCTACTTCATTGGTGTACGTTACACTATGTGTGTCATGTGACGAAATTGTTTCCCCATAATGTTAAACAGCGTTTGAAAATTTAAACTACCTTTACTACATCCGAGATTAAAGATTTGTTTTAAAGAAAACAACACCATTTGAATACTTATGTTATATCTTCAGAACAAGCTTTCCAAATGTTTTGAACACATCCTGATGTATCTGATATATGTCTTCTTAAGAAACCACAAACAATACAATTCTGATATTCTTTATATCGTAGGCCATCAATATCATTCACTATCCGTTCATTCAACCAGTATTACCTCTGTAACTCTTCCCATGACAGCGGTTATATTAAACAATGCATTGTCATTCTATCATTGTCCAAGCTACGGGCAGGTACTTACTAAGGATGGTGCAATGTTTTACATGAATATGAACCCCAAATTCTTCAAATTAATTGGAAACTAATGAATTTACGGATTTGACTATTTTGACTCGATATCATAAAGGAAACGCCAATCTAAAAATGGAAAAAACAAGCCAAACAAATGTCAATGAAATTGCCGGCCACTTAAATTGGGGTTACCGCATTTGAACAGTCAACCAAAAAAGCTTTTGCGTCCAGGGAACAAGTGTAAATCACCACTTTACCTAAATAAGTTCTTATCGTACCATTTGCATCATTTGGATCATGCATTTGCTTGTTCCAGTAGTGAATTCTATTATTCCGTTACTACAGGGTATATTGTGTTAATTGTTTTTGAAAGAAAACAGCGATGAACATTTTCCAGTAATGCAAAGAAAAATGCAGGGTCAAACCAAGGAGAAAAAAAATAAAATATAAACTCTGTTTAGAGGCCAAACGACACTAAACGAGAGACAAAAATCGTACAATAAATACGAACAAACCACGGAGATGTAAACAATTACTTTACAAAATTATTTTGCATACAGCTGAGTGACTCGCCTAAAGATAAGTATCAACGTGCTACTTGCTTCCATGGACAGGATTTGGAGACATTTGCGAATGTGTAATTGTCATGGAGGCAGCTGTGGAATAAGACGAAAGTTGTTTACATTGATAAGGATTTTGTTGTCATTGGCTCAGTCGTAATCTTTGTGTTGGCTTGTCCATAGTCATCATCATTTTGTTGTCATTTAAGTAAATAGCGCTATCATTTCAGTTAACATTTTACGTGTTATTTAAGTAGATGAAATTATTTTTATAGATATTTTGGTCTGTGTACTTGTTGGAACAATTGGAACAAAGGTATATGGATAAATATTTATGCAAAAAGCTATGTTCAATCAAGCTATGCTAAAATCAATGTTTTATATGATATGTTCCAACCATTTGACACATAAGATACATGACAAAAATACATGACAAAACACAATATAATAACTGTTTTAAAACTAGAAAATCAGTTGACCCGTGCAGCATACTTGTAAACGCGTTGAAAGCAACCGTACTTATGTTTATAATACACAATTACATATTATTAAAACCGTGATTAATAAAAATACTGGAAATAAAGCTTTTATATTGTAATTTAAATCAATTGGAATGGTTCATGTTACTATGAAAACATACTCCGTTCATAGTACGCTAAGCTGCCATTCCGTTAAAGAATACTGACGAAGTTAAAAATGGTCAAAGACGATGATATAACATATGTTGATTACTTATATCATTTGCAGGGGAAAAGAGAAGATACTGATACTTGACTGCAAATAGTCGGATGCCCTGGTTCTAAATGATTCAATTTAGAACTAAAAAGGAGATAAATTCCATTAAAAATCATCGAATCGGAACACGCTGATAATTTGCGTATCTCCTATTGTAAGTTAAGCTTCGTATAAATGTTTATTAAATTGAAGCCAGTACCTGATTGGAAATAGATCGGGCATGTCTAGTGGGACTGATCTGTCCTGTATCACACTATCATACATCAAAAGGGTCATAACTCTGCGTTCATCATCGAACCTGAACGTGCTGATAAAATTGTAGTTGCTATGCAAAAAACTCGGACTAGAGAAGTTGGGCTGACTGGTCTTATATCATACCCTTTGGAATTAAAATGGCTTTACCAGGACAGACGACACGGCGTCTATATATTCCCGCTAAGTGTTAGGGAGAGCATAAGTATATATTGTGTTTTATTTGCCATTATACAACTCTTCAACGTATATTTACACGGTAAAAAGTTTTATCATTACACATACGAGGTTCGTTTCTGGGAGCATCCTCTTGACATTTTTTCAACTGTATTGCAGAGCTGTTTGCCACGAAACCAATATTTAAAAAAATCGAAATAAGTAATGTTGAAAAACAAACACAATCAACAGCTCAAACTTGAACTATAATATGATTTATTATAACTGTTCAAATCTCTTAAAATCAGTCTCTCGTCGATGATTGGAGAAAATAAATAGACATGCTATTTATAATACATATAAACAATTGTCTTATTTTCTCAAAAACATAAATGCATACATCGAATGATGATTAAGACATAAAGAGACATCCCGACCCTCGGTCATTTATTTGTCTAACTCTGTCAGACTGTAAAATGATTCGTCTAAATAAGGTAAAAATGTACACGAACATAATTGAAAAAAAGCTTATGATACCTTCCTTTTCCGCGGAAACCGCCTTGTGCCGCACAGTTCACAGTATAGTTTTGCCTGTAACGTTCAGCTAACGATTGCAAGCAATGCAATCGCAATCCGGAAAGTTTCAGCTCTTGTTTCTCGTAATGGGCTTATTTTTGCTACAAAAAAAAGAGAAATGGTCAAAATGGGCCCCCATTGCAAATCGTTAATACAATTGAACAACACATCTTATAAACTAGCTATCAAAGAAGACCTCGGCGCTCGGAATGTAGTTACATATACACGGCTGTTCTCTGTAGCCAAGCGATATGCCACACATAGAAACAGTCTAAGCATGGTCAAATCCTGCCATAGTAACAAGGGAGTTTGCTCTTGTTAGTACTGTAAATATGGTAGTTTTATAAAGTTTAAAACTCATATAGAAATTGTATACGCCGCTTGTTTTATTGGGAATCCAGCTGCCTGGTCGGAGATTAATTTTGAACAAAACCTACAAAAATAGCGGTAAGATTGGAACGGCAAGGATGTCACTAATTTCGGCACGCTATGCCTTTTTTTGGAGCGTGAGGATGCAATTACATGTAAGACGCATTGGTCAAAGAGTTAATAATAATAGCAATACAGACAGTGGCACTTAGTTATGGTAAGCTGTCTACAGTTAGATTAGTGACTATGCATTTTTCTCATTTATTTTAAAGTAATGAAAGTAACAGTAAAATGAAAAAAGTCGTGAGGGAAATTTCTCATTAAGTTATACTTCAAGTTTTGTTAATACTCGAATAAATCATTTACCTCTTTTTCTATCGACATGTTATTCTTTGACGTACACAAACATTGTTGCCGTAGTGCCAAAAAATAGCTAACACGTACACGTTACCGTTCCAATAGCGTTTTGCAACACCACTATTAACGTAAGTTTGACTGAACTTTATTACGTCGCATGAAATTAGAGTAATATAGAACTAAAGGTGGATACTTTTGAAACCCTTACGGGTTTTCTATCTATAATCCGTTTGTTATTCACCAAATAATACCGTCAAAAATTATTATTGACCAGTCAAACGAAAAATAAAAGATTTTTCAACCTTCCTTTTTAAGATATATTTTGTTCCCGGTTTTCGTTCTTTGTACAATACGTAGTTATTTGTGTTAGTGTAAAGGGAATACACTATATTTTGCTCATCGATTTGATTTAACTGATGTTTAAATTCTTATAATAAAAAAGTTTTTAAGACAAAATAACCGTCATATATCCTCCTGTTTTAATTCAGCCACAATTAATTACAGTGTGTCCTCTTATTGAAGAGAAGATTGATTAAAGCTACAAGATACCGGTAAAGTGGTTGTACATTTCTCTCTTCTTATACTTTATATATTCTTCTTATATATAAATTTCAAAAGATCAAAATGTTCGGTGCGCCTATATCTTTTTATGGATTTACTTTTACATTTATGTGAGATTGGTTAATCAATACATGATCAGTGCATCGATATAT
This sequence comes from Mya arenaria, assembly GCF_026914265.1. Taxonomy (NCBI): domain Eukaryota; kingdom Metazoa; phylum Mollusca; class Bivalvia; order Myida; family Myidae; genus Mya; species Mya arenaria. The sequence goes on along the minus strand of NC_069130.1, from coordinate 8,498,811 downwards.
AAAAAGAATTGTCTAGAAAGTGCACCAGCCATTTAAAAATTCACTGAAATGAGTGCAATATAAATATAACAAAATGGTCCTCTAGACAAGCAAATCAAATCTTGAGCCATTTTTGATACAGCATGGTTAACATACACCATCCGTTTTAGCCACATAACATTTTGTCGTAGAGAAATCAGATCAAATCATGATTTGCTTCCTACAAAGGTTATACGACAACGTTTTAATAGCCATATAACATTAATTCCGCGGATATTCCTGTGGCATTTTTCCTCTGGTTTTATTCAACGTCCGAATATTGCAATATCTTCATAAACCATTCCACAACCGGCTTTGCTCAATCAGTTTGGATGGTTACATTAGGGTTGAATGTGCCTAATTTATTTTGCAATAATTCAATACCACCATTCTTATTCCTATTTCATGCTTGACTTATTGCCAATATTGTCATATTTATGTCATTTTTCAATGGTTTGATTTCAACGTGGCTATTTTTTTTAGTGTTCCTAAACAGTCACTTTTAAACTTGTGACGTTGGCTACTAGCCTAATTTATCCTGTCACCTGCATACAAATCGGTCCAATAACAAGGTGCCGTGTAAACTTTAGTTTATTAGGATAGTAGACCACGTGATGTTTATCTACAGTCAGGTGGTCATGTGACCGCGAAAACGAACTTCTTTTATATATTCTGCAATGTCAGAAGAAAAGCAGAACTGCCGTTTCAGTATCTTATCAATGGACCACTAACAGCCGACCTCAGCAATCACTCGCCCATAAAGTCCCATCATTATGCAAAATAATGACACTGGCAAAACAATCGACCTGAAATCTTCATGAGATGTGAAAATCTTACCCCACCCGCAAATGCTGGAAACTGTGAAACAGCATTCAACGATACTCGTCGATAGTTTATTCCATTTCTGTGGTGAATGACAAAATCTCACTTACAACAGAAATGAATGATCTCTTTGCCGGTGCAGTTATGATCATTCAACACTATCAACATCATTTAAATCCATTTAATATGTTGCGATTGTTTGTAAACACTCGTGATCTTGAATTTTGACCTGTGTACTGTACTCTGACTTGCGGAATAATTGTTACATCATCAGATAATGTTCAGAGACTGATCCATGCTTATGCACGTTTAAAAGTATTTTTATGTTTTGAATTGATATTGACGTATTAAAATGCAATGACTTTGAATATAAACGTACTAAAAAAGTTGAACAGTTTTACGAACTATTTTGGGGGCGATTTCAACATGGATACCGAGTGTGATGACGTCAACAGGGAAAACAGTTGTCCCCCTTACTTTTAAAGATTCTTATTAATTTTAAGGTTTTATAGTGTTTAATTAAACAAAGTAACAGGATAAATAGAATACTAGGTTAGTGCCGTGGATGGAGAAAGTTTATCTGGCTCGGCTGCGGATTTTATCGGGTTCGCCTTCGGCTCACCCGATAAATTCCTCCGCCTTGCCAGATAAACTTCCTCCATCCACGGCACTAACCTAGTATTCTCTATTTATATAACAATCGGTTGAATTCAAGCTGTATAATGTCCTTTTTGTCTTTTGGCAAATAAACAATCATTTTTGAGGATTTTTTTTCCTTATAAATGTAAGATTGTGAATAAGTCAGAAACCTGAAATTGCCTGAAGTGGTATCCTTTTCATAACTTGGACATTCTTGGCAAGTGTGACCAAACTGTCATCTTTTGATCCAGTGGAAATGTACATATAGCCTTGCGGAGTTTTGTATAGGAATGTTTCATAAATGCGCTTAATCGTTTGACTACAACAAAGAACATAATGAATAAAGGTAAACTTTGCCTCCCCTTATGCATTTTAGATAGTTTTACAGCTTCTCAGCAAATGGTACGTGACAGAAATCATGTCTTATGTCCACCAAAAAGAAGTACATGTTTTTTTACACAAGATCAAGAGCTAATACCACAGTTTCCATTTTTAACTGATGATTCGGAATAAATTCGTGTGTTCATTTGTAAATTAAGAAACAGTCTATATTCTCCATTTTTCTTTTTGCGTAAAGATATTAGAAACAAAAACTTTTCATCCTCATACATATACTTAAAAGCGACTTTCTGCTTAAACACTTTTTAACTTTCGTTTTCAAGCAGTTTCCTAGCTATTGAAATGTTGTTAAGAAGCTGAATTTATATTTTGCTAAACAGGCAAATTATCATGAAAGTCTATGTATGCAAATGGTCTATATTAGATAAAATACTCTTATCACGTGTATGGTTTCTTCAATCCAGAGCTAAATTAATTTTCCTGCCTAAAATGCTCACTCACCTGGTTTATCGTTCGGCAAATCACACTACCACTCGATTGTGGTTATCTTTTCACTCAGGGCTATGATAAGTAGACGCCCAAAAGTAGCCACTTCCCGTTGGCTAATGGGCATCAGCGGATATTTGCCCTATAGACAGGAATACCCCTTCTCTCTGACCAGAACATGGAGTTTACCGAACTTTTGCACATTATTCTTCCATTTCCTTCACAGCTTTGGAAACCTCAGCTCAAAAGAGAAATCAAGTGTATGAAATTTGCTTTTGCACACAAAACTAAAACTCTTCCAAACAGAGCAAGAGCGTTGAGTTTCAGTTCTAAATTTTCGATATGCAATACAAAACATCGACTTCTGGGCTATTATTTATAAGAATGCTGTACGTAGAACAAACGTTTAAAGTGAATACAGACATATGCAAAAGTTTCATTGTACGCATGCTTTGCTATATTAATTCTGCATGTCTGTTCATTACTTTGTTCAAAAGGAGTTTTGCCAAGCGAAACTTTTTCTTGATTTGATCAATATCCGCGAAAACCGTTCACTGCGAGAATCTTTTGGCAAGCCGGGATTCGGAAACATGGAATAATTCAAACGATATTTTACATGTTCTTATTACGTATACGGACAGCGTTCGTATATATAGATATAAGTTTCTCCCTGCATGGAGTTCCCTTCTAAGAGTACCGAAGGCGGTAGACATTTTTTTTCAAATCTTAACTGAATGTCTTATAATCTCAAAACGCATAAACGAATAACGTTTTATACTATAGAACACATCGGCTACATGTCATCTAAACGGTGATAGGAGAAGTCTTACCTTCAAGAAGTCGTATCATATTTTGAGAAGCCGTCTCATTTACATAGTATATATTAGAAAAATCCTGTAGAAAGCGATTATTTTGACACCGATTGATGCAGGTTTTGTCAGCGTGAATACTCCTGTTTGCAAACGGAATAATCATTTCACGTAGTTGATGCATTGACTGATCGTCGCCCGACCATATTCGACAAGCGATAGTCTTTCGATCGATTTTTTAAATCAAGGAAAACCGACTGCATTTATCAACTTTGATGAATCACCACGAACTTGCTACTAAAGATGTGGGTTTATTACCCAGCAGGACATCCATACAGTAACAGATTAAATAAGTTTTGATTTAGCGTAGCTTTCAATTACGTTTACAATGAAGGCACAAATACAAACGATAATTGTAAAGTGTCGAAAATTCATTGCTCGAAGCCACTCTAGGGTCGTTACAAATTTTCTGTCTTTTTGTTGTAAAATTACGTTGTGAGCACTATTTTATTAAGTGAGTGGCGAGTTCGCTCTGCCAAGTTCGTTTGCAAAAAGGATTAACAGTCTTAACGCTGTCTATTATCAACTTGGATGACTCAGATCGAACTTATTCCACCATTACAACAAATTTCTGTTTTCCCTTTTGTTCAGCAATAATAGTTGTGACAATGATTTAATTCAATGAGTCTCAAATGCGAGCACATGGTAGTTCGCTTCGTACCAATTTATTAGGATTTGATGAAAGCTGATCGGTTGTTAATACATTCCAAACGCAAGTAATCGCATACGCTTTCTAACCATCAAGTTGCATGGTAATTGGATGACCACCTGTAGACCTACAGAGGGGTCAATTTCTTTTTTCCATTTACAGGGCATGATGTTGAATCGAAAGTAAAATAGATGTATCCATAAACGCTACTTACCTATTTATTCACATGTGCCCTTTTTAGAAATATTATCAGGACGAATGCTAATCCTCTGTATGTCTTAAAAAAGGACGTGTCCTTAAGTTCAGGTGGATAGTGTACGAGTATGAAGCTTGATTAAAAATAAAATCTCAACCGAAGTCTGAAAATCTTAGATAGCCGGTATATGTATACTTGTCTATCGGTTATCTACCAAGTTTGTTCAAATGGTGAACCGTGTCAAAACAAGCCATATCCTGGGTGAAACTTGTATTGAAAATAACTTTATAACTCGTCTAGGCCAATTCCAAAAGACCAGTTTGACAAATGCTTGTATACGGAAAACCTTAAAATGTTAAACTTTCTCAGAAAGTACTGATTATTGGCAAATGACTACCACATTGACCACCTCAGCAACTAAGATTTCCCCTAGAAACCGTTGATGTCCTTAATGACTTGGAATGGTATTTTGATCATGTAACTTTACAGTTTGGCAAACTTGTTCGGATTTTTATATATCGCATGTCCTTGACAATAACATATGACCTTCATTCTTGTTGTCGAGTATTTCTACGGATCTGAGCGATATAGGTCAATTTTGCCCCTCTTGTTTAATAATCGTTTGTACATAGATGTCAAGGATGGGCAGAATGGATATAAAACTTATTGTCACATGAAGCAAATAAATGAAAAATGAAATCAAATAGGGTCGTTTTTTAATACTCACAGCAGTAATAAAACACAAGCTTGGATAAACATGAAAGGTAATAACAACAGTAACTCACACACAAAAATAATAAGAAGCGCCAAAATCGTCGAATATCTTTGAAAAAACAAATCTTTACTTCTAATTACTAATCATAACTGCCCCGTCTTGCTTAAGCCATGGGCAATATAAAAGAACACAAACCATTTTCAGAAATGTTGACCTTTCTTACCAGTATCAATTACAATATATGCTATTAATTTTGGTCTTTATAAGAACAAACAAACACACACACATAACAGTGTGTTAAACCTATATTGTTTCAATGATCCAAAATATATTGTGGTTGTGTTCTGCCAGGTTGGTATTTTAGTTTTTAAACGACGACATTGACGTTTCTGTAAGTATGTATGGAACAAACATGTTATGGTAAAAGGAACGCTATGTACAGATGCAAATTGTACGACTAAAAATCTTAAAAAAGGCAGATACTAAATAATAATACATTTCTCATTAACCCTCTACATGTTCTAACAAACTTTTAAACCAATAAGATTTGTACATGATTATCTACTTAAACTGACGCTACCTGACGCTGAATTTAGATTCAGCCTAACCTCGGTGGGCAATATAAGTTCTTACCAAATTAAACAATTGAAAAAAAAAAAAAAACTATACAAATGCGTATCCAAATTGATTGATATTTAATGTGAATTCATCGGCTGACGGGATAACGTTTATATAAGAAAGAAACCTACAGTTTTAAGATTACATTTCATAATTAAAAATAATAAAAAAAAATATTTGTACAATGCATATATAATTGTATGTTCACATAAAAAACATATTTATATTACGTATATGACATTTACCCTCAGCTAACTTATACTTATAATAAAAAAACTAACAATAACATGAACCAACACCAAAACAGTTTAAAAATATAAGATGATTCAATAGAAATACATTTAATTCTAAACACACCATTCAAGCAACAAGGAATGCTAAAGCAATTTTAATTGTACAGGACAACTGACTATGCACCGGAGCGCCTAAACTATATATAACAATTTAACATATTAGATGATCATTTGTATTCGACAAATAAAACACATCGCCACTATTGTTACTTATATAAAGCTGATCTAATGGGTGTGTCGATATTGATCTTGGCCTTACGACAACTCCAATACAAACGCGTGCGGAGGATTTGCCGGACAAACATGCAGATGAACGAAAACTTCTTGTGAAACTGAAGACGACGTGATTTTATTTGTCGGAAACAAATGCGCAACTTTAACGAATTATGACCCAACTGAATTATGACCCGGAGTTTCTTTTATATTTTTTTTCAATCAAGAAACCTTTTTTAAACTTACGGATAAGAAAACTGAAGAACATACCAAACTTTGTTAATTGAAAAGCATCTTTCTCGGATGTTTGGATTTTCAAATATTAGTGTATTATCAGTTCTTATTGGAAAACGGCTTGGAAATCGTTATAAAATGTTATCGATAAAAAAGGTGGGATTTTATTGGTTATAAAAAAAAGGTTGTTAAATCAATCTACAAGGTCGTATTACATGAATTGTAGTCGTACGGCCTATTTATTCTGTCTGAATAAAGGGATTTCATTTATCTATGGTATTATATTTTCTATATAAAAATATGAGCTTTGCATCAAATATCTATGAGGGTTGTTGTTTCATATGTGTTTATCGGGTTAAAGTTTTTTTCTTTATGTTGAATGTCATTTCTGTTAACTTGGGGTCATTCTAAAGAAAAGGAGCTCTAAATTTTCATCATGTTATGTTTTTCTTTCATATGTTTTTTGTAACCAAATACAAAGAGCAAAAGAAAAAAGCTCCAAATTTCACTCCTTTTTAGTGTTAGTCAGTGTACAAGTAAATGCGTTCCAGCGTATGTAAAATACATTCTAAAACAATAACATACTATCTAGGTTACAATTTCTAAAACAAGATTTCATAACAATTCAGTAAATAAAACATGTAAACATAACAAAGTTTGCACTTTATATTTTGTAATTTTAAATGTGCTTTTCTCCATTAAAAAATCAAAGATTCTAAAGGTACACTGCTTATAAAATGCAGTACATTTTAAGTTCAGACTTGATATTATTGCATTTTTGGAGCAAAAACACGCTATTTAGAACGAGGATTTTAATTGAATTTTTGAAACACACGGTGCAGTCCTTTAATATCACCGTTTGAATAAATACAATGGTAAAACCTTAATTAACGACGTTATATAACGATTTAAAACCCCGAAGAAGAATATAAACATGTCGTTAACGGCTCTGTATGGACATATGAATTATTTTTGAGGAACGAACTACTTCCACAGCGGTTTTTTATTTCTGAAAACGTTATGTTTATTTTAGCCAGTGTACTATTGTCTGAGCGCAAACTTACCTTTCCACAAAAGTTTTGCACTCTACTTTGAGAACCTTTATACGCGAATACTATTTAATTAGAATGTACTCCTATTTATGTTGAGAGGATACGAGCATCAAGGGGGATTCATACAAAGTTATGACACCATCAACTTCTTGCTGGAATATATTCCCAAGGTAATATAGCCAGAGAAAAAAAGAAGATTTTTAACCTGAACAAGTTTCATACAAATGCGTAGAAAGCCAGAACACAGTTTGATATACACTTTACACAATTTCTTGCCGTTCACGATATCATTGCACCTTTAGTTGTGCGCTACCAGTAGAGATGAGGGTATACACGCAATTAGCTCGGTAAATGTTTTAATCGCATTGTACTTCTAATCCTCCATTTGGAAAATTTATGAAGTTCATGCCTCTAATTTGGCTAAACGCCTTTTTGTTAACTGTAATGGCACGAAGAGAAAAACTTTTTAATAAACTTTGTTCTATCCTATTTCTTTAAGTTATTTGAGAATATCTGGAAATGAGATTTTTATTTCGCTGATGATTTTAAGCAGAGACTCATACTTCGTTCCATTTTGACTCAGAATTGACAAAACAATTCATGAATAATGCGCTTCTAAAATACACCAACTTCTGAAGCCTGGAATATGGCTTATATTTCGAGGTTTGGATAAAAATTGGTGAATTTGTTTTTTTAACTGTTGATGAAATTGCAGCGTCGCTAAATATAATGAATTGTTGATGCTTTTGATAATTATATGACTTGTGTGTGTATATATGAATTCATATTGAAACGCTATGCTATATTTATATTTCATTACTCTTCACATTACTCTATATATAAAATCACTGAAAAATGGAAATAAAGAGTAGATATGGATCGAGGGGATATTGTTTAGAAGTTGAATACCTTTGAACATAATGTTTATACTAATGGTCGTGAGTTGTAAGTTCGTTCCTCGAAAGTTTTGCAACAAATTGCCCAACTGAACATATACATATTGACGAATGTATACACCTTCAAACTTGTTTTTGGTGGTTAAACATACACATGTATACGTAAGAGAACATATAAACCATGCCATTGTTATTGATTATCTTTAACGACATTGAAAATGAATGTGTTTTATGTCTTTTTTAATATTGATATATTAAAAAACACAACTTTGGTCGACTTACGGACCTTTTCTAAAAGCAGTTTGCTACAAAAGATCCAAAGTGAGATTTCAACTTCAAGATTTCACGATATGAACTTTAGAAAATTAGGATTTCAACATAATGATTGTGAAATTTCAATGTCATACATTCACGAAATTTAATTTACGAAGTCGCGCTTTCAGCTACACATATTCTTGATTTCTCGAATTTAACATTTAATTTATCTTCACGAATAAACATTTTCACAAATTCACATTCTCAACGTCACAAATTTTAAAGTTTATAAAATACTTTTTTTTATATCACGAAAAGAACAATTTGAACTTCATGGATTTACTGTTTCAACGTCGCAAATACACGACATCATGTATTAACGATTTTACGATTTTATCCTCATGTATTCATGGATAATGGTATTCAACAGTTGAACTACAATTAGACAAATCATAATCTACGCTGCCAAGCCAGTTCTAAGATAAGGTTTCAAATAACGTGTTTTTTTAATCAAACCATTCTGGTCATTCCACTTCCTTCCGGAATATCTTGTTCACGTTTATGCTTCTCACAAAGTTTTCTATGCGCTTCCTCTTTTTGTCTTCAGTTTTTCCCGTGCAATGCTGTAATTTGATACAGTATATTTTTGTATTTCCCTTATGTATTAATTCTCTATGCGTTAAAGGCTAGTTTTATCATGATTTGTTTCTGTTCGGTTACAAACAAATGTTGTCACTAGATCAAATGATTGAAAAATATTACGCTATTGGAGCTAGATCTTAATTATGAATGTCTGGCCTCATTAAATATATATCAAATATAATGCATTCGATCAAATTTTCTAACAATAATAACTTAGAAAGAATGAACGTCTCGATATAGATAGTTATTTCATTGGGCAACACGTAGTCAAGAAGTCGTAATGATACATATTTAATTATATAATGGCTGTAATAATTGTATCGGCCACAACTATACCAACTGTATTGATAATATGTTAGTACTATTGTCTCTATATAATCTTGATCACAATTCGATATACGAGCCAGGTCATAACCACCTAAACACTACCTGATGGACGAACCTTATAAACTTAACCTAAAGAGGCCAAACCACAAGATCCGGCTTTAAAGCAAGCGATAACAATATATTTTCAGAGCCCTTTAAATAAAAGTCAAACTTACATGTGGACGTTTAAGTAAAAAAACTATGTTTTCAAGAATTTTAAGCAACATTTTAGTCGTTAATACTTGCGAAAAGTTTGGATCACGTTTAATCCTTCATTTCAATCGTTTAAATGCAGAGTCAACATCAACCACAGCTCCCTTTGCAAGATCTTCCACATATGATCTGGTTAAACTGGCAAACACTGCAAACAAAAACTCATTTGTATCTTTATGAAAAAGTCGCCGATAACGTAGAGTGTCATAAGTAAGCTTATCCTACATACATTTGTTATGGTATTAAGGGAAAATCAATGTACAATTGTATAATAGAAATAAATCACCCTAGTCCACGTATATCACATCGCATTTATTCGAAAACTAGTGGACATCCGAATGTCATGTCAAAGTGGTGCTGTTTTTCCTATTTGTCGACAAACCATACAACCACGCACCGTTAAGAAAGCATTTACGCGACACACCATCTTTAGCTAAAATGTGTGACAAAATCTGACAGCCTTATACTCTTTTAACTCCCACAAAGCGTAGAACGAATTATTCAGTAAAAAGATGGCAATTCGTTAAGGAAAAGGCCGATGATTCGATAAGATAGATTGTTTTTAAAAGGCGTAACATAGTGAATAGGTGTTCAAAGTGTTCCGATTAAGTCAACACCAGTAATTTTAAGAATTTGTTTTAAAAAGCTTCTTGTTCATGAACTAAGATAATTGTATGTACAGTTAGATAGTAGTAGTAGTAGTAGTAGTAGTAGTAGTAGTGGTAGTGGTAGTGGTAGTGGTAGTAGTTGTAGTAGTAGTAGTAGATTTTGATATATTAAAAGTATTATTAGTATTGTATTAGAATTATATGTATCATTGCTTTTTATTATTTCAGTAGTTGCATCAGCAGCAGTAGAAGTTGAAGTAGCAGCAGCAGCATCCAAACTTCAACCAGTCCTAGGATGGGCTAGTCCTGACTACGAAAATAAGATTTGAACATACTTGGTAAAAATAACTCGTTCAAATGGTCACTGACGCATCTTGGTTTTGACTGATTTATGACAATTGCTTAACTCATCTTACACAACAAACAAAGGCTTCGTCACGATTGATTTCACTCCATTTGCTTCAAAGGGTACGAACAATGTTTTCTGTATTTATATTCCATGAGTTTTCCGTATAAAAATATAACCCGAACCTAAAGATTGCTTTTTTGAAGACAAAAACGCTTGTCTCTCCCATTGTGGTCGCAGCTAATCAAGAATCATTAATCAATAATCGACATAGCTTTTCTCATAACTAATGAAATTAAAATGATGATGATGATGATGGTCACTGCGACCTTAACGTTTGACCTACTGATCTCAAAATCAATTTGGTCATTTACTTATCATGACCAACTGGCATACCAAGTATAAAGTTTCTGAGTGCAAGCGTTTTTTAGTTTTTGAGCGGAAACCATGCATAACAAGACCCAAAGGATCTCCAGTTTATTAGCGGACATCGCATTTTCACCTCAAAGTCACCTCGACCTTGACCTTTGACCTACTGATCTCAAAATCAATACAAGTCATTTACTGTTTATGCCCAGTCCAAATCCCAAATATGATGTTCCTTGGTCTAAGCGTTCAATAGTTATTGAGCGGGAACTAGGTTTGACGTACTGAAGTACTGACGGACAGAGAAAAAACAATATGTCTCCTCATAAATGGGTGCGACATAATAAGTTTGTATTTTGATACGTTAATTTTGCGTGTCATTTCAATAACTAACTTAATTCATGGTGCCATATGTGTGACGTCCAATTACGTATTAAAAGTACGTTGTGCATATTCTGTCTTGTAAAAATTTCTCAATGTTTTGAGATATCACCAAGACATATGATAATTTTTAATTAAGATAAAAACGTAACTTTATTATCATGACTAAACATCAAGTATATGATATTAATTTGTTGTTGGTCGCTACCGGAAGGCAGTGAAGAAAGTTGAAATGTTCATCTCGACCAACATTAGTTAAATGCAGGGAGTCGTTTTTCCACTTTTCAAGGTATTCTATTAATTATCTTAACCGATAAGAAGGTTTTGAGCTTTTTTACGTTTCAAAATGGTAATTTAGATCGATCGCGGAAAGCAGTATAATGAGATTATATTAGCTTTAAGTCAACCATATTTTCATTCGGCCAATATTTCATATGAGTCATGTCACGTTACTAATGAATATGATATAATACAAAACTGCCTCTCGGCAATTACAAATATTTTCTTCGGATATGTTCGGATCGCTAATCACCGCATATAAAATATACACGAAAAACGAAAATATTTTATATCGTTATTGTTTGTATTGTGTCAGCAGGCCACAAAAAGTTGACATGTTAGAAAGTGTTAATTTATGGTTAAATGTATTGTTGTCGTAAGCGTTTCAAGTGATAATAAATAATCCCCTACTGTCCTGAACTTTGGCGCCGGAGAGAACGTCATGTAAAATGACATAAAAGTACTCATAATATATGAAGCCTTTCGATACACATTCAGAAAAGTATTTTCCTTCTACGGCTCATGGTCCCGCTATCTATCTGTGTTTGAATCAATTCGTTGAAAACAATCCCTCTAGCGATGCTGCATGAAACGAGTCTGGACTCGAGGTTGATAAATCTTGTTCCATGACTTTGCAGTCATTATGCATTGGTCTTGTGAAACTTCGGTCCCGTTTTGTTAATACTATACCGCCGATGTGGCTTTTTGTGAATCTCGCGACTTAATAATACGAGGGTGGATAATATTGTGTTGCAATCATTTCATTTTACTTAATATCCTAAAATTAGCTAGGCTTAAGTAGACAAGCAATACTGTGAAAACGAAACAGCGCATTCATTGTTGAAAAGTAAACAGCCAAATGTTGAAACAATATGCAAATTGGATCGAATATAGAAATGCATTTCTCAGGGAAAAACCAAAAAAAATGGACCTCTTTTGGTCAAATGTCAGATGCAATATAGTTTTTTTTCAAAATTGGATCGCAAATAGTACTACAGATTTATCCCAGAACATGACTTTAACAAAAACATCTATTTTAGTCAACTTTACGTTTCAATAAGGTTTGGCGGTTTAGAGCTGTTATCCACCAAGTCAACTGCAGGCAGAACTTATTTAAAAAAGGGAGTAGTTTTACGACAATATCTTATTTTGAATCACCTCCAATATTGAAAAAAGGGAGTATTTCTTTTTGCATACAACCTCCGCATATCCCATTAACTTGATTCGAACTCACAGCTCATGATATAGAATTGACTAAAACTACTTACTGGATCCATTGACTGGTTTGTTCGCTTGCAATTGTTTTGGACCCTGGCTGTAGATATATGACACAAACGTTGCTGCAACGGTCTGAAATCTCGTAGAAAGATCTTGTAATCTAAGGCTTCCCATGTTTTTCAAAACGTCACCATCGCCAGGGACAGGGAACAAAAAACATCTCCGTTTGTCCTGAGGAAATAATTTCCGGATGCATTCACGGGGTTTGTTGAAAGAAACACCTTTTTCTGTTTTACTTTCCAAACAGTTTTCAAGATACTCGTCTGATGTTATATTCCTACCATGTCTGGTCAATTTCAATGAAAGATCTCTCAAAGCAATCACAAACCCGGGAAAAACGCATTGCAAAAGACTGTTTCCCTCATCACATATTCCGCCATATTTGATGTTTTTCGATATTTCAGAAACATATCTACCCCATTAAGGTTAAATCATTATGGTAGTTTCATAGTTCATATTGATAGACATCGAGACAGCGAAACGGTTTCTTACGTCTGTAAGAGGGCACTTTTGAAGAAAAAGCGAGTAACCGTATCTGACTCATACGACGATAAGTGTATTGCATATATAAATGAGCAAATAAATGCATTAATAAATGAATAAATACAGATTTATAAACAGATAAATATAAATATGTTTCCGAAAGATAAACATTAGATTATTATCATGGCCTTTCTAAATACAATGTATCGGCTAGTGGGATTACTTGAAATTCTCGTGCACGGTCCGCTTACAACCGTAAGAAGACACTTTTTTAATAGCGTTGCTGGGGGTATAGTCGTATAATGCTTTAAGTCTGGTTTATAAATGTTTAGAATGTAAGATCCAAACAAAGGTGTTGAAAAAAATAAATTTATATATATATAACACTATGAACAATTTAAGAAGAAGACTGTGTCTGGACTTTTATAACGTGTAAGGTCTATGAGAGATATACTTATAAGTTCTGTGTATTGTACTTCCCGATGGAAATTATGCAGATATAACGAAAGTACCCATCTACCTCTCTTATATGGGTTAACTGACTTTTGACGAATGTTCATAGTCTCAAACACTTGCCTTGATGACCATCATACTTGTTGGCAAAACTCATTCTTGCCATAACTCTTATAAAGGGCTAAATGGCTTAAATTAAATTTCCAAACAAATATACTCGACATAAATTAAGGTCTGTTTGGTTATATAGTACTAAATATTATTTACATATATTCAATGTTGTGTTGCTGAAGTGTATTGTCGAGTCTAGGTCTTAAAGTCATAAAACTCTTCAAAGCCCGTGTTCAATAAAGAGATACACATGTAAAAACATTTTGATTAGCTCCCTGCGAATGTTTCCAAATCATAAATACCTATATTTAATAAGACGTTGTGGAATAAACTTGCTGCTAAACGTAGCGGATACTATAAGCAAAACTATAAAGGATACTTGAGTTTGTTGACACCATCCTGGTCAAACACTCCCTTCATGTTGTACACTAGTGTGCTGCACAGCAACGTAGCAAGTGTGAAAATGCGGTTGTCGTGGTTTGGGTCCTGAATACACAAAAAATGTTTAATGATTTAAAAAAAGTACAATGCTTTCATTTTTGTTAATGACAAAATGACAGAAAATAAATTATAGGTCGTCTCATTTATCGCCAAAAAGACTGATTTTTTATCATTTTAAACAGACACAGTCACCACTCATTGTCATGGATCAATACTATTTGCTTGAAGACGGGTTGTTTTCCAAAAACAGAATGAAGACCACGCTTGGTTGTCGACAATTTTTTAAGTGGGCATGGCAAAAAAGTGATTTCTCCCGGAAGTTAATACTACAGAGTCATACATTTTAAAAGTATATTTTATAGTTGATATAACATATAATTTATGTTCGAACAGTTGTTTTCGTCTGCAGTATATTTGGAACGAAAACGATTGTTAAAAGATTCAGCTTTAAGTTAAACAAATCGATTAAAAAATCGATTTTTTTTTAAATGGTAAGTTTTCCCAAAAATATCTGTATTTTTAAATATCTGCAACCCTTTCAAATATCCATTTATTATTTTTGGTAACATTCACCGGTTTAAAAGTGATGAGTTAAATTTGATACCCTTGATTTTAAAAGTAGTTCTTAAATTTGATATTTTCATTCATTAGTTTGCAGTGAACATATCATTTTTCATTTTTGTTATTTCACTTATTCAACTCCATGTTACATCAAAAGACACGAACGAAAGGTAAGTATTATTTTTACTCAGTTTTTATAAAAAAAGAACGAGTGACATTTAATTATCATTCATATATATTTTTGAAAGAACTGTGTTATTGTCGTGCAGGAAATTTTGATCACTCAAAAGTAGATAAGCACAATCTATGACTTGCATTCTAAACATTAGATCTTCTCTTAGAAATAAGATATATCATTCGTCTAAGAAAATACTGTTTAAAACTTCACCTTTGCGGAAATACCAACGAGTGCAAGAAATGTTCATGACCAGTTCTTTATTTATAATTTACTTCATTATTTTCGGAACATTAAGGAAAAACATCTTTTATGTTTTATCTTTAATGTTTTACCGTTTATTTTTAAACAAAATAGAATTTGAAATTCTAAAACAACTATTTCTGCGTTGTCTGCAAGCAATGAAATCTAGAAAGAAGCTAATATTTGTATTTAAAATGTATTTAATAACCATTTAACGAAACTAATATATAAATTTCTGTAATAAATTAAATGTAATATAATAAAAACAATGACAAAGAATTGAAACAAATTACGAATCTCAATATTCAAATGTTTTGATAAATATTCTCGACTTTCCGTTACTGAGTCCTTACAGACATTAAACCAATAATTTATTTGGTTTTTAACACCCTCTGGTTATCCATAATTAACATAAACTGAAACATAATAAAACAAGAGGCCCAAAAGGGCCTATGCTCTACTGGCATGGCTTTTGTGGTCATATCAATCCAGAGCATGTATGTATGGGTAAAAGGCAACAGACATATGGTTTATGTTTTGTGTTTGGCTTACCTGAAAACGTAGCACGTTCAACATCTGAGCCCAGAAAGTATTGTAAGCAGATTAGTTCCATGAACTATTTTAATATGTGCCAAGTGAAAGTCATCTGACAAAACAAATGCTTTCAAAACTGTACTCATAGTAAAAATTTCTGTAGTTTTAAAAGTTAAAAAAAGTTGGTCAAAAGGTCAAAGTCAAGGGCATCCTAGGACAACATTGATCAATTTGAACAAACATTCACAAGCAATTGTGCTGAGATGGATCCAACGAACACACAAAAAGATTTTTAAACCTTTCCAGATTTATGTTTACCAAACCTGTGAACCCTGGGTGTGGCCAGTAATGACACCAGGTGCATAACTTAAACATTCACAACCAATTTTGTTAAGATGAATGCGCAAACTACAGAACTTAAAGCTAAAAAATGGCCTTTGGGCTTTCAACAAGAACAAGGCAGAGTAATTCACAAAATCAGCTGCAGAAGCAAAAAGCAAATTGTCTCTCAAAATCCTAGACTTGCAAATTGTCTCCCTTAACTCTAGACTTGAATTTACATGTACATGTAACCTTGGCTAAAAATAGAATTCGCTCATGCAGACCTGGCTAAAAATAGAGAGCATATCTTTAAAACTTTCATGGCCCATAATCTAGGCATTCATGGGCGGATCTGGCTGGTTTTCGAAAGGAACCGAGCTCTAATGGATATCTAGATACTGTACAAGTTTCATTGAGATACAATAAAAACTGAAGACTGTATCGTGTTCACAACTAATTGTTTACAACCAATTGTTTACACAATAGCATTTTTTTATACTATCAAGGGCCATAATCTAGGCATGCATGGGCGGATCTGACTGGTTTTCGAAAGGAACCCAGCTCTAATGGATATCTAAATACTATACAAGTTTCATCGAGATACAATCAAAACTGAAGACTGTATCGTGTTCACAAGCAATTGTTTACAGACGCACGAACGCACGACCGCACGACCGCACGGACGCACGGATGCACATACTACGTACACATTACCATCGCATAAGCTCTTCTGGCCTTTGGCCAGTAGAGCTAAAAATACCACTCTGCATCAGCAGACAATGGTTTAAAACTTTTTAATTCTTTGGTTTATCTTTAAAACCGTCTTTGGCTGGCTCCGAATGTTCCGGCATGTGAAGTCGTTTTCTTCAAATATTTCCAAATGATAACCTAACGCATATGGAGGCTATTCGTTGCCAAAAGTCCAGACGTGTATGTGTGTATTTTAGGTTTGTAACATTGATGATTTACCAATTTACATTTTACAACCGCCAACTCATCGGTTGTATGTTTACATTTTACACTGCACATTTTCATTTTTCATTGTACCAATTGGAGTTTTATTTTCGTTGCATCTATTCAACAGACGATTCAGTCGTGTTTATAAAGTAACACACGCCATTCTGTGAAAGTCACATGCCGAGTTTTACATTGCGGTGTGTAGAAGACAGATTTCAGTTCGTAGTTCTTCAAAGTACATTGTATGGTGGTGACTTTTCATTCGCAGTTCAAGTTTAAGTTTATGTTTAAGAGATGAATTTAATTTTATTTTAAGATAGCTCCGCCTTAACCATGTCTTAACTCCGCCTTAACCATGTCTTAACTCCTCCTTACGTCTTTCGGAAATTTCCGCTATCACTCGGCTCTATTTAAACCAATTATGGATGTTTTGGACCATGGACATTGCGAACGTTATTATGGACATTACGAATCATCTATATTATGACATTATGGACTATGATTTGGAAACAGGATGGATTATAGATTATTTCATGTCGAATAAAATAATATATGATATTAAAACATGTTTTTGTCTATATAATAGTAATTAATACGCACATATGACATGAAATAAGATGTCCGCTTGATACTTGACTCAAACACAACAGAATGTAAGTCATTAGCATTAAATTATACTTCAAGAATGAAAAGTCACATTGTCTTATTTTTCTTTTAAAGCTGCACTCTCACAGATTGACCGTGTTGACAACTATTTTTATTTTTTGTTTTGGAATTAGCTAATTTTTGCGTAAATGTCTGGATACCAGTGGTATAAGACTGCTGACAAAAGATCAGATACAGTTTTACGTTCGCAAATTGATGTTTTATGGCTAAAATTGACACTACAGTAACGTTTTAAGATAAATGAAAAATGTCGGCAGTTTTCCAAACAATTTAGATCTGTTTTAGTATGAGTAATCTTATTATTTGTATAGAAAGCATTGCTGCCAAAATCAGCCGAGCCTGGGACAAAAAAAAGGTTGTCAAAACTGTCAATCTGTGAGAGTGCAGCTTTAAATTACTATAAACACTATTTTAAATTCTACCATTAGAGGACACTTTCTTGCCTTTTTGCAATGTTTAAGATTGCAAGTAATATTAGATAATTTAAAATTTACGAAGAAAAAAAATCTAAATTTTCATTAAGTTGAAATTATTCACTAAGATGCCCCAGAGGTTTCTTACCTGGTAGCTGGAACTGTATGGATAAAATACACTTAGATTACAACTTCCCATAACTCGTACATTATACTGTAACGAATATTATTTTTATAGGTAATTAATAAAGTATTTTAATGAAGAAGTCAATTTATTGCTAATAAACAATTACTACTTGCTGCTACCTTTTATACCCCACCCACACTCAACAGTCAGGGCTTTTTTTCACATTTAGGTGAAGCGGACCTAGCCCTTTTGGAGGGGAAAAATCGCGCGTTTGTTTTTCTAATCTAAGACTCACGATATCTATTTTTCATGTTCTTGAAATCCCCCACTTGTTATGGTTCACAGTGGCAGTGGTGCATTATGGCGTAATTAAGACAAAAAAAATAACCTTTAAGTTTACTTGCGGGCCTACTGGGGGGGACACAGGCCCTACAGCTCCCCCACACTGAACGACCCGCCCATGGTCCACTTGTAAATAAAATAAATGAACAATTTTTGCTTGCTTGGGTATATAAGTAAAAAAAGCAACTGACAGTGGCAGTATAAACCTGGGTCCGTGAGCCTAGCTCAGATACACCCAACTGCAATTGACTAAATAATATGGTGAATTATAACCCATTTAGGAACATTTATCGTCAAAATAAAATAAAAGATGAAGTGAATTTTAGTTTTTATTGAGTACTCGGACTTACAACCGGAAATTTACAGGAGGTAGGCGAAGATGTTATCTCCCTTGCTTGATTCGACGGAAATAAACGAAAGAAAATCTGATTCGTTAGCTTCGCCCATTCACCTTCGTTTCTTTCGGTGACATTTACCATATAAGGTATAGGCGAAATCGTCTATCCTTGTAATTCTGAACTTGTCAATTGACTTTTGTAAACCTGGACTTGTTGGACTGCAAATGTTCATTTTACGAATGGGAGTGTCGACTGTAGGATTACAGTTTTACATATGCATGATTCGGCTTTCTAAATTACATTATCATATTGTTAAAGGCAAGTTATACGATCTATGTTTTAGTGAGTTTATACAGGGTCGATCTGACAAATATACATTTTGACTACTATAATGACAAATGACAAATCAATACTGAAAAGCTGACGAATAGAAACAACATATAGCACGTCTACATTGACAATGTAAGAGATATTTAGTACGATTAAGAAGCACATTGTGGGAATTACACGTCTGGACTTTTGGCAACGAATAGCCTCCATAAACGCATGTCGTTTTTATTTTTAATAAATACAATAAATGTTTTTTTTATTTGTTCACAGTTTTAGTACAATGATGCTGTATGTTACTCTATGACCACTCAGTCTTAAACTTTTTATTTTCTATGACAGGCTGTGATGCTGATAGTTTCAAGCAATAACTGCATGGTATCTTTGAAAAGTGTTTGCATAAGGTACTCTGAACTGTATTCATCCGTGTGCAGATAGAGTTGGGATCTCTAATCATTCAAGTACTTGGGGTTTACCTATTAGTGTATTGTCCGGTCTACAAAAACTACAATATCCAAAAGTCTTGTCCGGTTTACAAAAACTACAATATCTGTTTAGTTTGATATCGCACACTCATAAATTTGGTATCGATGGAAAAAGGACATAAACATGCATTCAGTGAAAAACGATTTTGGAATTTGAGCCAGTACCGCCGGTACAGTAATGTGTTGAAAATTGGCATTGGAGATTTGCAAGGCACAAATGAAACCCATACCGGACACGTCTTTTGGCCATTAGTATATAATTTGTTTTATTATTAAGTTTCCTCAAGTTAATGCATACTTTGATAAAATTTTACTAACAATCCTTTCATAAACATACCTAGTTTTTTTATATAATATATATGCACTGTGTTGTTTGTGGAGTAGTGTGCTATCGTTCCTTGTTTCTTGTTTATGATTTTTTTTTTGTTTTTATGTTCTATGTCTTTGGCGTTTAACCTGTGCCATTAAACTGAGTTTATTTTTTAACCTTTGGCTACTGAGCTTGTTTCTGTAGTAAAGTATTGGTTAGAGTCCACCGAACTATTAATTGATTGTTCAATATTCCGTGAACATTTTTGAATGTGAAAATAATTTCTTAATTGGCAGTATTATAGCAAGTCACACGTTCATTTCACATTTTGATTTATTGGAAAAAAGTAGTTTATTTCCGTATAAATATCAAGAGGAAAATGTAATATTTAATCTTGATTTTGTGAATAAAAATCTGGAAAAGTTACGGTGATAAACATGATTTAGTTCTTCCGTACATTTTGTAAATGGATCATAAGCAGCGCATGTTCAACAGGTAGGCTTGTGATAAAAAAAATATTATTATAATCGTCATCATATAATCCAATTTTTTAGCACGCCATGGAAGTATGTAAGAAACTCGCTTACTGTCATATCTTATGAAAATGTTCAATAAATTTGTGTATTGTATGACGAATCGTATTCTATTGATATACATTATTATAAAAGCAAGTCGAATTAGTCAAGCATTAAATTAAACACATTATTACAGTGCGGGAGAGACTTCTTTGTATTAACACTGATCCCACAAGCTTTATGATATCAGCGATTTGAGTGAAGAAATTCTGACATGATCGATGGGTCTTAAATTATCATGGAGACAGTTGTGTGGTGCCCCTACGAATTGCTACGATCTTTTTAAACCGTAGCACACACTAAGTGCAGTCGTGACTCAATCGGGCATAGTCTTACTTGAAGCAGCGAGGCATCCACGGCCTTTTGTTGATATAATGAAATATCGAGCTCGATCTTGTCTTTCAGTTTTTGACGAATCAGTACAAAATGTCAATTCTTTTCTACATTAAAAAAGAACGAATTGCCACCCAATTAGGAAATATAAAATATATTTGGCGAATGGTGAGGAATGTAAATCGGTGCTTTTCGTATTCGCATCGTGGTACAATTGCCAGAATTCGTTTTGCAAGATCATTAACAAATATATTTTGGGACATGTGTTCCCGATGTATCACAATTAATGTCTATACGATAAATCGGGGATTACACAGACAGTGAAAGATTGCTTTGAAGAAGACCATCTTCGTTTTGCATATTCATGATACTTAACCATTTCTAAAACAGGATTGCTTTGAGCAATTTATTTGCTTTTAATTTGGTTAAAACATGAAATGTTAATTATTTGTTGCCCTTTGGTAAGCCTTTGCGTATAAAAGACATGCGCATTACCAAAGTATTAGTTGCTTTCAAAATTTATAGTATGCACAAATCTCAGATACCATTTGTTTGTTTGCAGTCGCTTATCAGACAATCCAAATTCATGTTACTCTAATCAACCGCAATTGTTAGGCTTCAGCTTTAGTTAAAGACTTTTGTATGATATCACATGACTTCACATAGGTCCATGTGGAGATCAATATCTTACTCGTATGCACCAGATTTCAAAAATAATTTCATCTACATGTACATGTAAAATTTCAAAGGATTTGCTTCGTAGTATTGATCAACTGTTAAATACGTGCATTGTTGAATGAGACCATATACTTTGTACATTCGAACTCTAAACATACAACTAAAATAAGAAAAAGCATATGCATACTGTTTACCTGTTCAAAGTCTCCTGATCCTTCCGTGTCCAGAAGCATAAGCACAGTGTCCTTTTGTGTCGGATGATCTTTACACCAAACCCAGATGCCTTTCGTCGTTGAGCCTATTGAGTTGCCGATTGCAAAACCTGCATTTTAAAAATACTGTATAAGCTTGCTTTACAACATGATCAAAGCTCAACCAAACAATGATTTAATGAAATAGGCAAGCCTCGTCGAAGTCAGCTTGAACTTGAAGAAAATAAAGTTAAATTTTAAGCAATCATATTAAATTAAATTATTGATGTTTTTCAAATGATTTTACACATACATCCTTCTGACATTAGTTCACATGAGAAATGGTTTTAAACTATTAACACGTATAAATAGTCTTCTAATAAATGTTTCATAAAACAGGATAGAGAAAACATAGCACAAGGAGAAAGACACACATGATGAACACCCACATTATTCAATTATACTTTGTGATGTTCAGAAATGCGAGTTATGTTTGAAGTTTGTACACAACTACTTAAGGTAAACTTATATTCAAGTCACCGTTATATAAACAGAGAATTAGTCAATATCCATTGTATATTAGTAAATGTACGACTAATTTAATACTGACTCAAGGTTGTCATTATAGATAATTGTATTGTTAATATGATTTATCTTTTGCTGATTTGTTAACGGCAATTTTATTAGTGTAGTGATTTGAGGAATAGTTTGAATATAAACCTTTGGCGGCATTGTTACAAATAAATCACTACCTAGTTGAGTGGCAATATCATACGTAACATTTCGTTTTAAAATCTGACATTTAAGGATATTGAAAGACATAATTAAATAATTGGAATATTTGACTGTGTTTGTTTTATATATTCTGTTTACCTATAGTTTGTGTTTACATTAGTTGTATGGATGAGAAACGTTATTGTAGTATAACTCAACAAACGCCCGCTCCGTGTGGATAACTTTATTAACACCTAAAAACATCGTCACGCTTCCAGCCGGATCGTAACACAGGGAGATGCTCGCGCACTCCCTGCTCAAAAGCCCTCACCGACTAGCAGTCAGTATATTACACACCGCACTAGACAGGTTATGCAAGTACCACACGGGTTATGCAATCTAGGTAAATAAACCTAACAAGTTGATATGTCCCTTGGGTGTGGTATCGGTAACACTTTGGTATGTGTTACAGTTACGTTGAAATCCAAACGAATCATCTTTTTGGTCTGTTTTGTTCTGTTCAAAAACGAATTTCCATTCTTCGAGTGGCAAATATTAAAGAACGGAAAACACTATATAAATGATTCAATGATATCGTGCCTGCTAATTCCGTATCGAGGATAGATATATTCGAGATATAGATCTCTTAAAGTATATAGTTTAGCCAGTTGTAATATATGGGCCACTATGGTATTAGGACATTGAAACGAGATAGCCACAACCTGTTGTTTAGTCGACATTTAAAAATAATTAGTCACTTGTGCATTTTAAATATGTAAAGGTTTATTTAATATTCATACTTATACAGACAGAACACCGTGTGTTATATTCATATGATACAATATATACCTGTTTGTGAGTCAGCGAGAAGATTCATCAAATATGATTTCCCTGTTCTAAACAGACCCGCAATTGCCACGATAACACACGGCTCGTCTATGCGGGATATCTCGTCAAGGACATCATGGCAGACTTCAAGGATATTGTACTCTTTAGTGATAATTAGGCGCTGAGGTTTTTTGAATACGCTGGAATCGTACTTTGACAGATACCTGAATATGATAACAGTTTTCTTTTAATGCATGTCTTGACTGCTGCATTTAAAGTGACACTCTTAATCAAAATCAATAAATAAACATGTATAACAAACATCAATTTTGACTAATAAACCTTTAACTGCTTTCTAAATAATGCATTCATGGAAAATATCGTATACGTATTACTTATAAGGCGACTGTAACCGTGTATGTAATAGCAGAAAGCGCAAAATATTAAATGATTGGTGAATGCTAAAAGATTTACTGTGATCTACTTTAGTCTCATAAGGCCAAAACAAAATGTCTTTTTTCTGGTCACATGCCTAAAAAAAAACAGGGTCGGTAGGTAGGTGTTTTTTTTTTTTTTTTTTTTTTTTTTTTTTTTTTCAAACCTTTGGAATGAAATAGTATAGCGTTTGAAAAATGATGAAATATTGTCTGCCAATACAACATCATCAAATATGGCTTAAAGGAAACTGGACACAAGTTTATAACCATATTTATGTATTTATTAGTTTAACAGAACAACAACAGCACTATTACATGACAAGAAGCAACAAGTCCAAGACTAGAATTTGAAATAATCTCAAGAAACAATTGTCATTCTTTGTCAGAAAACAAATTTAAACATGGATGGAAGAAACCGTAATACTGGGTATTTAAACATCACAGAGACAAAATATCATTTTATTAGATTCAGTGATTTATGCAATGCATAAAACTATGTCTGTGATAACCTTTAGCTGTATATTTTTTTATGTTTAATATGAAAATTTTGAGTCAGATATTTATCTAAATATTTTTTTCACAGGTTTTATAAAAAATGATGTCTTTGTTCTGATCATATTTACACACACACACACGCACGCACGCACGCACGCACGCACGCACGCACGCACGCACGCACGCACGCACACACACACACACACACACATACACATATATATGAAAATAATAATAAAATGACATGTGTTTATATGAATAAATCTATAAACATTTTCACCTGTTCATTATTCATTCAAGACTTCCCCATGTCCCATCCCCATAGAACAATTTATCAAAGTATATATATATATATATATATGCATTCATAGCCAAAACAGTGAAAACTTAGATCTGTAACATACTATGTTAAGCAAACAGATTTGACCCTGATCAGACAGCTCATTGAGATGTCTTATCAGGGTCTACTCTGTGTGCAAAGGCATGCCAAAGGGTTTCTGAGGTAAAGGGTAAACATCACAGAGACAAAATATCAATTTATTAGATTCAGTGATTTATGCAATGCATAAAACTATGTGTGTGATAACCTTTTTGTTGTATATGTTTTATGCTATGAAAATTTTGAGTCGAATATTTAACTGAATATTTGTTTCACAGGTTTTTATAAAAAATGATGTCTGTGTTCTGATCATATTTATACACACACATATATATGAAAACAATAATAAAATTACATGTGTTTATATGAATAAATCTATAAACATTTTCACCTGTTCATTATTCATTAAAGACTTCCCCATGTCCCCACCCCATAGACCAACTTACTTAAATGAAGTAGTTGAGTCATACACTGCAGATATGTAACATACTATGTTAAGCAAACAGATTTGACCCTGATCAGACAGCTCATTGAGATGTCTTATCAGGGTCTACTCTGTGTGCAAAGGCATGCCAAAGGGTTTCTGAGGTAAAGGGTAAAGTTTACTACTTAGTATGCACGGTTAAGTATTGAGTTCTACTGTAAACACGTCATTACTTTTTGGCACCAAATGGACGGGCATGAATTAGTTCGAGTCCCTTCTCAATGCAAGTTTCACAGGTAGGCAGCACAGTTTTGAATCGCTTTTTCAACTCTGCATCAACTTTTGCATTATCTGATGCACAAAAGCAACACAGATCAGCCTTGGCAAAATCTGATCTGTAGAATGCAAGCTCTGCTGAAGTCTCACATGTAATACCAAGCCTGACATGGACTTTGTTGTGTAGAAAGCTATTGGGCACAGTAATGAATGAGCCACATGTATATTCATCCTCTGAAAGCAAAGTAATAAGCTGCATTTGCTGCCTTTCCGTGAGCTTGCTTTTAGCATATAGAACTCTAGGCTTTGTACACTCTACACACTCTACAGAGTACCTTGCATTTTGTGCTGTGAATATCGAGGCATCGACATCCGTCTTTGAGAAAGCTGTGGCTGAATTCTTTTTAAGAGCTGTAACCCCTACAACGTTACAATTACCTTTAGCTGTGGGTGCGGTATAACTTGGCCTGTCATGGTCGTTTGTATCCTGCCCCTTTACTTCGGCATACGACTTGTAATGTTCCTTACTTTCATCTCGAAAAACAGGATCTGGTAGCCATTCAAGAAGTTCCTGAGGTGTACTTACTGCTGTACAACAGGCAGGATCCCCACACTTTCGAATTTGGAAAGAGTATTGTCTTTGTCGAGTGTGTTGGTCAAACCATGTTTGAAAGGATTCTACTGACTGGGTGTGTTTTTTCTGAAGTTTGCTCAAATCAAGATCAGGGAACATACCTGCTAGATGTCTCTTGAACAAGTCAATGTCATCATCACTTACGGGATCCTCTACTTTAAATGAGTTGCCCTTCAGTGACAGTCTTGAGAATCTATTTTGTACAACCCTTTGAATAGGCTCGACTGAAGAGACCCATTTGTCTTTGAGTTCTGGCTTTTTACCTACCAACTCTCTTATGCTGTTCATGCTGCTACAGCTTTTGAACACCCCGTCATCATCAGCTCGCTCCAGGGCACAGTTTTGCAAACCCAAGTTGAGAATGCTCATTATGCGTTCTGCTGGGTTGCACCAGCTGTTGCCTGGTGCACACCTGGCCAATATCAACATGTCCAGATCCAGCTTGCTGAAAAGACCAATGTTGGCACACTGAACACTTACCAAATTGTTCCTTTGGTCAGTGCCACCGTCTGTGTATCTCAAAAGCACCTTAGGCGTTGGACCTTGTGACAGTACTTTTGTCAACAATGCAGAATGACGAAAAGCACTAGATGTATGGAAAACTGAATTATTGACATGCACAGTGCCAGACACAAACGACTTGTCAGTACTGTCAGGAACATCATTGACTAAATACACGGATGGTGTTAGACTACTGCAATGCATATCATGATCAGCGGCTACATTTTCCATTGATGCAGGGGTAATGGTTTGTTTGCCTCTCACACCGGTGGAAATGGGTAATCCAGGATTGCCAACAGGCACCTTGGCCTTGTCATCTGAACAAACAAGCATGCCATACTTACCAAGCTCTATGGCTTTACTCTTCATGTACTTGTACATTGCAGCACAAAAGTGCTGGTCCTGGTGAGCTAATCTTAACTGCCTCCTTTGGATTTTGTACTGAACAGGTATTTTACTAGTGAAGTTCAGTGCTGCATGTGCATATGGATTTCGTGGCTGGAACTGTAACCTTACCAGACTTTTTGAAGGGACAAGCGTTCCCTCAGGACACTTGTCGGCTGCCTCAACAATCATCTCTTCCAGATTGATCCACTGACTAAGGTGAAGGCCACTGTGCCGGCGATCATCAACTGCAGTGTATGACTCAACTACTTCATTTAGAACAGTAAAAAAATCATCAAACTTATCTGATGGTCTGCCAAAATTCATATCCCTGAGGTCTGCAATCAGTCCCGTTTCACCAAGGGCAATAAGCCGCAGCCTCTGTTCCATTTCTGGGTTACTTACCTGACTTGCATCAAGGGCCAACTCTTTATATATGAAGTCAACCACACTTGGTTTGAGAGTTGCTATATTGCTCAATTTCTGTTTGAAATATCTTTTTTGATATCTTGCGTGAAACTCTGGGAGCTTATTTTGGACTTGTGACACTACTCGAATAGGGTCTACTAAATACTCTTCAGAAGAACGATTTTTGATTGTTTTAGCAACAAACACTACAGACACAGAACTCCCCCCGGGACAATACTTGTACAAATCAATGTCGACAGACAGGGACATTTCTGCAAAGAATCTAGCTCTCTGTTGGTTCTTTTGAAACGGTGTTGACAAGTGTGTTTTTTCATCAAAGAAAATGGGAACATTAGTATCTGGGCACTGGGCAACAGCTTGATCAAATACAAGATATTTTTCCTTAACGAATACAGATTTGGCACGATGTTCGATTGAAATATCAGACCCTACTGTTCTAGGAGGGTGGTCAGCAGACTGCCTTTCAGATTGAGAAGTCAGCTGTTTCTGAAGATATTCCTTGTATCTACAAAGACAAGTAGCTAACGCTTCTACAACAGCCTTAAACTCAAACCAGCTACTTGAAAATATTGGTCTGTTTAAGAGGCTAAACAAAGCTTCTGAATGTGAGTGTAGACCGTCTTGGGTCAATGGTTGGGCTTTCAACTTCTTTCTCTTGAATTCGTTGTAACCTTGGAACTTCTCAAATGGCTCGGGCACAGGAACAACATCTTTGAAGCGTAATGACGTATCATTTATGGTCTGATGCTGGTTGGTGATATACCATAAAGCGTTGGTCAATACCTGCAATAGAGCATAGATAATGATTAACCTTTTACCTTTTTCATATCATTTATTTAAGAACTCCGTCCACTATGAACATTTACTGTGGGCATTTTTTTATAGCCAGGCATCTCAATATTACAAATAGCAAGGAGTTAGGACTGATATCTATACTAAATATTCTTTAAATAAGCCAACAGCTTTAAAGTCCTGATCAGATGGGTCCTATGGCTTTATCTGATTTGGGTCTTCTCTGTTTGCAAAGACATATTTATGAGATCAAATAATGGGTGAGCCCAAGGGTAGGTACAATGTGATCCTGAAATAAACTATTTGCTTTAAATGTATTACAAATTAACAAAGAGTGTTGCAGATCATGATCTGACAGACCATGCATGTATGAATATATTTAGATGTGTTGACACTTAGTAAGTACAAAATAAAATTTGATGATTTACCTGGATGATGTATGAGCCTTCATCTTTGACAGCGCTTTTGTGTAGTTTAAGGTCTCTTGACACACACATCTCTACAACGTCATTGTAAAGTTCATCTTTTCTGTTGTGACTGTACAAATAAATAAATAGGTTTGCAAATCTTATATATAAATTTCAAAATTCAAGGGATTAAACTGCAAAACTGCATTTTTATTGTTGTTTTTTAGTGTTGAAACACTTTTATAATATCGCCCTTTCATATATAAATCAGTTTTCTAAAGTCATTATTTCTGAGAATAAAATCAGGGACCTCATATTTAAACATTTTGCATTCACAGCTTATTGACCGATTAATATATATTAGTTCAGAATGTGCACAAGTCTGACTGGCAATATACTAGAGCTTACTTTAATTGTTGAGATATTAGGCCTTGATTTTAACCACAGATTAACAACATTTCATTTGTACTTTTTTACATATATATTTAAAAAGTTTTAATACCAGGTTTTCTTAACAGGATGAACCTTCGTGCCAGCCAGAAGAATATTGAAGGCATTCAAAGCGGTGGCTATTGGTACCTCTTTGGTACTGCTCGTTTCATCTGGTGTTACAGTTACACATTGCAGTTTCAGTGATTTGACAGGATAGAACCCCTTTAGGTCACCAATTGTTAGTTCTGGATCAATCTCGAATAATTCAGAATCTGGCCGTACATCGGTCTGTAAAAAAATAAATATATGCAGAGCTTCACATAAATCTCTTTTATATTTATCCAGCAAACCCTATCTTCTATGTGAGCAGGACTAGTATTGCCTCAAAAAGCTGGGTGTTACAAGATAGGATTTGATGGATACACAAAGAAAATATTTATCATGAAAACACAAAATATGTTTTATATCTGGAGCTCTTTTTATCTAAATGACCACAGTTCCTACTTTATTTATTAAAAGCAAACTGATCAAATAACCCAGATAAGAGATCGCCCCTTCATTCTTCTATCTGCTTTAATTATAGTATCGGGCACCTAACTAAGTGTAATGTCAATGGTTCTTCATACAGAAAATTAATTTTAATCCTTTAAAACATTCAAAACGAAGGTCCAAAAATGAAACGTTTTAATATGACGTTCGGTATTTGAGAGAGACGAAGTATTTAAATCCATTCACTCAGCATAATGATTCACGCTTCGTCGGCATTATTTTGCCTTAATTCGTCCGATTCAAATAAACCTTGTATATGTGTATAGATAGTCTTTTGAATTACGAAAATGTCGGTGCCAAAACTGTCATTCTCGGTCG
Source organism: Mya arenaria (assembly GCF_026914265.1). Classification (NCBI taxonomy): domain Eukaryota; kingdom Metazoa; phylum Mollusca; class Bivalvia; order Myida; family Myidae; genus Mya; species Mya arenaria. The sequence continues at coordinate 8,468,975 of NC_069130.1, read as the reverse complement.
AGGCATTATTTGTTTTACGATGGCCCTTTTACGATATCTAAACAACCATACAACTTACCGAACATTTAGCTTCAAGTCGGACATTTTCTCGCTCGCCATGTAAATCGATGAAAAGACTTTTTATTGTTGTTTGCGAATGGGCAACTTTAATGACACTACAACCGTCGAAGTGCGAACATTTGTCTATTTTTATGGCTATCAAATGCGTAACAGAAGTCGTCTGCGCAGGGCCAGCCATCTTCGACACGGCCGTATAAAAAACACGTCACGAATATAATATTACTGTCGGATAGCGCGGTTTACTCTTCGGCGCCGTGACCGGGAATCCCGGCTCACTTTACGCTAATTATAAAAAACGGTATTTACGCTATAAAAAAAAACGGTCGGGGGGTAAAAAGTAGGGTCGGTCGGGTGACCAGAAACAAGACATTTTTTTTATTTGGCCTAAAGTAGAAATACCATGTTTTATGCTCATTTTTTTCAAATAAAAGTCGGTTTCATTCATATAAACCCATGTTTTCGACATTTAATCATACGTTTTAGAATATCAAAACAATATCATTAAATGTGGTAAATCTTATTTGGGAGTAAGAGTTCATCTTTATAACAGATAATTTGGTACCTTGCACGTTTTTTGCGTTTTGCCATTTCTTTACTGCTGCATTTTTAAGACCATTTTGTTTACGTTGGGATATATCTGGTTTGTAACTCTCTCACTTCCTGTTCTATGTCAGTTTTACAGATTAACATTGGGTAACGATATTTATGTTTTACAGAACTTTATTCAAACCCATTTGCTTTCAGTATACTTAGTAAAGTGTTTAACATATTTAAACTTTTAAAAAAGCAATAAAGGAACTGCACATCTTGTTCTTTAATAAGCGCCGGATTGACATTGATATCTGTATGTATCGATTATATGTTAATATTTTTACAAATAAGAATAGCAGTTTAATGTGTACATGCAATCGATTGCATATGTCATTGGCTTCGGTTGTCTTACACTATGGCTCACCAAATGGCTCTTAAGTGTACTTTCACAGTGTAAGGTATAGCTATAACATAAACAAATTGATGAATATGAATAGCTTTATAGCCTCATCTGTATATTATACTTTAATGAGGTTTTCCGAATGTTTGATTGCAAACAAAGTTTCCTTATGCTTATCGTTTATCTGAAATTAAATAATAACTGCAAACGCCGCAATGCGACGGAACAAGGTATTATTTATTCAACCATTTTTACTTCAAATTTCAGCTTTGTGTATCTAAACACAATCATCCATCTTCAACCTGCTCCTAACAGTTCGACCGAACTACAATATTTTGCTATATACCATAGTACTCCATACCTTACTTAGCTAAAGTCATTGAACCAAAACTGTTTTCCTGTATCATTTACCTCAGCCTTGACTCAAACAACTCAAAATGCAATCGCAATGTACGTCTGTTGACTGAATTTCATCACAATATTTATATGAAAAACTACGGAAACACGTCCAGTAGTCGAATCATTCCCAATTTTCTATATCTCAAGCACTATCGCCCTCGATCTCACCAACCTAATATTTGATCCCATCCTACGTCTCCACATATGTATGTATCGCATCATGAGAAAACCTGCCTTAATGACATCGAGTGCGTCATCGGAAAACCTGGTTGAAATGACGTCAGAGTATTTACCTGATATCCGGTGTTGAATGTTATGTGTCACACATTGTATGTTTGTTGTTTACCAGTGTTAACAAAAGAAGAAAGAAGAACCGAGACAAAATGGAGGAGGAATTAGAGGTAAATCTTTTCTCTTTCCGAATATATCTTTATATTTTTGGTGAAATTCCGGACAGGTTAAACAAATAACAAATATTAATTATGCGTGTTTTTTTTTAGATTTAAGGCAATTAAAAGCCTATTGATTTAACATCTGCAAGAAGATAAAACCGATTAATAAGTTTTAAGTGACATTCCGTAGTTATTATACAATATGTATATATTAGAAGTTTATAAATTGTGCATTCAAATTTGTTCAATGATAATTTCATAGCATTAAACCTCAATTGAACGAGTTTAAAACTAATATTTTCCAGGAGCTTGAAAGTATCCTATCGGAGCACTTTGGGAGAACACCACATGGATCTCAGGAGTTAGAAGAAGATGATCAAGATCTATGTGAGCCGCCGGATAACGCAGAGGCAGGGCCACTTGTACAAACAAGAATGCGTGAAATGGTTTTATCACTAAATTCAGAGAGTGGTGAAAGCAGCGACGAGTCTACATATGATTCAGATTGCCAAGACTATTTAAACACAAAACGCTTCATGGAAGACTGCGGATGCAAAAAACAATGTCAGTCTAATTTTACACTTGATGAGGCTTATAACATTGTTCTCGAAAGTAAGGAGAAATCGAAAGAAGAAAAGGAACTATTTCTTATGGGCGTTCTTAGTGCCGAGAAGTATGATTCTGTAAAAACGAAACGAGGCAAAAAGCGGGTGCGTGCCAGAACAAAGTTCCACGTTAATGGCAGTGCTGTGTGAAGGCAAACATTCCAGTTACTATATGATGTGAAGCGGACAACGCTAAATAATATTATCCAGCACATGAACGACACGAGCACTGGACCACGAGTGCATGGAAATACAGGGCGGCGTCCGAAGCACGCACTTAATTTCGATGATGTCCAGCGCGTCGTGCAATTCATATTGAATCAGGCTGAAGAAAAGGGTATCCCGTATCCAGCAGCACTACGCGGCCGTGACAACCTGCCTACAGTGTTTTTGCCATCCGATGCCACTAAGCTGCTTCTCCATAAAGACTATTGCAGTATGCAAGTGAAACTGTCTGCATTTAAAACAATCTGATCATCATGCGTCCCCCATATTAAAATAGCCAAGAGATGACGTGTGCGCAACATGCGAGAAAATGAGACAGCAGATCGCCAACGCCGTCACTGAGAAAGAGAAGATGGAGGCAACAGGAGCCATGTGCGCCCATATCATTGAGGCCCAACAGGTACACACTAACATTTGTACAATAAGTGTTTGACTGACAGCTATCATACGATATGACTCGTTTAAAAGATATTCAAGTAAGAAAACCATTCTACACGGTATTTTTTATATATAAAGTAGTGGTTTTTTTATTCACGTAAATTGTTTAATAGACATAGTTGTCATGTTGAAATATGCAGGCTATATGCCGTACAGCAATGTTTACAGAATTACAAAATATCATAACGTATACATTTGCTGCGCAATCAATTAACCTTGCATTCATGTTTTTAGATTATAGGAAAGGGAGGTATATAATGTTTGTGTAGCGAGAGCTCAGATGGAACCAGACACTTTCCACCATTACACGTTCAACTTCAGTCAGTGCGTCAGTCTCCCCTACTACAGTCATCAGATGAGCCCAATATTCTTCCTTTCCCTGCGAAAAGTACAAATCTTCGGATTCAGAATCAGCGCGGGGAAACAGCTCAATTTCTTAATTGATGAAGCTGAAGCCATAGGAAAAGACGGGAAGGAAACACATGGACCCAACGCCGTACTATCCATAATCGAGTATACGCTCGAGTCTCACTGTGTCCCGGGCGAAACGTTCACTATTCATGCCGACAATTGTCCGGGTAATACTTTTCATTGCTAATTTCGAATGAATTTTGTTATTTGGTAAAATAACTTCATGTTATGTTATGTACATATAAACATAAAAATATATATATAATTATGTATCGTATTTCATTCGTGATAAAGAAATATTTTTTCATGAAAATCATGTCATAACGTTTTCTTGTTGCAGAGCAAAATAAAAATATGTACGTCATTGGCTACTTCCTATGGCGTGCTATAACCGGGCAGCAGACAAGGATCGAATTCTTGATGCAAATACCAGGTACGTTATTTCATATCAAAACCTTAACAACATACGAAATTTCGAGTTAAGTTCTCCCTTTCCTTTAGTTTAAAAGTCAGGAGATAAATTAAATATTTTGCAGGCCAAGCCAGGTGCCATGTGGACAGTGGCGTTGCGACTCTGAAGAAGGCATACAGACGTCATGATACAGAGACGCTTGACGAGCTGGCAGGAGTGGTTGACCGGTCGTCTGTGACCAACGTATCGGTGCGCTACCCGCAGTGGATCTGGAGAGATTGGAACTCGTTCCTATCCAGGCATTTCAAGTCATTTGTAGGAATACGGTAAATATTTGTGTGTTACGTTAATATTGAGTTTAGGTTTACTGTATTGTACATTTATTTTTTATATATTAAAATATTTTTCTCCGTAGATCCATATTATATAACAGGAATTGCATTTTCGATGGAGACCCGTTTTACCTAATAACAGACCAAATTATTCAATTATTGTTAAGTTAATTCTTTTTTAGGAAAAACCAACATTTCAGCTTCACAGCCAGTCTGCCGGGCATCGTGATTGTAATGGAAAAAAGGGGTGGCGAAGAAACACATATCAACCTCCTTAAGGACCGCTCCTTCAGGTTTTTAGTGGACACCAGGCCGGAACCAGTTCAAGCGGCTGGTCTAAGCTTGAACAGGAAGGAATATCTCCGTCGGAATGTCAGCAAACACGTGTCCGAAGAGAAGCGGGAAGAGTTTTGCGCGGGGGTTGCATCTTAAAAGACTTTCATGTAATATGCAGTGGTCAGATTATAAGAGACATTTGAATATTTATCAATTAAGTTACTCCATCTGTTTTATGATTAAAAAATATTCTTGTTTTTTACACTATTCCATATATACATGTGTTGTCGAAGGATCCATAGTCGTTAAACAATGCTTTTGAAGACACGCATTACATGAAAAATATTGATAGAAAATTAACTTCGAAATAAATGTAGGTGCACCACATACATGATTATTATATAACGTTCATGTTAAGATGTATGCTTGTACTTTGGTGTCAAATGTAATATATTATATTGACTGTCACCCGTGATCTCAATCTTTTGTTGTAAATTAAAGAATACTGCTTGTGAATCTTGTTTGATTTATTTTAAAATTAAACACTTTAAAAACTGCGCATGCCGTTGGAATACTACACTTTAGTAAGAAAGAACAATTACAGTTGCCTAGCAACCCAAGTGACGTCTGACTGACATGTATCGAACTTCAACTGAATGTGCAATTCTTTTACGATAGTAATGGAATGATAGATCAACATTTTAATTTGTTTTTTCTACCTGATGAAAAGAAAAGAACCCGAACATCTAACGCCGTAAACGTGACGTTGTAGAACAGAGAACGTTCAGAAAAATGCTATACGGTTGGCTCATTTGAATCCGTTTTTGAGTAAGAATACATAGGCGCATACAAATAAAACTCATATGGTTAAGCTCATAAATAATTACTTGTTCCAAATATGTAAAAAAAAAAAAATTCGTAAAAAATGTCATTAAAGCAGGTTTTCTCCTGACGCGAATCATATATAACATGTCATTTGTGAGTTATTGGTGAGCAGACAACTTCCATTTCCACTGGAGTATCTTTAACCTTGGCTTTGTCATCCAAAATGCAACAAAGGTACACATGAGATGAAATTGCTACATTCAAGGTTTAAATTTTATTCATTTCAATATAATGCCAGTGTATGTTTGCACATGAGTTTCCTTTGTGCCAAGTTGTATTTACACGTGAAAATTCTTAACTGAAGTTATTGAGTAAAACTTTTGTCTACTTCAATATTAATGTTTTTGATCAAAATGACCCCAAATTTTATTCCCAAGTACATAGCCACATATAAAATAAGATGCTTTAAGTTCATTGTTACAACTTATTGCAACCTTAGTATTTTAGGCAAAATTATATTTTAAGTAACAGCAACTTTGACCCTGACCCTACTGAACTTATAAGCAATCGAAAATTGGCTTCACTTAAGTTATGTGTTTGATTAAATAATATTTTATTGCATGAGAACACATTAGACAATTAGAATATCAATGCAAATTTTAACGCAATATTTAAACCGACATTATAAAATCAAGCATACAAAGGGATTGGGCCACGAGTTTTGCCAACATCAGTTACGGCCCTCTCCCGAAACGTCCCATTCTATACCAAGTAAATGTGCTTTATTAGCAAAAACAATGAGAGTAGTATGTAATGTATATTACATTGTTTAAGTGAAAACAACAACAAGATAATTTAATAAAAGTTATGTGTTTAAAGGTATTAAGCGGATAATATTTTCATATTTTTAGTAACAGCAAGCATCATTGACCCTATTGACCTAACAAAAACAATCAAAAGGTAAGTCATTACATAAGACACAACATCTTTTTACCACTGGTTATTAAGTTTACATAAACTGAGGCGCTGCCTATACGGGCTTGAAGTGTTATTGTCGGACACGTTCAAGTTAAAGTTTACTTAAAAACTAAGGGAAACATACTAGGAGTGAAAGAGAAACGTTTTGCATAGTTGTTAATGGAACATGGAAAGATGAAAGTCTTTCATCCCATTTTAAAAAACAAGCAGTTCTGCTGCTGTATGCAATTTATTTAATATATACGCAAACATCTTAAATTAGATTGTTTACATTATATATAATGCATTATACTATATATCAACGTTTGGGGTTGTCCTTCTCATTTAAACTTAAAAAAAGCAACTAAGCATTTGAGATAAAGTATACAAATGCATTTGACGAATATGTAACAAACAGAAATAAAATAAACAATATCACATAACAATGATGATTGCATAGAAATATATTACAATCGGGAGTAATTGTATATTTACTATAATTCAATGGGCGATCCATTAAAATACGATGGTAAATCAAGGTCACACATTTACTGAATTACTATTAATAATAAACTCCCTATCCCTTAACATTGAAGAAATTGTTGTCTGTAAATGAACTATTTGTAGCCAAGCAACTCTGAGACAACATCGGCAAAAAATCTCAGTGAGAATACAGAATATATCCTTCTTTGTTTGTTACAAAAATTGCACAATGTTAATATGAAAAAATGTGTTGTTTATATTTTAAGGGCATATACAAATAATGCTTTCATTTCAGATTAATCTAACGAAAGATTTCTATAAACTTTAAAAATACTTTTGAGTGTTTGAAATGAAAAATGTATTTGACAAAGATCATAATAATCAAAATTAACTAAATTTGAATTAATTAATATTTCAAGAGCCTTGATTAAATCAGGTATATACTAAAATTTTGTATTGCCTTTTATTAAAAAGGTTTAATGTTTTACATCTGGTGGGAAACAAAAAAAATATGAATAAGTTCATGTTAAAATGTTCAAGACTTTTAAGCACCCAATATGTTTTTGTAATTTGTAATGTAAACATTATAATGTGTATATATATCTATATGACCTCTCTTAACCTTTTTGAGTTCTTTTAACCCCAAGTATGATTTTCTTTTTGGAGTTATCGCAATATCAAATGGGCAACGCAACTGAAAGTATATTCTGAATTTAGCACGAAAAAAGTCAAAACCAAATTTCCATATCATTTCTTAAAGGCCGAGTATGTTTTAAACGTCTAAACTTATCAATGCGAATGTAAATACAAATGACTTCTCCTAACCCTAAAAAAATATTTTAACCCACATGATTTTAAAATAAATGATATATTGCATTTACAATCAACATTCAACAGAACTGAAAGTATACTCTAAATTAAGCGCCTATATAGCATATACAAATAAATGAACAAGTCAGTGATATTGTTGGACATTCCCATACATTTCTGTTTAATAAAGCACTGTGTGGACTTTGGGGTTTTATCCAACATTATCTGAGACTGTTTTAGTTTGTACGCATTTTAAACCCTTTAACATTCTTGGTCATTTAAGTATGAAACTGATTTCCTATCAATTAAGAAACCAGGCAAATATCACAACTGGCAGCTGAGCTTATTAAGCACTATTTTGTATTTGTTGAGTGTACTAGCAAATAGAGCAAGCGCCAGTTTCTTATGAAAACCTTTCAAATATAAAAACAATTGAAACGATTAAAATGATCAGATAAAATTATTTACACAAAATGCTCAAATGAGGCTAATTATGCAAGTATGTTTACATGATGTATAGCAAAAAATGAGGCCACAATTATCTTTACAATTACTCAATATAGATTAATCTGAATAAATGTTTGCAATACAGTGTCAAACTACATGTTTTACCATTTTAAATGTCTCAAAACCACAAACACTCGTTTTCCGTACTGACAGCTGTATCTTGATCAATAACTGTGGTTCTTCAGCATATTTAAGTATCAATTTTGACAAAATAGAGTTTAAAACAATCTTCAGTTCATTTTCAACCCTAACACCTTTTTGAGTTTGACAAGAGTCTATTCAATACGTAGTGATTGGAAAATTACAAGAACATGTGATATTTTTAAAACAAGCAGAATTAAACCATTATGCCAAGTGAAAAGCCGCAAACGTTTGAACAAAAATATTTTCTAATGCATTGAATCCATCTAAGCTTTATTTACTGAAATGCATCAATTATCAATTTTGTGCTTTTGTAGTCACGTCATGTACAAACATGTATTTTACAGAACATATCAGTTCAAACTATTCAGTTATTGATCTTGGATTTATTGACAGTCAAAACACTATTATTACTATATGCCGAACTGATTGCTTCCGCAACAAACGGTGTACAAAAGCGAAAGAAACATCAAAAACTTCAATATTCTGAAAGAATCTGGTTTAAAATGCTAAATTTGCCAGAAATGTGAAAAAACAGCATTTTGCAAATGTCTATATGTTGCTTAATTATTACACATTTGCTGTCAGTATCACACGTTTGAATAATTTACACACAAACATCTTCGGAAGGGGTGACTAACATCTTCATTCTCTTGAAATATGGGATGCAGTGCTTCATCGACTTCAGGTTTCAGATTGTTTGACCACTTCAGGCTGCTGGCACATCGGAATCGGCAAATAACATAAAAGCAATGTTTTTTACAGAATAATACTATAATCTAATACTGTGAAGGTATGCAAAATGCCAGTTAAAATCATATGCAGTCATAAATTTGATATAGTGCAGATTTCATGCAATCAAAGATTTTGAAGATCAAGACAAAACTGGTTAAATATATTATGTTTTGATATTTTACCATTAGTATTTAACAACTCAAAGGTAAAACCCAACTAATTGACTACGAAGAAGCATTTAGGAGGAGTCAGAACTACACTTACTTACAGTTTCTTCTTACTTATAGACATTTTCTATTCTCTGGAGGCGTTATGAAATTCCAAACAAGAATTGAGCAGCATTTGGGTCCTAAAGGTCATCGAGAGCTTCAGCAACCAGGTGGTTATACAAATAAATAATACATTTGTGTTTAAACAGAATATTTAAATGTATTTAGGCGTATTGAGGGAAAAATCAATATTCTTAATGTAACCGCCACACTTTTTATCCAAAAATATATTGCCTTGAGATATTTTATGTTACTCAATTTAAATCACTGAATGAATTATGAATATGAATAAGAGTGGTGAGGCGAGTGAGTGGTAGTATTTCTTTAAAATAGGAATTTTGTTATATTTTGTTGCCATGATTGTTAAAATAGATATTTTTCTTGACCAGTGCTGAAAACAAATGTACACTTAATAATTCATCAATCTTCATCATAAGTGAAGTTTTGTTTAAATGCTTATAGAAATAGTTTATAATGTAGAAAAGAACACACAAAATAGTTTCTGTTATGAAATGTTTTTGTTTTTTTTTAAATTGAATTTGTAAGTTTACTTTGGCACCGATAATGTATTGAGTTGTAGAAATCCCTCATATCTTTTTAAAAGCTGTCGTATACTATTTGTGAATATGTTAAACATTTCATAATTATCTTCTCAAATCCCCTTATCAAGTATACGCGGTCAAACATTATCAGTGAAAAACTGTTTTTCACACCGTTTAAAATTTTTACAACTTTGAAAATTTATCTAAACCTGCAAATTGTTGGTTTATTTGGAACATGCTTTTGGGAAAATGTGTTTTTTGTATTTCGGACCATGAATGGTGCTCAACTCTTCGACTTATTATGTTTAAAACATAACCATGTGCATTTGAACGCATTTTTTTTTGCGAGAATCTTGAAATAGTGCCATAGCTGGTTTTGGGTATAATGTATTCATCTTATTTTTTACTACACTCGAACCCCCTTGGCACTAACTCGATTGACTCGAATCTCTAGTTTGCTGGAACAGGATGTAAAGGACCGATTTCTTTTCGGCTGTCCCTTTGAGCCAACGAGGTTCGACTGTATATAAAAAAATGCCATAATTCAGTCACGATATAATCAAACACAAGCAAGTCACTTACCGATATGCATTGGCAAAAAGGCTGCATTGATTATGGTAAGCTAACTATATGCAAACATAATGTTTTAAAGATCGGAAGTGGATCTGAAAACCTAAACAGCTATTTAGTGTACAACAACAGTCAATTGATTTTTTTACCTCAAACAATGGTCAACTTAAGCAAAGAAGTGTATGTGCCCGCAAAATAAACCCCTTTAAAGAACGCACCTTTTCATTTCTAAATTTGACTCATCATTCTCTGAGGGCCTAAAATCCAAACCCTGTTAAACGCAGCGATAGCAAAATGGTGGTGGGAAAGGAAAATGAGTCTAATTCACCAGTCAATTGTAACCACGCCCAAGGAATAGTGGGGACTTTGACTTTCAGCCCTGCCAATCCCGTGGAAAATCTCAACCCTGCGGGACAAACAGCTAGTAAAATGCTCGTCGTATACCCCCGCACCCACAGATACCTAGGTTAGGCCATTTCCCCACTACTTTCAGAGCAAAAACAAAACCAGCGCATTTACTCGGCACTGCGAGGCCACCTGAAAGGTAAACACACGGCCCATTTCCCCTGCTATCCTCGGTATACCCCTGGAACTGGGGGCCGTGGTTTCAATTGACTGGTGCACAACTCATTGAATATACTAAATATTTTGGGTGTTGGTAGATGGGTTAGGGAGAGTGCTTTAATTCAGTGCAACAACCATAAAATACTTACCAAATATTTAAATTACTAAAGCCCTTATATACAATACAAAAGTCTATTAGTAAGTTGTTTTGATAAAATCAGTGAGACACATGTATTTACAAAAAAATCAGACATAAACAATTAAATACCTCAGTCTATATACCACTTCACAACTAGCCATATTATTTTTTATTTATTTCATAGTTCATTATCTGATTCATTTAAACTTTAAATATGTACAGCATTGTGACTCTCATATTTAGAAAGTAAAGCTTAAGTACTTGTTTGATTTTGTGTGTTATGGGTCATAATGCAGATCGTCCAGAATATTAAAAATGGCAGCCGCCATCGGCATCAATTATTTCAACTACTTGGTGATCAAATGAGAAGTCTGTGGATAAAACGTTGAAATGCCAATATTAACTGGTTGGAGAGCAGTAGCCGGCGAAAATGAGTTGCTGTCAATCGCTTTTTATTCGTGTTTGTTTTATCTTCTCAGTTTCATCGAATTCAGCACAAAGCATGTATTTTTTTAAAAGCCTGTTAAAATGTTATTTTCATTTTGCCCGTCAATTGCTTTCAAATAATATTGAGACCAAATTCAAAATTTCATGTTGCCCTGGTATGGTTTTAGACGCGTTGTTAAAGCCAGACTACTCCAGCGATGTAAATGCTTGATTACCAGTATTACTTCCCTGTTAAATAGAGGCGCTCCATGGGGAAATTAAAGTTAATAATCCGTTAATACCCCTTAAAAAGTCGACAAGGCATTCATTCCATGTTGAATACAATTTACAATGGATGATAATAAAAAAGTAGAGCAAAATAATGTAGCTGTTTACATATTTTAATGAAAACTATTGATGAACGTATGAATAATAATTGATAAACGTGATGATGTCAATATAATTTGAACATTGGGACTACTATAAAATCGATCCTACTTTAATTTAGGAAGTATTATAAATTACATGTCAATTTAAATCGAGCCTGATATTTTTAAAGTCCAGATGTTGATAAAACCTTTTCAATAAGAAAAAATGATATTGATGATTTATAGTTATCTGCTGTATAATTGTATAGTTTCATTTATGAATTGTGTTTAACTAATTATCTTATGTCGTGATTAACTGCAACTACGTGGTTGTTTCCAGTGAATGCATTATTACATACACAATAACCCATTGCACAGTATATGAGTGTTTTTATTTTACTCAACGTCCGAAACTGGCCATGTCCAGTGTGCGCCAAGGAATATTGAGCCATATTAAGGACCCGGGGTAAGCCACAATAAAGGACCAGAAAAACAGCTTACGGAGCCAGAACGAACCGGATTTGTTTATTTCGCTCTGTATTATGCCGGCAAGCGCCCCCCCCCCCCCCCCTAACGAGGGACCAGGCCCGCGGTTATGTCAAACTCATAGCTAAACGATCAGGCAATCAGTTTTGCACTTACTTTGATGCAATAACCATATAATTAATTGTTTTTACGTCAGACCTAAAGCATATGTATAACAAGATATATAACTAATAACCGTGGCTAATATATTGCGGGTTAGAAAACCGATGTTTCTCGACTCTTGGAGACTTTGTACCAATTCAATATCGTACCACTGCCATATCTTACTATTCTTGGTAATTCTTTCCAGCCGAATGCTCCTGGAATGATATTGTAGTGGTTACTGGTAAGAAGTCTCCGTAAATCCGGGAAAACAAGTACCTCGGTTGGAACGCGAAGACGGATGAAACATAAAGTTTCGAGTGAAAAGTTTTGAAATTATGTAATTCAATAACAAATAAAAACCATACATCTAAGTTAACTCACCTTTACAGAATTTAATTACACTCATTTGCTCTGCTTCCAAACTGGGAGTAGGATTTGGTATTGGTCCCATTTCCTTATAAACAAAATGGCGTCCAATGTTCACTTAAAATCTTCAACAAGTTCATTGTTGCGTGAAATGGGGATAAATATATTCAAATTTCATTCCAGATATTTAGTTTCAGAGATACTTAGTTAATTTGCCGGGTGTTATAACTGCTTAAATGACAAAAAGCCGTTTGCTAAATACTGTATTGCACAGTTTTGAAACACATTTTCCTATCAAATGCAGTACTATTTTTAACTAATATCCATATGGAAGTGCCGATCTAAAAAGTATATGTATCTCGGGTGTTTCCGTATTGATTTTCATTGGTTAACGGAGGTCGAACCCCGCCCAAAACATGTACAATTTGCTCGCCGGCCTGCACACGCTTAAAATGAGCATTGAATGACAATCTTTACTGGTTCCCATTTTCACGTTTCAGTGGCCCTCAATTTTTATTGCTATCACTCCGGCAAAGAAAGGAAGTAGTCCATATCAGGTGATTGCCGTTGAAGGACTTTCGTCCAGCTACGCTGGATTTCAAGCCCGTATTAAGCAGATGTCATTTTTATTATTATTAATAAAAATGACATTGACCGTGAACCTGAGAAACAGCGCGGGAAACATAAAGATTGTGTTATTTAAGCAATTTTATCATGTCTGGGGTGAAATGTCTTGCCATTCCCCAAAAATGATCACAATCTACGCCTTCACATAGATTACCTGCCCAATAACTAACTGAACTTTAAATCAATTAATGTCATGTTATTAAATAGAAACCATCTTTTTACGTAACACTGGTATTGACTCTACTATCCACAAACAAATCCCAGCTACGTCTTCCCCATAGGATACCTACACGCTATGTTTCATTGTATTGGATCAGTTAAGTTATATCTAGCGAAAATTGTTTTTCTATTTTAGTAACAACGACCTTTGATTGGCCCCACTAGTCCCTGAAGAACTCTTAAGCTACTTCTTCACATAAGCTACCTACATACCAAGTTTCATAATAATTAATGAATACTTTCAAAGTTATCATGTATAAATCATTGTTCAATTTTGATATAAGTAACAGCCACATTGATCATAATACAACTGACTAAATAGGTAATCCTTAACTACGTTTTATCATAAGCTACCTAAACACGTAGTTTCATCACTGATCAATTCTAACTGAGTGGAAACCACATGTTTGAAGCCCGCCCCACTACCAAACGACATGCCAATGTTTTGTATCATACAATTTGATGTTAAAGAGAATTGGTTTATACGTTTCGAAGAGATTTGTAATTGTTCATATTCACTTCGTTAAATAAAAATATTCACTTTCGATCATTCTTTTTAATCCTATGCATTTAACCGAAACCTTTGCTTTTGAGATGTTTCGACACTTTGTATGACACATTGTAGCCCATTTCGATGACATTTGAATGAAATCAAACATGTAGATATTAGTTGGTTTTACAGCATGTGATAAAGGCTAATGTTGAATGGGTTAAATAATCTTGAAAGCTCAAAAGTAATAATCATTGGAAAAAGTGATTCCCCTACCGACAATGAGAACAGATGGTTGATCGAAAGGTGTTAAATCAGTTGTTGTTTTTTTTAAAAAAAACGTCTCGTTTCTATAAGTATTTCGAACAGCAAGATAAGAATTCATGCAACATAAAAGATTTTTACTATATAATAAAAAAAACGTACAATAACTTATCAGACAGGACATACAGTCGAAACTCGCGAGGTCCCAGCGACATCGACATGTCGAGTGTTAACTGTGAATATGTCAATATACGTATGTGTAATTACAATGTCAATCTAAGAGGTATTTCCATTGTTTTCTGCTCTTACCTAACCTTACTCTCATCAACTCTCCCTAGCGCGTCGTTCCAGGACAGCAGCTCTTCAGTCTTCTTATCTCGACAAAACTTGTAACCCGTCAATAGGTTTTCCGTCTTAGCTTTCATAATCATTGTTTGAATGTCGTTTAACAGATTATCTGCATGTTTGGCTGCTATATAGATGTTGGAAGCAGTATTGTTTTGATCTTTGAGCCTAGATTTCGTCTCAGCTAGAGTTAATTTCGCAGCGTTTATATCTTCGCGCCATCCCCGTATACAGTCTGTGTCTTTGTTTTTCGCATCGTCCATGAATTTGATAAGAGCCTTTTCTTGTTTGTCAAGATATTCGTTGATTTCCACCCTAAAAGCTTGTATTTTCTTTATCTCGATCATATTTAATTTCAGCACAGACTGTTCATGCGCTTCAAGATTTCTCTCACTATTTGTACAAGCGACCTCAAGCGTTTCCACCTTTTCGACGATGGCTTTGAACTCATTGCTTGCCGTAAAAGAAGGCGCGACTCTCGGTATATAATCGATCTTGCAAGCCCTGTGGTCTAGGACAATGCAATCCCCGCAACATAACTGCGCATGTGTTGGGCAGAAAAACTTGATTGCTTCCGGTGGATGGTCTTTGCAAAGCTCCAAGCACGAGACGTCTGGAGCCTTTTTACGTGCCGTATAATAAGTGGGCATTTTCTGCTTGCCAAGAACATTGTGATGTTTCGTGGCCGTCAGTTTCCCATGAACTTTGATGCAAGACGGACACATGTACTCATTGCAATTGTTGCAGAATCCATGGGCCTCTAGTTCCTTCCCGTCGGCCCGGCAAGGCTCACAGAGGGGCGTCAATTCAGCCGAACCGTCAGTTAATTCTGGGTCGACTTTCCGCTCAGAAACCTCCATCAACCTTAATTGTAGACCTAAAATTTAAAGAATGCATATTAATTATTTTTGTCTTCACATTTGACAAATCAATGAAAAAAAAATGCGTCGAACATTCTATCTTTTAACCTCCCAAATGTTTTGGAAAGGCTGTTTTGTTGAAGAACACAGAGCTCTTATGAACAGCAACTTAAAACTACTTTTCACTGTATAATTTCACCAAGTATGATTTAGGATGTTTAAAGTGTAAACGCATGTTTTGCAATAATAATTTTGTTCCTTATTTATGTATTTTCGAATAAGTTGATCTAGCATTTTTTATAATTCCTCCAATCTTAATTATGTTTTCATGAACTTTCAACACTAATGACCTCAAATACATATAAACTTTTCGGCATTGCAAATTAAGACACTATTATATTTTAGTTTATAAGATAGTAGACCGCGTTATGTTTGTCTACAGTCAGTTGGTCATTAAACCGCGAAAGCTACTTCGTTTCTAATCTGAAATGTTAGAGGAAAAACAGAAATTAATAGGCTTCAGTATCTTACAAATTGTCCGCCAACAACCGATCTCAACAACCACTCGCCCATAAAATTTAATTACGCTGCATGATAATGCCACTGGCAAAGATAATCGGTCTGGTAATCTACATGTGCACTTACCCCACCCGCAATTGCTGAAAAAGATTGTATCATTGAACTAGAGTTAATTCTATTTCTGTGGTGAGTGACAATATCTCACTTGCAACAGAAATAAATTATCATTTTGCCGGTGCAGCTATAGAAGTCCAACAAGTTATTCTTTAATTTATACATGAACTAAATCCAATAAACATGTGACGTTTGTTTGTAAACACTCATGATATTAAAACATGACCTGTGCGACTTGCGGAATATTTGTTAAATCATTTGATAATGTTTGGTGACTGATCAAGTTTTATACACTTTGAAATAGTATATGTTTTGAATTTATATTGACGTATTAAACTGCAATATATTTAATTGTAAACGTATTCAATACAATTGAACAGTTTTAAGAACTATTTTGGGCACATTTAAACATAAGGACCTAGTGTGCCAATGTCAACAGGAAAAAAACACAGTTGTCCCCCTTTTTTAAATTTATCGTGTTTTGATAAACAAAGTAACACGGTAAATAGAATACTAGACTAGTGCCTAGCATGGAGGAAGTTTATCTAGCTCGGCTACGGAATTTATCGGGTTCGCCTTCGGCAATGAATTGGTCCCAATTTGTATTG
Source organism: Mya arenaria (assembly GCF_026914265.1). Taxonomy (NCBI): domain Eukaryota; kingdom Metazoa; phylum Mollusca; class Bivalvia; order Myida; family Myidae; genus Mya; species Mya arenaria. The sequence continues at coordinate 8,452,116 of NC_069130.1, read as the reverse complement.
CAATCAAGCATTAATACGTTAACATGTTTTCGTTATCCAAACATGCTAAAGTACATAAAATGTTCCGAGAGAAATCTTTTTTTGTCAAAATTTCCTATTTAACCATTTTAGACAACAAAATAAAACAGCTTTACATATAAAAAGTCAACTTCCAAGCATTATTTAGGATGCCTTATATGACAAAATATATTTTCATAAGTACTTTGCTCTATATTTATATATTCTAGGGAAAACACTTGAATTGAATCCCAAAACATGAAAATCGTGAAAATTAACCTTTTAAAACATCTCCCAAAATCATTTTCAATACTGTTTCCATGAACATCAAAGTTTCAACATCCCCCCCCTCTCTCTCTCTCTCTCTCTCTCTCTCTCTCTCTCTCTCTCTCTTAACATTAAATTAAAAAAGTTCTTCAAGTCATATAAATTCAATTCATATAAATAATGGCCCTTTTCAAATTACATTACAACAAATGAAAATCGAAAGTTCGGATTAAACGTTGTCTTTTAAATTTTTGTTAGAATACAAGTGTGATTACAAATAATGGCATTTTTGAATATATAGATATATAACGAACCAGATTATGTCCCTTTTTCAAAGACTTTGTTGAAATATAATGGCCGCACAACCACATCGATCGTATTTAAAAGGCATGGGTTATAAAACTATACCTGAAGTAATCGATACGCGTAGTATCTTGACAAAAGAAATTTAGATTAACTGAATGTTAAACCAGGTGGCAGTGTCATTCAGAATGGTGAATAAATAGTGTTTGATATAATTATATTTTCATATAAAGGAAAGGCCTTCTGTTTTACCAGTTTGCCCAACACATAAACTGTTCAATGGGCACATAAATGCATTTCCTTTGAAACGCTGAGTAGCACAAGAAGTTTTGCCAAAACCGTGTTTGAAAATATTTAACGTTTTTCGAAAAATAGAGTTAATTTTTAAGTCTTACATCCACACACCCACTCGACTCGGACAGAGCGTAAATTGATGCGTATGGAAAAATAAAAACGATTCGTCCAGTAATCGGCCAGTGGTTTGTTAGTATTGTTACTGGTTTTGTGCAAAATAGAAAAAAAATGAAAATATCTAAGAATATCCTGTGCAAAAGATATTCTTTAACGTTTACATGTATTGCTATTGTACAGACATTTTATTCTGATGAAAACATCAAAATGATTTTATAAACAACATTTTTTTTAGGGAAAACCAATTTGTGGCTGTTACTGCCACCTATGTAAAACTACTACAGTATCACGTATTCCCAACCTACGACTATAAGAATGAATTTCGGTAAGCGGTATTTAAGGTATGTCGATATGGTGCACATAAACATGTCGCAGTTTTTCGTATGACATTGATAAAGAAACTCTTTCAAACATTTCACAATGCTGACAATTCTTCCAAAACATTTTCAAATTCAGTTTTTTTCATTAATATTATAAACTCTAAACAGTTACGGCAAGATACTTATCTGATAACAAATTCGTAAATTTAAGCCTTAAATCATCCAACTTCTATTAGCGATACGCTTTACGGCAAAATGATTAACTTCCTATTATATTTTCAAATAATTCAGAAAAAAATGTGCTTGAACTTTAAATGAAGATTTACCTTTGTAACGACTAGTTCTTTATATATATATATATATATATATATATATATATATATACACACACAACATCTGTAGTTTAAACCCTTTTTAGACACGAAAATAAAACTACTTTACAAGTAAACACTCACATTCAAAGCATGATTAAGAGTGTTTTATGTGGAAAAAGCATGTTCTGCAATCATCATTTTGCTTCATATTAATATATTCTTTTAATGGTCTGTTTATCACATCAAAAGGTGAACATTTTGAAAGTTAACATGTGTTTTATAATTCCTCCAAATTATTTTTTAGTATTGTTTAAGGATCGTAAACGTTTCAACAATCGTCCTTAACTTAATCTCAATTCATGTACAATATTAGGCCGTAGCGAATGCCAGTATATCTAAATGTAAATCGAAAGTTGGGAGCAAAGTTTCTCAGGGAATAGTTTAATTTCATTCGAACATTTAAAACATAAGGATACAAGTGTAAAATAAAACACAAAATAGAACGTTTTTATAGGTATTAAAAAAATAACGAACCAGATAATGTCCCTGTTTCATTCACTTTATCCTAAATAAAATGGCCGCACAACTACATAATTCAATTCAAAACTGAATGGTAGAGTTATTTCGATCGATACACATGAATGTATTTTATGAGTTTAAAAATAGCTCAAGTAGTATAAATGCATGTTCATTGTACAGCGGCTATGGATAGTATAATAACTGGGAAGTTATATTACAGTGAATGGATACATAATGTCAATACAACATTCAAATCATCACGCGATCACAATACACCATTTCTCTCAGTACAGATGAACCTATCAATGCATTGATAATATGAAGCAATATTCATAATCATATACATAATCAATGCATTACGATACACATTTGGAATCTTTATGAAGAACGCTTTATTTGATATTAAAGAAAATAATAGACACTCGGTATTTTTTAGAGATCATTTTGGCGATCTACAGAAAAATGGAGTGAGCGCAGCGATGTCGCAGGCCGAGAAAGCTCGCACCATTTGCTATAGATCGCCTAAATGAGCTTTAACGTATTTGGTGTCCGCACTTATTTGACCCACTAGCTCCTCCTTTTATGTAACCACATGATATTTTGGCACGAAGGTTATACCATCCAGTCGGTATATATTATAAGGACATGGATATACTAATTATATACATCAGTTAGTGACAAAGTATCTAGCTGGCTTCTGCAATACACGGCCTGATTTAGTTGTGTAGTGTCCAAGTTCATTATGTTCATTTGGTTGGCTGAGCTAACACGAAGAGTCGCGTTGTGTATTATGCTTATTACGTTTTCTAACCAGTATCCGGCTCTTCCGGAATGGTTCCCTGCCTTTGGTAGATAACGTTAGTTTCGGTTTATGGCATTTCCATTTTCCTTCCGTACATGAGACGATCTTGAATACGGACGATTAAATACAATGCCTTATTCTCATGCATATTTCTTTAGACTGGATTGAATGCAAGCAAAACCACCTACTTGTTAAATGTCTATGAGTGTTTGTTTTTACTTTTCATAACATAACGATCGCATAATTTCTGGAATGCTAGAAAGCAGCTGAAAAGATTTTTCGGAAAGAAGAGTGTTCGTCTTCCTACTAATTATTTTGCTGTTCGAGGCTGTTACGTGTTGATTGGTGAAGTAGCGTTTTCCGAAAATTCTAAAAGGTTTTGTTTGTGGATGATTAAATTTATTTAAGCCGGGTCTCAAAGCGTTTCAGTTTGGATTCGCAGTATTTTTTTTTTTTTGATAATGCGAGAAAATCGCACGCATCTGTCGTTTCAGTATTTTTCATAGTTTCATAGTTTGTAAGCAGTACACTCATTGTGGAGTATTTTGAAAGTATATCTGATATGTGCTTCTGGTTGCTTTTCTTGTAACATATCTCATATTTATTTATCTGTAATATGTCTATAGTCGTTTTGGTGCTCTGAACAGTTCCTTTTACGTACATGTGGCTTCTTTCTTGACATATCTCAAAAGAACACAAGACTGCGAGAAATTATCCATATATGCTTTTCTCTGCTCAGTTTGCGTTAAAGCACGGTTTTGCAAACGCAACTGGTTGTTCTTCGTGGAGTACCATACATCTAAGGTCTCATTCAGAAGAATCGCATTGCATGACAGTGTCAGGTTTCGCATAGTAGTAGCGCTTTACTGCATGATAGCATCGAGCGCTACATCATGTTCGAATAACCAACGTTACATGTTGTCTTTATTAAATGCGTTGCCTTGGTGGTTTGAACATATCACTCATTTTTTTTCTTGAATTTGCTCAAGATATTCACAACACCTAGTAATTTGTGCACACCTTTTACAAATGTGCGTTTTGGCATATTCACGCCAGCTTCATTCTTCAAGTGTCAACAAAAACTCGTTTAACTGTCAGTAAATGACATACAATTGATATTTTCGCTTGTTTGAAACACTTCCTTGTCAGCATAATAAGTTTTTCTGAGTGCAGCGTTCTTGTAGCTTTGTGAGTTCGCGGTTAGGGTCGCGTACATTTATACAATTTTAGACAGAAATGATTTCCTCAAGGTTTTTCAAATGAATCATATTATATTCCTTTTGAATTATTTTAAATGATATATATATTTAATGTGCCAGTTTTAGATACTTTAAGCGCATAATTGGATTCAGATTTAGAAAAAAAATATTTTTGAAAGAACCTCATTAACCTGACAATTACATGTATGTGTAGATGTGATGTTAATCTTATCTATTTTTTCTTGAGCCAAAGAAGGTCTATGCACTGCCAAAATTGGCTTAAATAGAATTTTTACATGTTTACTTCTAGTGCAATTTTATATCGCCAATTCAAGTCAAACTGTTTTCAACAAAAGATTTAAAACACGATAAAATTTGAAAAATTGCAACACAACGATTTTTGATAACTTTGATAACGACGGTGGCGTAACTTAGGAAATTGAAAGTGCTAAATTTCAAGACCAGAACCAACCTCCTAGCCCTTTTGGTACAGGGGATATCTCCGGATTTGCATTTCCATACCGGGTAGGGTTCGGGAACGTTAAAAAATATGTAAGAAATGTCGCAAATTTGGTAATACTTTGACGCGTTGGAAACCGGTGACCAGATGTCATCCCGGGCACCCCAACAGGTGCATCTTGTAGGTTAGAGCGTCCCCTAAATGGAAAAACCGGCCCCAGCCGCGGCATATGCAGAGATGCTGAGGTATCTTGGACACCGCCCACCCAATTATTAGGCAATTTTCGCTGCATTTTAGAGTGTAAAATAGACTTGTAGGCGTATGGAAACGGTGACGAAATGACGTCAGAGATGCGCCGACGGTGGCGTAACGTAGGAAATCGAGAGTGCTAATTTTCAAGACCATAACAAATATCCTAGCCCTTTTGGTACCGGAGATATTACCGGATTTCCATTCCCATACCGGGTAGGGTTCGGGAACGTTGAAAAGTACGAAATTTCGCAAATTTGGTAATACTTTGAAGCGTTAGAAACCGGTGACCAGAAATCATCCCGGGCTTCCAGACAGGCGCATCTTGTAGGTTAGAGAGTCCCGTAAATGGATAAACTAAACCCAGCCACGGCAAATGCAGGGATGCTGAGATATCTTGGACACCGCCCACCCCAGTATAGGGCATTTTTCGCTGCATTTTAGAGTGTAATATAGTCTTGTAGGTGTATGATAACAGTGACGCAATAACGTCAGAGATGCGCCGACAGTGGCGTAACGTAGGAAATCGAGAGTGCTAATTTACAAGACCAGAACCAACCTCCTAGACCTTTTTGTACCGGAGATATTACCGGATGTCCATTTCCATACCGGGTAGGGTTCGGGAACGTTGAAAAGTACTTAATGTCGCAAATTTGTTAATACTCTGACGCGTTGGAAACCGTTACAGATATCATCCCGGGCACGCCGACCGGCGCATCGTGTAGGTTAGAGCGTCTCCTAATGGGAAAATCTGGTCCCAGCCGTGACAAGTGCATGGATGCTGAGTTATCTTAGAAACCTCCAGCCCAGTAATAGGCTTTTTCGCTGCATTTTAGAGTGTAAAAAGTATTATAGGCGTATGGAAACGGTGCCGAAATGAGGTCAGAGATGCGCCGACGGTGGCGTAATGTAGTACACCGAGAGTGCTAAATTTCAAGACCCGAACCAACCTCCTAGCTCTTTTGGTACCGGAGATATCTCCGGATTTGCATTCCCGTACCGGGTAGGGTTCGGGAACGTTGAAAAGTATTAAATGTCGCAAATTTGGCAATTCTTTGACGCGTTGGAAACCGGTGACCAGATATCATCCCAGGCACGCCGACAGGCGCATCTTATAGGTTAGAGCGTCCCCTAAATGGAAAAACTGGTCCCAGCCGCGGCAAGTGCAGGGATGCTGTGATATCTTGGACACCGCCCATCCTAGTATTAGTCATTTTTCGCTGCAGTTTAGAGTGGAAAATAGCCTTGTAGGCTTATGCAAACAGTGACTCAATGACGTCAGAGATATGCCGACGGTGGCGTAACGTAGGAAATCGAGAGTGCTAAATTTAAAGACCCGAACCAACCTCCTAGCCCTTTTGGTACCGGAGATATCTCCGGATTTGCATTCCCGTACCGGGTAGGGTTCGGGAACATTGAAAAGTACGAAATGTCGCAAATTTGGCCATTCTTCGACGCGTCGGAAACCGGTGACCAGATATCATCCCAGGCACCCGGACAGGTGCATCTTGTAGGTTAGAGCATTTCCTAAATGGAAAAACTGGTCCCAGCCGCGGCATATGCAGAGATGCTGAGGTATCTTGGACACCGCCCACCCAATTATTAGGCATTTTTCGCTGCATTTTAGATTGTAAAATAGACTTGTAGGCATATGGAAACGATGACGAAATGACGTCAGAGATGCGCCGACGGTGGCGTAACGTAGGAAATCGAGAGTGCTAATTTTCAAGACCGTAACAAATATCCTAGCCCTTTTGGTACCGAAGATATTACCAGATTTCCATTCCCATACCGGGTAGGGTTCGGGAACGTTGAAAAGTACGAAATGTCGCAAATTTGGTAATACTTTGACGCGTTGAAAACCGGTGACTTTATATCATCCCGGGAACCCCGACCAGCGCATCTTGTAGGTTAGAGCGTCCCCTAAATGGAACAACTGGTCCCAGCCGCGGCAAGTGCAGTACTGATAAGATATCTTGGACACCGCCCATCCTAGAATTAGGCATTTTTCGCTGCATTTTAGAGTGTAAAATAGCGTTGTAGGCGTATGGAAACAGTGACGCAATGACGTCAGAGATGTACCGATGGTGGCGTAACGTAGGAAATAGATAGTGCTAAATTTCTAGATCAGAACCATCCTCCTAGCCCTTTTGGTACCGGAGATATCTCCGGATTTGAATTCCCTTACCGGGTAGGGTTCGGGCACGTTGAAAAGTACGAACTGTCGCAAATTTGATAATACTTTGACGCGTTGGAAACCGGTGACCAGGTATCATTCCGGGCACCCCAACAGGCGCATCTTGTAGGTTAGAGCGTCCCCTAAATGGAAATACTGGTCCCAGCCGCGGCAAGTACATGGGTGCTGAGATATCTTGGACACCGCCCATCCTAGTATTAGGCATTTTTCGCTGCAATTTAGAGTGTAAAATAGCCTTGTAGGCGAATGGAAACGGTGACGCAATGACGTTAGAGATGCGCCAACGGTGGCGCAACGTAGGAAATCGAAAGTGCTTAATCTAAAGACCAGTACGGACCTTCTATCATTGGTGGTTCCGGAGATATCGTCAAGATATGCGTCCCCTTAAGCGGTATGTTCGCGCACGTTGAAAAGTACGAAATGTCGGGAATTTAGTCATATTTTGACGCGTTGTTAACCGGTGACCAAATATCATCCCGGGCACCCCGACAGGTGCATCTTGTAGTGTAGAGCGTCCCCAAAATGGCAAAACTAGTCCAAGCCGCGGCATGTGCTTGGATGCCGAGAAATCTTCGACACCGCCCATCCCAGTTAAAGGCATTTTTCGCTTCATTTATGAGTACGAAATTGCCTTGTAGGTGAATGGAAACTGTGACGCAAAGACGTCAGATATGCGCCGACGGTTCCGTAACATAGGAAATCGAGAGTGCTGAATGTCAAGACCAGAACGGACTTCCTATCATTTGTGGTTCCGGAGATGTCGTCGAGATTTGTCATTTACAAGGTAGGTTCGGGCATGGTGAAAATTATGAAATGTTGCGAGTTTGTTCATAAATTGACGCGTTGTCTTGGACACCGCCCATCCTGGTATTAGGCATTTTTTGCTGCATTTTAGAGTATAAAATAACCTTGTTGACGAATGGAAACGGTGACGCAATGACGTCAGAGATGCGCCGACGGTATCGTTACGTAGGGAATCGAGATATCTAAATTTCAATACCAATACTAACATTGATAATTTGTGGTTCCGGATATATCTTTGAGTTTAGCTCCCCCTTACGAGCTGTATGGAAAATGTATCGAAATGTCGCGAATTTGGCCATACTTTGATGCGCTAGACACCTGTGACCAAATAACACCCCAGACACCTGGATGAGTGCATCTTGTAGGGTAAAGCGTCCCCTTAATGGCAAAATTTATCCCAGCCTGGTCAGATGCAGGGATGCTGAGATATCTTCGAGAATTTGGCCATACTTTGACGCGCTAGAAAACGGTGACCAAATAACACCCCAGACACCCCGTAGAGTGCATCTTGTACGGTATAGCGTCCCCTAAATTGCAAAATAAGTCCCAGCCTGGTCAAGTGCAGGGATGCTGAAATATTTTCGAGATTGCCTACACCATTTTAAGGCATATTTTCGTTTAAAATAGCCTTGTTGGCGGATGGAAACGGTGACGCAATGACGTCAGAGATGCGCCGATGGTGGATTTACGTAGGGATTCAAGCGGCATAAATTTCAATAACAGTACCATCCTCCTATCATTTTTTTCCGGAGATATCTTCGAGATTAGCTCCCCCTTACGAGCTATATGGGAGCGCGTTAAAAGTACGAAAAGTCGTGAATTTGGCCATATTTTGACGCGCTAGAAACCGATGACCAAATAACAACCCAGACTCCCCGACGAGTGTATCTTGTAGGTTATAGCGTCTCCAAATGACAAAATAGCTCCCAGCCTGGTCAGTTACAGAGAATTTGAGATATCTGCGAGATTGCCTACCCCATTTTAAGGCATTTTTGCTGCATTTTAGCGTATAAAATAGCCTTGTAGGCGAATGGAAACTTTGACGCAATGTCGTCAGAGATGCGCCGACGGTAAAGTTACGTAGGGAATCGACCTAAATTTCAATACCAGTACCAACCTTCTATCATTTTTGGTTCCGGAGATATCTTTGAGATAAACTCCTCCTAACGAGCTATATGGGATCGCGTTAAAAGTACGAAATATAGCGAACTTGGCCATACTTTGACGCTCTAGAAACCGGTGACCAAATAACACCCAAGACACCCCGATGAGTGCATCTTGTACGGTATAGCATTCCCTAAATGGCAAAATTCGTCCAAGCCTGGTCATGTGCAGGGATGCTTAAATATCTGCGAGATTGCCTACGCCATTTTAAGGCATTTTAGCGTATAAAATAGCCTTAAAGGCGAATAGAAACGTTGATGCAATGACGTCAGAGATGCGCCGACGGCAGCCTTACGTAGGGAACTGAGAGACCTAAATTTCAAGACTAGAACCAACCTCCTATCAATTTTTTAGATATCTTCGAGATAAGTTCCTCCTTACGAGCTATATCTCGCAGATGAAGCATTTTGAATACAGTCCCATTAACGTGAAAACACTGCACTTTTGACTTGAACACTCTTAAAAGTAGGGTTTCGGGAAAACTGTGTCTTGGGAAATGCTGCTTAAGATTTTTGACTTAAACACCCTATTTGACTTGAACACTCTCAAAAATACGGTTTTGGGAAAACTGTGTCTTGGGAAATGCTGCTTAAGATTCGCTAATATTTATTTTAGATGTTGTTTCTTCGAGTCTGACAAAATTAACAAAAAATGACATAGTCTACTGTGTTTAAATAGTCATAGTTGTGGAATGTCAACACATCAATTCTTGCTATCGTTCAGGGGTTGACTTATCATTGGTACTTTATATTGCTTCTTCTCAAAGGATTTTCGTGTATGGCATTGGCTGATAAAGTATGTTGTGTGACAATATGTATGCGAAAAGCTACACAAACAAGCTCAGTGGCAAAGAGGTTAAAAATAAACCCTGTTTTATGGCACTGGGTAAACGCCAAAGACATAGAACCTAAAATCACAAACAAGAAACATGGAAGAACAGCACAAAACTCCATAAGTAGCACAGTGCATACATACTATATATATAACAAAACTAGGTATGTTCATCAAGGAGTGTTAGGTACCGCCTTGGAAAGGTCAGTAAAATGTAAATTGTCATGTAACAAGTCATATTCGGCAAATATGCACAGCTTCTTGGTGGCTGAGAATGTCATTGCGCATGCTTTAAGAAATAATAAAACAGTCGTGTTTTTCTTATCCATTTCGATGTTCACTGAAGTTTACTTAAGCCATGTTCCTCAGGCGTTGTATTTTGGATTTTTATCTGTCTCTCTTTAGCAACTGCGAAATAATCGAGCTTATTGATCGCTTTTAGTTTGTAAGCAGCACTTCTTCGAGTTTTCTTGCACTGTCTGTCTATATCTGCCCTTAACCGTGTATCTGATATGAACATTTGTATGCCTGTTAACATACCTCATAATTATCATTTGTCTGCAATATCAGTAGCATTCCATGAAATTGTTTTGGCGCTCAGAACAAGGCTTTTTGCAGATGATTTCAAGAGGCTTGTGGTCACTTTCTACCATTTCATATTTTTACCATAAGTGTACTGGTGACATTTCGTAAAAGAAAAATAAACAAGACTGCGATCAGTTAAATTTCTATTTGTGCATTATTCTGTTCAGTTTGTTTTAATGCAGGGCTCGCAGGACAAACGCTGGTAGTTCTTAGTATAGTTACACACATATATGGCCTAATTTAGACGTCGTAGTGAAGAGTCACTTTATTACTGCGTTTTTTCATAGCATCGAACCATTTATCGTGTTATATTTGTGAAGATGTGCCAAGCGTTTCGGATGTATCATTCGTTTGTTAAGAAATGCAATTTCACCACACCATTGTATGTTTTCACACCTTTTATGTCTGTAATTTCGGCATCCTTAAAGAAGGTGAATTTTACAAGTATAAGTCTACATATATACTTTTATTTCCTCCATAATGCTATGAAGAGCAAAACTACAGTTTATAAATGTACAACATTGATGTTGATGTTTGGTATATAGCATATTGGCAAACTCGTTTGGATCGTTTACTCGCATAATCCTACAATTACAATATGACTTTATTCTTGTTTCGAGCATTGAAATTCAGCTGAGCGATATATGTCTATAAGACAGCTGTCTAGGATTGAAAGCTTGAGGGCGGAATGACTTCTCATCACAAAATGCATATAAACTATAAATACCAGAAATTCAATTTAATTAGTTTATTTAAACACAGCATTATTTATACCTAAGTTTGTTTGAAACGTGGTTTAACAACAATTCTAAACGAAAAATAGCATTAAGCAGAGCCATAGGTTAGAAAGTCCAACCTTGGATTAAATTACGATTGTTTAACGCAATAGTCAGTTGATATTTAAAACAAAGTCTACAAAATATGTACATAAAAACAATCTAACGTTCAATTCTTCCATGTAAAAATGATTTAAATTTTTTTTTTTAAATTTTAAGAATATACTCTACTTAAATTATGTTAATATCAAAAAATTCCACATGTATTATATTGGCGCTCGTGTGCTTTGAAACCATAAAAGCTACAGTCTTACAGATAGACCGTTTTGACAACTTTTAATCTATTTTACTTCAAATCAGACAAAATTTACTTAAATATCTATAAAACCGTTATTAAATGACTGCTGATTCAAGATCAGATCGAAGTTTGTAGCATTTACGTTAGAAAATTCATGTTTTCTGGCTTAAAACGTTACTATCGCTGCATTAAAAAAGAAAGTTTTGCGCAAAATTGAGATCTGTTCTATTGTGAGTTATTTTTATATGACTTAAATAAAAAAAAATCAACTAATCCGAGAAAATAAATAAAACAACTTGTCAAATCAGTCAACCTGTGAAAATACAGCTTTAAGGATGTATATGTCATACTTCCGCGGCTATGTATAGTGTAGAAAATATTGATAGTAAATACATCAACCATAATACGAACCAACTCAATAGCACAAGATACTATCATAATGATTCAATAAATTTACATTTAATAGATGTATACATTAATTTTAACGTTGACAGCGTAACATTTTTGACAGTGATTGTAAGCGTTAATTCTTAACGTAAAGTTTTTTAACAACCGGGCATATAACCCTGTTGCATCGCAGCGCATACTCTGCATTCAGTTAACCATTTTGCAATCGTTTGTCGCCAAAACAATTAGTGTATACAGGCCAACAGGAGAGACGTAATTGACCATTCACCAATTTTCCAAGTTTTCATTTTTCAAACAACTCAGTTCATGTAACATGACAGCATGAGAATGTGAAAAAGAAATACATAATAACAACGAGGCTGTTGTAAAAAGTTAACATTCAAAGAGAAGTACAAAGCAAATAAAACGGGAGATACATATGTTATACAATGCTTTATATGTATATGTCGAGAGTTATAGAGTATCGGATACATGTGTTATTGTACAGTACAAATATATCAACATTTAGAACAGTTTTACTATTTCCTTCACAAATTTACACAACTTTTTGTATTTCGACATTTGAGTGTTACACATACACATTAGAGATTTAAGTTTGATGACATTCGGATTGATATAGTATTTTTTATCAATAAATCGCTTTCTGCTATTGGTTAAAGCTTTATATTCAAGTAGATAGTGATATTCGTCTCCAATGCTTCTGTTTGCTTGACACAAAGGACACTTCCTCGATGACATATCAAGTCCAATCCAGCTTCCTGTCTCAATAGGAAGACGATGGTTTCTGGTTCGAAATTTAATCATAAACTTTAACAATTTGTAAGGTGAAGTTTTAAGATAGTTCTCAATTCCGAACTCGTTCTTAAGCAATTTATAGTTGTTGCATTTACTGGAAGTGTTAACAATGCTATACCATTCATTTAAAAACACATCTATGAGTTTCTGTTTAACATTGCAAGTCAACCATTTATGATTTGGAAATATATGTGAATCCCATATATTATTAAGAACACATTTTATGAATATTTTTTTGACAAAAGAAATCCATAAAAAGTATTTCTACGTATGTTTACATCAAAAATATAATTACTTAACATTATCGTATACATAGTTGTTACTAATTTTGGGTACAATGGTGATACAAGTTTTGTCCAATATGAAATCATTCTATTCTCTATGTCAATTGATAACGGTTTGACGCCTGTTTCACCGTATACTATGCAAGACTTGACTTAATACATAAAATATATTTCAAAAATTTAAGTTGAACTCTTTCTAAAATTTCATTATTGCCATATCCCCAGCATTCACAACCATATAGAAGTATAGGTTTGATCATTTTATTGAACAGATCTATTTGCATATCAATCGGCAGGGCTAAATGCTTACATTTGCTTAGAAATCAGTACATAGCTTAAAGTGCCTGCTTTGATATTTCAACCTTAGCTTTATAAAAAGAGCCACTGTTGCTAAATACTAATCCTAAATATTTAAAACTATCAACCACGTCCAATGGATTGCCTTTATACAGAAATTGATAATTACGTCTTCTGCCTTTCTGAATAACTAGAATTTTGGTTTTAGAAGTGTTGACAGTCAGTTTCCATAGGTCACAGTATTGTTCATAAAGGTCAATAGCATTTTGAAGATCATCAGCTGATTCAGATATGATGACAGTGTCATCTGCATACAAAAGTACAAACAATTTCAGATAGGCGACCAAATTATTATCTAATGGGTGAGTATTACTACTGACACCGTGCAAAACTGTACTATTTTGAAAATATTCATGCAGATCATCTAAATAATAAGAAAACAATAATGGTGATAAATTCTCGCCCTGGCGTACACCAATGAAGCACGGAAAGTAGGTTGAATGATTTCCATTAACAGACACACACGATTTTGCATGATTATACATCGATTTCACAACATCCAAAAACAGGCCGTTGATATTGTATGACATTAGCTTGAATCATAGTAAAGATCTATTTATAGTATCAAATGCACCTTTGTGGTCTATAAAAGCACAGAATAATTTTTTTTATGCTTTTGTAACAGTTCAATTATACAATTTAACACAAACAGGTTATCAACAGTAGAATAACCCTGTCTAAAACCGGCCTGGTATTGATTAATTAGATCGTATTTGTCACCGAATTTCTGTAGTCGAATTTAAGACGGAGGTAAAAAGTTTTCCTATACAGCTTAGTAAAGTAATTGGTCTATAATTCGTAAGATCATGTATTGATCCTTTATTTTTGTATATAGGGTTAATAAAACCAATAGTCCAATTTCGAGGCACAATACCAGACTTAAAAACAATATTAAACAGTTTTACATACATATCTCTCATAAGTGGAAATGAATGTATAATATGCTCATTCAAAATATTATCAATTCCACTAGCTTTATTGTTTTTCAAAGATTTTACAGCATTTCTGATTTCTTCTTCGGAAATATCACAATTCAATATGTCATTATTTGCATCAGAATGGATATTTTGTACATTATTTTGGATACCTGTAATATTATTGGTATCGTCCGCATTGACATTTCTAAAATGTGTTTCTAAATCGCTTAAGCTAGCAACAATATTTGCTTTCTTTTTACCGTTTAAAATTTTCCAAAAATTTCTAGGATTTGAGGTTTTCAACGACTTTAACTTTGTAACATTATGATTTTGAAACGTTTCGTAAGAACTTCTTAGTGACTTTTTGTAACATTTGCTTGCTTGTTTTAACACATTCTTGTTCTCGTCACATTTTCGTAACTTGTATTGATATTTTGCCTTATGCAAATTCTTTCGTGCATGACTGCAGTTCTTATTAAACCACTTTGGCACCTTTTGACTATTATCACTATATACATGTTTTGATTTCCTAACAGCAAAACTTTTACTGCAACTCGTATGATATACATCACAAATACTTTTCTACAATACTATCAACAGCTTCAACTGAGTACATATTAGTTTCATCTAAGGCACATACATTATTGTAAATGTCATTAATTTTGTCTACATCAATATTTGAAACGAAAATATTTTCTTTCCCTTCATCCCAGTAGTTCACTTTGGGGATATTTACATTCAAATGCGTATTAATAACTCTTCCAAAATCAAACACAACTTCGATAGGGCAATGTACATCTGAAAGAAGTGAACAAAAATCTAAAACTTTTAAGCTTATAACATTATGAAATAAAGACGGCGAACACATAAAATAGTCCACTGTGCTGCTACCTTTACATGTAACATTACCAGAGTAATCTCCACGTACTCTGCCGTTAAGTATATATAATCTATTTTGATTCAAAAAGTCTATCAGCTTATAGCCGTGATTGTTAGTCATATTATCACGATTATTTCTTTGCAAGTTTAACCCAGCTTCAAAGAATAAATGTTCGTCACTAATTAATTCGTCATAATCGTCTAAAGGATTATTTCCACGGAAAATATCATAGTCTGGCCTAACATAGTCTTGTAATTGTTTTGTCCTCGAGTTCCAGTCACCAAACAAACAAACATTTGAAAATCTATGAGATAACAAGTCAATTTCGTTCTGAATTTCAATAAATGCGTCGTCGTTACAATAAATAGAGCCCTCTGGCGGCAAGTAGACTACGCCATATAATACATCACCACACTTTGTTAATTTGTTATGTAGTTTAAACCATAATATATATCTACTTGGTGTATCAATTACAGAAACAAGAGTATCTAAATGTTTTTTGACAGCTAAGCATAAACCGCCTAATTCTTAAATTCTAAAATGTCTAAGCTATCAATTTTTGTTTCCTGAAAGCCAATGATATCATAATAAGCAATAAAACTACAAAACTCCGGATCGATATGTTTTGATTTTTAGCCGTAAACATTCAATGAAATAAATTTGAGACCATGACGTTGTAAACACACATTTTCACTGTGGTATATGATATCATTTAGGTCACTATTCACGGTCAAGTGCTCTCCCTGTACGTCCTATTGTGTTTGTCCACGAGGACCGTTGCGCTTATAGAATATATAGAACAATTAAAAATATAAGAGGATCATTTTTAGTCGGCAAATAAAAACGAATCGAACATAAAAATTCAATTAAAAAAAGTACGTTAAGTGACCCCAAACTGTTACCGAAAATTTCCTGCCATTAGCTTAACATAGTTAATGTAAATTGATGAGTTTTTAATGCGATAAGCTAGTTTCAAAACAAACACTGATACATATATATGAACTAGGATAAATGAACATTTATTTCATCGCTAGCGTCAATTTAATAAATGAAACCCGATTTTGGCCGCTATGGCTATTTGTCGTAGGTCAGTTAATCATGATGTATTTAGTCAACGCATTACCCTTTTCTGTGTAAGTATCGATAATTATCTATTTGTCTAGGTTCCTCGCCAAGTTTTATTTAAGATTCTACCATTAGCTTTCAACTTCACATTAGCTTTGCAATCATATGAATGTACTTAAATACAGTGGTCTTATAAATAGCACGATTATTAAACCGCATTCCACCTCACGCCCCCTTTTGCAACCTCGGCCAATAACTCTTTTAACATATCATGTCCAAAATAATATGAAGATACCTTATATCGATACTAAAAATGTGAAAATTGATTGATATTATCACTAAGATGTGTACTAATTTTTAATGTATTGTTCATGAATTAAAGTAATATCATTTGATAGTTAAATTCCCCAAATGCTTTAACATTTGACCGTGAGTTTTGGTCCAAGAACATATTGCAATAGATAGAAATAAACTACCGTTCCTTTTTATAACCGACGCTATCAATAATTTAAACATTTCAAAGAGTACATTCAGATAATGTCCCAAATTCCGTGTGTAAATAAAATAAGGACTCGTAGCGTCATTCGAAAGAACATAAACTGTGTCTTTTCGTTCGTACTCCATCAAGTTCTTCCCGTTTTCCAGTTCACGTCCATACGCTTCTTCGTGTTTTCTATTCGCTTTTTCCTGTTTCTTTTTTCACGCCTATAAACTTCCTCATGTTTTCTATTCGCTTCTTCCCGCTTTTCCCTTCCACGTATATAAGTCTCTTCACGTGTTTCCGTTTCAAGCCTATACTTGTCTTCGTATTGTCTAATCGCTTCATCCCGTTTCTCCTTTTGATTTGTATAAGTCTCTTCGTGTATTCTATTTACTTCTTCCAGGTTTTCCTTTTCACGTCTATAAGTCTTTTCGAGTTTTCTTTTCGCTTCTTTTCTTTGTTGCATATTTTTCTCCTGAATTGCTGCAATTTGATCAGATAATTTATTTTCGTCATCCTTCGTTTCAAGAGATGCAATCTTTGTCTGTAGATCTGTTACCCTGTCTTCATGCTATTTGTCTCGTATTTCGCGTTTTATATTGAGCTTCATTTTTTTCTCATCCAGCTGCTTACTTTGTTTATCAAAGGCTTTTTGATTTTCTTCTGCCGTTTTGAGCATCATTCGTTCTCTTGATTTTGCAATTTCTTCTTTTTCCCCTTTAAACATAAAGTAATTATCAATTATCATGTTATGATTGTTACCGTTTTAAAATTGGCTCTTTGACTACTATTAATTGAAATTAACTAAAGGCAACATTTTCGTCACAAAGGTATGGAACTTAGAAAGTATTTACGTCTCGTATATAATTGCATGTGGTCACGTCAGTTTAAAGTAGGCAATAAAGCAACTATTTGAATATCATATGGCTTATTATAATCGACTTTCATCAAACTGAAATTCAACTAAATCTGAATGAATGTCTCTTTGTAATCTTTATCAAAATTTGAAATATGTCATATTATGAAAACAGAATGAAAAAAAAACTATTTTTGAAGGGTATGACTTTAAAATACCTTATTGAGACTCAATCAGACCCTTACAGAATTCACGGTGTTCGCTGAACGATGTTCAAAGCTTTTAGAACAAGGATAAAATATCATTTTTTAAGTCAAATAGATTAATATCTATCATAAGATATGAAAGGCTTATGAAATGATCATAAACTTAATACAATATAAACAAATGCGATTAAGAACCATTCAGCATTTCTTATCTGGATGTAATTTTTAAGAAGCCAAAAATGTAGCCAAACCTTTTACCTCCGAGAACAGATTTAATTGTGAACAGTTATGTTGTATTATATGGTTTGAATTCTTTTTCACTAAAGCAAACAAAAGTAAATAATTTTAGTCTCGTTTTCTCAAACGTAAATTGTTTAAAATTTGTTATAAATACTGCAGAAATGTTAGTTAATTGATTACTTTTGGAGGAAATATGCAATATTGTTAATCAACTAATACGTTTTGACGCAATACGGTACCAACACCAGACATTTGAAGAAAATATGTGCCGAAACCCGCTTTATATCGAACAAATTCGGTCAAAACTAGTTTCCTCAGTTTTGATTGGCTACAAAATGAGAAATATGCTTGAAATTATTTTAATTGGTGGCCATTTTGTTTTCCGTTTTTTCCGACTGTCTTGAAAATTCCTTCGGTTAAACCTTTCTGTTATTACAAGCCTATAAAATACTTCACCCGCTTTGCACGGTTTGATATTACAATTGCATTTGATGGATTTTACAACAATTGTATTTTTGTACGTCGTCAAAATGTATGACGAAGGTTACAAATTTGACATTTTGGCAAACGATTTACGAAATTAAGACGTTTTCAGGTTAGTTATTGGAATGTTTTAACCATGCGTAATAGTTAATTAATAAATTACTTATTAATTAGATGATGTCATATTAGCCGAGTAATTTGTCCTAGGTCAGCTGTACCTCGTACAACCAATTGGGCCAATATGAAATCATGTAATTAATAACATTAAAATATTAGTTATTGTTTTATTCATCTGGGGGAAGTTTATATAAAATCCAGTGAATATAATTGTTAGTTCTTTCTTATGAAGCGGGTTTACTACAAACACTTTATATCATCGAATATGTTGGATGTGGTGGATTTTCATTCCAAATGTGACTAGTAACTTGCGAACAGAAGGGTTTTGTTAAACGCTTTGGATGAAAATTGCTTTTAAAGACAGATTTCTTTTAAACACGACTCCAAGCGTTTTGGCTTCAATAGTATCGTTTTCAATATTCATCGAAACAAATTTAAGATGATTTATATCCGTTTTAGGTCAAAATGATTTTAAATCACTCTGATAGAAAAACGTTTTCTACTAAATACTTTTAATACTGCTAAATAAATCTAGTTTATTAAGAAATCACCAATATCTAAGTGTTTGAGATATTTAAGTATAAATGAACGGTGTCATATTATTTATGTTTTTTTAAATAAGTAAACAATATCAACCCATGTTTATTTGTGATGATGAATTACTTTATAAATTCAGCGATAAGACTTATATATTTTCTCCAATGTTTCTCCCTTTAACAAAACCTGCTTGGAAATAGCTTATAATTTAGCTAATGTCGTTGCAATACGTAATACGAACTTCCTGAAAAAAATCACACAACAATTTACAGATTAACTGATATTTTTAAACCCACCCACGCCTCATTATTTGTCAACAAAGTATCGGGGTCCTCATAATTATCTGGAAATCGGCCTGTATTTAAGCAAAACAGACTGGCCTCTGACTGTAAGATCACTGAATATCAATGTATCATGAAACACACTAAAAAACTAGGAAAAATGTTTTATATCCAATTATTATCCGCATTTGTTTTGCTAACACATTCGACCTTACAAATTCCCATTCAATAAATTGCGGCGTGGTAATTTGGTTATGTATTCATGTCCCGCTTAAAAAAAAAGAAAAAAAGAGTTTTCGTTATTTTTGGAACGTAGGTGCACTTATAAAACTTCATTGATTACTGTTCATAAACTCTTTGCACTAAAAAACGAGCGAATAATTACCTATAAAAAGACTATCAGAGAACTTTTTCTCAACAAATCGGAAATAGAAAATTGACAGCTTCGTCATCTGTTATTATATATATAGAATTTGGTTATTTTCAAAAAAGGGGTTATTAAGAAAATAAATTAAAATACTAATAAAATCTGTTTATTTCAGCGTAAGATCGTAATTTATTTCACGAGTGTCATAGAAAAACATATGTTCACGAGTGGCGAAGCAAATATCCTCTATATCATTCACAAATATTTTCCACTTGATAACCCATATGCATCAAAAAAAGAAATCACGAACACATGTGTTATAAGTTGGAAAGCGTTTTTTTTTGTGTGTTTTTTTCTACGTGTTTGCATGTTTATATTATGCAAAAAAAACTAGACTGATTATTCTTGAAAGACTAAGAAACTTTGATGAGCACATACTGCTTATTTTTAAATATTTTATCAGATTAAGTTTTAATTATTGTCCTATCGTTTTGCATTTTTGTAGAAGAAAAACTCTGAAAATAAGAAAAAAAAACTTAATACAGGGCCCTTTGAATAGTTGAAAATGGTTTTATCTCATCTTCATGCTGAAATGATTTAAACAATTTCTATTGAAACCGTTGAAAGTGTTAACATGGTATTTCACAAGAATATTTGCATGATCTTGTTTAATTTACCAAAATCCCTTCATACAGTATAAGATTTGCAAACACGGATGACATTCCAAGGATAAGTACGTTCACATATTGCAATAACTAATTTCATTTTGAGGCTGCCCAGGTGTGGAACAAGCTTTTAAATGATTTGAGACAAGTAAAGAAAATTAAATAATTCAAAATACTTATAAACACATTTTTCAGGACCGAAATGCAAACGTTCCATTTCATATTTTAAAACACACTGTACATAGTGTGATAAGCTTCTAGTGTTTTACTTTGCTGCTTATAATAATCTCTTTTATGTAGCCTGTTATATCACCTGTATTTCTTGTAGAATCAACATGTTGAGCAAATAGGTATTTTCTTAATATGCTTTTAAAACTGCATGAACATTGCGCTTAGATTAATGTTGTTTTACATTTAAATACATGTCGTTACTATTTTAATATTTTCTTTATTTGTTCACAGTTTTAGTACACTGGTGCTTTTTATTATGAAACTCTATGACCATACAGTTTTAATCCTTTTATTTTATAAGGCAGACTGTGTGGGATATTTATTATTTAATTGTTTCCCTCCGTCTGCAGATAGAGTTGGAATCTCTAATCCTAGAAGTACTTGGGGTTTACCTTTACGTTTATTATTATTTGTTTTATTGATAAATTTCCTCAAGTTAATGCTTTTTTTGATAAGATTTACTTTTCGCGTTTTACCTTTATCAAGGATTGTTGGGATAAGAGTGAGGTTTGTGCACATAAACTGGTTTAACCCCCCAGTAAATTTACATTTTACTGACCGTTCCAAGGCGGTACCTAACAATTCTTCATAAACATACCTATTTTTTATATATATAGTATATATGCACTGTGCTGTTTGTGGAGTTTTGTGCTGTTCTTCTATGTTTCTTGTCTGTGATTTTGTGTTCTATGT
Source organism: Mya arenaria (assembly GCF_026914265.1). Taxonomy (NCBI): domain Eukaryota; kingdom Metazoa; phylum Mollusca; class Bivalvia; order Myida; family Myidae; genus Mya; species Mya arenaria. The sequence goes on along the minus strand of NC_069130.1, from coordinate 8,430,757 downwards.
CTTTGGCGTTATGCCACTAAACTGGGTTTATGTTTAAACGTTTTGCTACTGAGCTTGTTTCTGTAGCTTTTTTGCATAAATATTGCTCCAGGACAATTATTCTAAGAATAGTATATTTATTTTTTTATTACATTTAAAGTATCCAAAGTTAACATTTTAGTTAGTTAATGGAGAATCCATTTTTTATGAACATTTAAAAAACATCAACAAATGGGCAGTTAAACCCAGAGTCCCAGTGGGATTGGCATGTAGGTATATCAACATTTCTCACTTATACTGCATAAATGTAGGATTTTTCTTTGCATTTTAAATTGAACATCTAGGAAGGCTTGGCAAGTTTTGATTAAGCGTAAAAATCTATCACTTTTTGCTATTGACACCAGTGACAAAAAAGTTAATAAGTCGCCGGGTTTATCGCCATAAAGGCTTTGAGTTGATTGGTTCATCTTCTGAAACTCCTTTTATTTCGGAGTTATCCGCCTACAGTCTATTAAAGGCCTAGTTTAATCCTTCTATAAGGGACCCCCATACCCCCCAAACACGTGTATAGTAAACAACCTATGTGTATTGATCTTAATTTAATTGCCTTATTGTCTTATCAGTTCTCTAATCTGAGTATTCTGCTGTGCTGTTTTGGAGGTTTTATAATAGAAATGGACCCTTAATGGTCCTGAGCCAATACACAAATACATAGGATATTGGCCCCTACTGTAACATCAGTGCAATTAGTAGGAGATGAGCAGCAGGGGATTGTCATGCCAAACATTCCTTAAACTAGGCCTTTAAGAACAATTTTCAGTACCGAGCAGTCGGTAAGTAAAAGTAAAAATTGCGGTTGGCCATGTTCAAATTTTCAGTAACATGAATTTGGATAGTCACTACAAGCAAACAAATGGTAAACGTTTTGACATATGAGATGTGCATACTGAGATATTCGAGAGAAACTAGTAATTTCATTATACGCATGCGCAAATGGCAACACTTAATCAAGGTATTATGTTTCAACCAAATTGATTGCTTAAATAATTATTTGTTTAGTCATTGTTAAAGATAAAATATTAATATGTATATGGTCTTCTTGACCTCGGTTGTCACAGTCGATTACAGCCCCGATTGTCCACGACTTATCGTTGAGGCATTAATTGTGATAAATCGGGAACATATGGCCCCAACCTGGCAAAATGAATATTGGTGATTTTACCACGACGGAAATACGAATACATCGATGTGCATTCCTAACGATTCCCCAATTATTTCTTACAAGCTCCAAGTGGCAATTGGGACCAGTCTTACGCCATTGTTTCTCCAGCACAGTAATATCGTGTTTTCTTCAATGTTTGGCTATTTTCCCATGAAATATGATATTAGACAAGCTTTCGGTGAGCTAACTTATATTGTGTGTTGAATGAGATTTTGTATTATTTGACGACATGTCTCTTATTATGTTTTATTGCATACATTTTTGGTAAATAATAGCAAACATATCTACCTGTTGCACATGCACTGCTTATGATCTACTTACAAGAAAACAAGAACATCTCCAGCGCTAAATGCATTGCAGAAATGTAGTTACCGGAGGAATTTAAAATAAAATATATTTTTGATAGTATTTAATCAGTTTGTAAGTAGATTGAATACTAAGATCATATCCAGTAAAAATCACAACCAAAAACCTTTTATTTTTCAAATATTAACGGATTTATTGCTTTTAAATTTAGACGACATATCCGGTAATATTATGTCATGAATAGTTATATGTCCGTGATGTCATTTCCCGTTTAATTGCATTAAGTACCGTACCTTTTCTGAAATGTTTTCACGAAATCAAGTTTCCCTCTTGAGATTTGTACAAAAAATACGAATACGAATGAATCTTTAACATAAAACGAAATGAGAAATTAACGTATGACTTTCTACAATGTTTATTCATACACTCAATGCAAACATAGTTTACAAACATGAGGAAATTAGGAAAAACAAAATAAGACGAGTTATGCAGGCACATAATGAATACAAATACGAAAAAAGTATACATTGAGTTCAAAGTTGACCGAGAATACAAAAATCATACTTAAAGGATGCAATGGAACGGCGATCCCATTCATAATGAAGAAGTTCATTCCAGACACGTATAGTTGAAGGGAAGAAAGGGGAAAAGTAAGAATAAGTGCGTGACAGTACCGTTATGTTAGATGCATTCCGTAGTGGATAATTCTGTGAACTGACATTTAAAGGTGCAAGGGATGACAGATATTCTGGGGCAATACTTATGTGAAAAACTACAGAAGGCCGTTTTTCATTTTGTAAAAGAGACATAATTTGTGATTAAGGCGTCTTTCTGACAGAGTAGGCCACATAGCTCCACATGTAGAACATTAATTGAAATAAACTTAGTAGCCCCATATACCTTTCTACCGGCTTTCGTTTTGGATCTTTTGCAGTTCGTTTTTTTCGTAGTCCGTAAAAGTATCCCAGACAATATCAGCATGTTCAAAAATCGGACGGATGTACCAAAAGTAAATAGTTTTAAGATATTTTTTGTCCAAACGAAATGTGAGCTTTCGCATTATGCATATTATTTCCAGGGCTTTACTTCTGATATACTCAAAGTGTTCGTGCCATGCACAGTCACTAGAAAGAACCAAACCAAGCTGTTTATGCGAATTGATTTCTGAAATTTGTTGACCATACATAGACAAATCTGGAAACATACGCGGTAGTCGCTTTCTGGGGAAAAAAATTGACTAAGTTTTTGCAGGATTAATGGTAAGTAGCCATTTATCAGTCAATGTACTGGTGATCTCTGGATTGTTTCAGTGGCCCTTAAGGTATCGTCAATGTGAATATAAAGACTAATATCGTCTGCAATTAGTCTAACATTACTTCTTATATTGACAACAATGTCATTTATAAATAACAAAAATAAAAGGAGACCTAGAATCGAACCTTGGGGTACACAGCCTCTTGAAAGACCCAACCGGACATGAAGCCAGGGAGAATTACACGTTGCCTTCGTTTGCTTAGGTAGTCACTAAACCACGAAAGTGAGTTATCATTGACATCAGTTTCCTGTAGCTTCACAATCAAGCACTTGAGCCAAACTTTATCAAATACCTTACTGATATCAAAGACTACCGCTCTAACCTCAAGGCCATCATCTAATGCCTTACAGAATGTGTTGTAAAGGTATGCAAACTGATTAAAAGTAGAATCGCCTGGCAGAAAGCCTGACTGGAACAGGGTATAAAGGTTTATGTCACAAAGGTGGTTCAAGAAGTGTTTATATATTGCACTTTCGAAAACCTTTTCTATTGTATTAGGTTGGTAGAAAGGACAATAGTTAACAGAAAGTAAGGCATCACGCTTTTTGAAAACTGCACACACAATAGCATCTTTCAACGGTTTTGGAAATTTAACGATTGTGAAAGACATATTAAAAAGGGAACACAACTGGCGAGCTAAAGAGTGAGAACATTCTTTTAGGATTTCATTGCTTATACCATCAGGTCCTGAAGCTTTATTAACAGGCAGTGATAATATAATATTAGTGATCTCACTTGGTAGCACTGTTTAATTTTCAAGTTTGCAGTTACTGTAATGATTACTAGCTGGTGGGACAATGTTGCCGCTATCATATAAAGAAGATTGATTTTTAGTGGGTATTGAGTATTTCAGCTTTACCAGCGTCATCTAGGCAGAGGGATCTTGGATTGCATTAATGCTTGGCTTTGGTTGAGGATTAACAAACGACTTCAGAACCGTCCACCACCCTTTAGACTGAAAAGAGCCAGAGCAATTTGTTTCCGAAAGATTAAAATAATAGGTTTCTTTTTCGTCACGAATGGCCAATGTTGTTTCATTCCGAAGCTTTCGAAATTCAACCTATAGATGGGTTGAGTTTGTATTTTTAGCCTTACTATAGTAACGTTTACGCTTGCGAATAAGATTTCTTAAAAGTAATCATCCAGGGTACGTCATCTGGTCGAATAACGACAGTTTTAGTCGGGATACATCTTTTTGCGTAAGTCAAAATGGCATTGGTAATATTGTCAGTGTATTTATTGATATTTAAATCAGAAAAGAGTCCCAATCAGTTGCCTCGAGAAGAACACGCAACTTATCGTAGTTACACCTATCATAATAAATAATCGTCTCAAAAATGAGATAGACTTACATTTTGCAAATTTAAAAATGCCTAATATCGGACAATGGTAGCGAATATTTGATGGAAGAAAAGGATCTCCAGCACCCGATGTTATTAAGTTATTAATGATGGTAATGACAATCAGATCTAGTGTGGATGAGATACTTTCAGTGAAGTGGGTTGGCTCTGTTATCACCTGAGATAGACCATATAATGAACATAAAGTTTGAACACATCTGGATTTATTTATATTGCTGGTGTTGTAGTTAAAGTTACCAGTAATGATTATATCACTAATTCCTTTATCAAAGGTAAGTCCCACAGAATCCTCTATAGAATCGCAAAATGCAGCAGAGGAGTTAGAGGGTCTGTAGAATGTACCAAATAATAATAGTTTTAGTGTGATCTTGACCCATACGCATTCTAGACATTGGAGCTCTAAATCAGAACGACGCGAGAAGTGAATAGAATCTTTGATGAAAACAAAAACACTACCATGACGGTCTCCTTGTCTATCGCGTCTCTCAACCCAATATTTTTTTTCTTGCCGTACTTTAAAGAATAAATGTTGGGTTCGTAAAAAAACACATTTTGATGACACACAATTTGCGCTTAGAGATACTGCTTAACATACAGAATTGTTGTTTGTGCATATGTTGTTGCCTGCCGAAAAATTTCTCTTTTCACTACAGATCCAAAAAGCTTACAAGGATTGTAAGATAATGTTTATAATTATTCTCATAAATTTATATTTAAAAATTTATGTTGATAAGACAAAAGTATGTGTATTTGAAAATCGCAAAAATATTATGTGTGTTATGGATTTAATTTCAGCCAATAGTGACGCCTCCTGCTGATAAGCCACGCCTCTGTACTACTTCATGCTGCATGCTCTCACAGTTGTTTAGTTCTCAATGATTGTTCTCTAGAACTAACAACGGTTAACGGTTAAACTGTTGTTATTTCCTGCTGTAAACACAACATATTGGCGACGAGGATGTTTAACTTAAACTTATTATTATTTCGGGAATTTCATCAATTTGTGCGAGAAATTCTGGATAATTATTCAAAGTGACGGATTGCCAGCTGCTCGATTTTTTACCCAGGTAAAAGCATACCGGTACCACCGCGGCATGTGTTCAAAGATATGCGTTGAACTTAAAAGGACTGGCTAGAAGTAACATTTGGTTGCCCGGTATTGATAGTGACAGAATCTCTGGTCAAAAGATGTAATGGTCGTCAGATGGCAAAAAAGACAGTCAGCACATGTTGACCTGCTTTTGCAAGAATGGCTGAGCTCCAGCTGTGAACGAATACACGTCGATTTTGCTGGCCCATTTTTACGACGAATGTTTATTGTAATTGTCGATGTACATAGCAAATGGCCAGCAGTTATAGAAATGAGATCGACTACTGCCGAACGCACGATTAATGAATTGTGAATTATATTCTCAAGATACGGTCTTCCGAAACAATGCGTTACAGACAGTTTTGCAAAATTCATGCAAAGTTATGGCATATTGCATATCAAAACAGACAATGTACGTTCTATAGGTTTATATATATTTGTATGTATTATGCTTTATGTATGTACTGTTGTGTATAGGTTGCTAATCTATCTTTTTAAGATGACCGTGTTCATAATTTCTGGATAAACAATTTAAATAGACAGCGGTCGGTTGTATGGACACGATCTAAAAAAAAAACACTGAAAAAAACTCCTGTCATCGTGGCTACGATGTCTGACACTGGATGCTAAAGTTTCATTGATGGCCTAAAACTGATACACCGTCTTAAGCTAGGTCAGTGTGACCTTATTCCAGTCATTATGACGATGCACACAGCACACTACGAAGTCATACGGATACACGGTGATGGGGGCCTCCGATTACCAGGCACAAACAAAGCAGGAAATAGACTGAAACAAGACAAGTCACATATGTAACTGGCATGCCTGAAAAGATATATACTTTGATCTGAGTAAAGAGACCTTTGTTTCAATAAATATACTTTCTTAGGAGCCTTTCTTTTCTGTACAACACAATAAGGCGTAGGCGTAGGGCGACATGCCAATACGTATTGTGGACTTCTAATAGTTTAGTATACACGCCAGGTTAGTTTCACATGGTACCAAGAAGACTGTCTCTGATACATGGACTGGATATCACAGTGGTCCAATCTTTGATAAGGATCGGCATTGAACCATATTCACCACATATTACGGGCGTAAACACTACAAGGATATATCGTGTCCTGTTCAACAGTCGTTTTGATAAGAGTGTCGCTAATGGTTTGCCTAACACATTTAGTATAGCCGAGAGAATGCGTGCCATTCAGGAATCTACTAAAACCGGGGACGTAATTCAAATGGGACAAATAATTACTTTTACTTCAAACACACCATGTTCATGAAATTGAGTATTGAGAACGAATTGTTTACATGGGACTACTTTTCTGATTAATTGGGGTGATTCAGCAGTCTCATCAACCGGCATTTTGTTGTCGCTAGGTCAAATGAACAAAACTATGCTTGTTCGTGATGTTTGGTCAATTTAATGGACATTGGTCAACACTCTAAGCTACGAGGTTAGTAGAGCTCAAACCCTAATATGGTGGCCGGTGCCCCGTAAATTCCATATCGGATCACCAATTAACCCCGTAACGTCTATATCACATCGACAACCTTTTACATTGAACTAAACGCCAACGTCTCGGTTTGCTATATAAACGTTATAAATTGTTCGGTATAATGATTAAAGGAATGAATCACCAATGCTATATACATGTACACTTAAAATTCCCGATGCTAGTCAGTTTATTACAGTCGACCAACATACAAAACTCAACCATTTTTTCCATCATCATGAATACCCTTCATTGGCATTCAGAACAAGACGTTGCCCGCATACTTCGTGCAATGATTGAAATACTCCGGCCATATAGAATAACTCAAGGCGACAATAATACCATTATTGAATGGAAAGACATTCTGATAAGGCCACAACATGAAATCATGTGTGCAATGAACTCGTGATGAAAGGCTTATGAAACAGTTCCAAAGTAATTGTGTCACACAGGGATTGACCACCAGTACGAGAGTTTTATGATATTATATTAGCATGTATGGATCCGACCGTACGAAATAAAGGGGCGGATTGAGAGGGCTGAATTGAGGCATAGTTGGGACGGAATCAGTGAATTATGTCTGATGTATGGACGGAATTATTATTCTGCCCAAAATCTATACATCTTTCTTGAAGATTCAGGGCTTAACATTATTGAAATTCCAAGGTGTGAATAAATAACGGGCGCATTTAAATTCTTAAACTAATGAGCGACACGGAATTTCGTACTTCTGTTTTTCTATGCAACCTTTTGGGCGGAATATTCTTCTTAAACATTTCAGTGGAGCGAAAATTTGTACTTATCCTTAAATTTTGAAGTCATGAGAAATTATTGAATGTAAATATCTTCTATGTTATTATCTGAACACCAAATACTCCGTATGCTATAAAAGATGGAACAAAAAATATAAAAATATTAAGGTAAGTTAAAAGCATAAAAACATGATCCCATAATATATATCTACACTCAGTTTCTATGAACTTTGAAATACACTTGAAATGTCACTTGACACCTATTGTTAGATTATCACTTTTATTACTTATAAGTGATGGAACTTAACTTCGCCTAATGACTATTAATGATTAACTTCCACTCGATTCGAGGCCATCATGTACAATTTAGCCACTAATACCAATACTTAAATATTTACACCTCAACTTCCATTCCTTAAATGAACGTCATTTCGGCAATTGCGTTCATCAATCGAAGAACGCAACATCTTCGGACTTGTTCGGATTGGAATTCATTGCATAACGATATACATGAAAAATATTTATCTTGTTATTGTTTGTATTGTGTCAGAAAGTCCCGTAAAATATAAATCAACATTTTAGAAAGTGTTAATTTATTAAATTTTAAATGTATATTTGCCAAAACTGTTTGAAATTTACGTTTAAAAGTGTTTTCAAGTGGTTAATATTTTCCCGCGATATTATGACATCATTTGAAAAAAAATGCTTCCGGTAACAGTCGGGTCGTTCTATTTACAGAATGGGTAGGAAAGGGTTACTGAGGTTTTTTAAAATGAAATCAAGTGCTTTTTTAACAATTATTGAATGAAATAATGAACTACTGGTGTAAATATAAGTAATGAATTGCGGGCTTGATGTCATTATCGGGGCTGGTCAAAGTACGCGTGTCCACACACTTTGACCAGCCCAATTGCGTTCATACCCCGATAATGACATCAAGCCCGCAATTCATTCCTTAAGTGAAAACTACAGAAACAAGCTCAGTAGCAAAAAGTTAAAAAATAAATCCCATTTAATGGCACAGAGTAAACGCCAAAGACAAAGAACACAAAACCAAAAACAAAACACAAACAAGACACATGGAACAACAGCACAAAACTCCACAAACAGGACATATAGGAATTTTAGGTAAAGCCTTGGGACGGTCAGTAGGGATGACTTTTTCCTCAGTTTTGCAGGTACAGTTTACGTTTTCCGGATGGGTCCATTCGTCGAGGCCGTCAGCTATGATTAAACATGTTCGTCTGTAATAGCCGGTAACTATCATTGGCATCCTTCTCGTGGTAGATTTTACGTATAAGTTGATCATTGATCACTTCTGCTAGATCACACGTTTTACCTGAATCTCGTAGGGTGACATAAAACAAAAATGCAAACTCTTTGAAGAATTCTGGGTCGACAAAGCCTGTTTTAATACCGACGTTTTCCTCCGCTGATAAATACTGGTGAGTCCAATTCAGGACACACATAACGGAGAATGTGGATTTGCCATTGCCCGGTTCTCCAACAAGGAAAACATTTCTGAGCAACTGACCTTTTTTTAAGAAAACATCTGAAAATTTTGCAATATTTTAACCGCTTTCTTTGTTGTCAATTTTGCCGATTTTTCGATGATCTTTCTCCATAATTTTCGGTGCCACGTAGAATTTCCTAAGTTTGGCGTTCTTTTCTCCGAGAATGGGAGATATCGGCATGTCGGCAAAAGTGGTTCGGTAATGGTTTGTCAAACGTAGTTGTAATCCTGTAGTAAGTATTATATCATTAAAAACATAAAATTATTTTGCATTATCACAAAACACTTGGTGAGAAAGATTTTAAGAGGAATTATTTGACGTCAATAGTGATTTACAATTATTGCACTTTATGACGTCAGTAAACAACTTTGCACGCGCTTTTTGGTGAAATGCACAAAAGTGCGTTTTCAACGTCAATTTTTCCACAAATTGATATTTTAAGATATGCAATAAAAAGATATTAAGCATTTGTTTCCGGTCCAAATCGAAAATTCCGACCCTCGGGCACGCTGCGTGTCCGATAACTCGGAAAGCCTCGTTACCGGCTTACGCGCGTGCCCTCGGGTCGGATTTTTCTATCCGGAAACACATGATAGATACTTATATACCAGCACGGCGGACGTCACCGTAAATGCCAATCCGGTGTGCTAGAAATGCATCCCACAATTCAAAGGCTATTTCACACAATAATATAAACTATAAACTTATATTATAAAGACAAAATTTTAACGGAAAACATTTTTACTACATTAGAAAGTGTTTGCACGATGCCATAGAGGTGACATGTGTAAATACAACTACTTTTTTATCTCGGGATCACGACTAAATTACTCGTTCCCACGATTTGCATGTTGTTGCCACGACTTAATAATTTCGAGGCCACCACTTAGTAAGTTAAACTTTTAGACGTGATAGGGCTCAGACCAGTTGTGTCATGGGTCAAGACTCATTGGTATGCAACCTTAGTTTGACCTTGCATCTAGTACAAATAGGAACCCCCAACTACACTTAAGTCCGGTGATCTAATTAGGGGCAAGGTGTAATAGGAATACCACCTACACTAAAGTCCGGTGATCTAATAAGGTGCAAGGGCAAATAGAGACCCCACCTATGCTTATGTCCTGTGATCAAATTTAGGTGCAAGTTAATAAAGGTGCCTTTATTGAAAGGCATACACTATGTAGAAATGTATACATGCAATTTAAGACTCGTTGGTTGATGAACTAGGAGTAGCGAATGCACAAAATAATCAATAAGGTACTGTATTTTTAATGGTTGTTATGGTTGTGATTGTATTAAATGGGCAAATAGAGACCCCAACTATGCTTAAGTCCAATTACCTAATAAGGTGCAAGATACAACCCAGTAGTCTTAAGTGTATTCAATATACTCATACCTGCTCAGTTCAAAAGTTAGTTCACTCGACATAATTCGCCATTGCTCCTCTTACACAAAAGTACACAAATATCATTGCACGAGTTAACTCAGTTTATCAAATCTGATAGAAAAAAGTACAAGTACAATCATACCTTTCACAGCTAATCCACGGCATCGGGTCGGTACGCTAGTGCAGTTATGTCCTCTAGGATGTAATCATACCTCCTATTTAGGCTCTTCTGTGGCGTGTTGAGCCTCGGGTAGGTACGCTAGTACAGTTGTGTCCTCTAGGATGTAACCATACCTCCTATTTAAGCTCTTCTATGGCGTGTGGTGTCTCGGGTCGGTATGCTTGTACAGTTGTGTCCTCTAGGATATAGTCATACCTCCTATTTCAGCTCTTCTACGGCGTGTTGAGTCTCGTGTTGGTATCCTAGTTCAGTAGTGTCATCTTTTTATGTAAAATGATACCTGTTTAATCTGTTCACGGCAGGTTGAGCCTATGGTCAGTATGCTAGTTAATTTGTGTTCTCTTAGATATAAAGTTATACCTGTTTAATCTGTTTCACGAAGTGTTCAGCCTAGGGACCGTATGCTAGTTCAGTTGTGTCATCTAAGATATAAATTTATACCTTCTTAAGCTGTTCCACGGCGTGTTGTGCCTCGGGTCGGTTTGCTAGTTCAGTCTTATCCTCCAGCAGGGTCCGCAGCTTGAACAGGCAGTCCACTAGTTCCGTGTCCTTGATCTTCTGGTCATGGGAGTGGCGCACGCATCGACCAATGTCTCGTTGGTTGATGGGCTAAGAGTAGCGAATGCACAAAATAATCAATAAGGTACTGTATTTTAATGGTTGTGATTGTATTAAATGAGTACCCAAAGGAACTTCAAAAATAAGCTGAAAAATTCTCCATTAATTATGAACATTCTTTTTTAAAATTTCATCGAAATCAATTGATCTTATCATAGTTACCTATGTCAATAAATTTAGCTGTGTCGCAACGTTAAACGACAGCTTGTTCTGGAAATCCTCGTAATTCATCATCACGCTGATCACTCCGTTAAAGTCACTGTCTTTGATGGAGGGCACGGTCTTGAAGCCATCAGGAGGTAGGAAACACTTGCAGATCTCCCAGTGGCTCGTACACCATTTTTTCGGCATTTGTGTTCTTCCATGAAGGTCCCGAAAACCTGTGATGTTTGACTATTTCATCACGGACGCCTTCACAAATCCCGTTTGGACAAGGAGCATACAGCTTTTGAGGGGAGTTATGAAATCTACAGTTTCTAGAACATTTTTGTACAACACAAAATTAAAATATTATTCACCTGCATAATCTCTCATTGCCCTCTATCCGCATTCAACATTACATGAGGCCAACATCCAGTTAAGAGAATGGTATATGCACTGTTATAGCAGCCAAATATATCATAGGTGCTGTAAAAAGCAGCGTTATAATCCTTGGATATTATTTTTGCTGTCACAATAGGACCCTATTCAAGTGTAGTGAATTGATTCTTTTTGTTGTCATATCAACCACATTTCGTCTGGCGCGAATGAAGTTTCTAAACACTTTTTAGTTATGTAAAGATAGAGTTTAAGTAGAATTTTCACTATTTATGTTGCCATGGTAACCACAATTTTGTCGAGCAATGAATAAAATTATGTGCATGATATTCGGACGGACATCTCCTACGGTAAAATCGGAAGGGGGTTATAATTATTGCATAGTATACAGCATAAAATTATTGAAGTAAAAACCTTTGTTATGGTTCACAGTTGTTATATTGTTTACCAAAATAAACAATTTAATGAGATGCAGTCGCAAAGCTCTTTGGTTTGGTAAATCCATACTAACAACCCTTAAACCAGCTTAGTATTGAAGACTTTATTGTGTCTACTGGTCCAGCCCCTATAACAGCTGACTGGTAATTTTCCTAAATAAATGTACTGCAGATTTTAACAAGAGCTGTCACAGAGACAGCGCGCTCGACTATTCCGCCGCTTTTCAGTGTAAGGATTGAAATGTTTTGGCGAAACATGCATGGATCACTGTTAGATTAGATTTCAATGCAATACATGATGTGCTGAGATATTAACATAAAGGTGGTAACATGGAGCATTTTAAAAGTCGCATACTAAGGGGGCAAAAATTATATAATATGAAAGATAGAGTTATCTTACTTGATTAAAGAAGAAAGTTAAATGGTTGTGAGCCTGTGTGTAAAGTTGTAATGCAATACATGATGTATTCGCTGGGGTATTGACTTAAAAGTGGTTACATACAAAACCTTAACCAGAATTTCAATGTCAAAAAGGAGCCATTATTTGAATTTAATACAAACTAGAGTTATCTAACTTGGTTAATGAAGTAGGTTGGATAATTCGTATAATATGTATGTATAATTACATGTATGATATACAAGTCTAATTTCATCTATTCATGACATTTGTCCAACCGTTATGGATGAATGAGTACAGTAGAATCTATGCGATTCGATGTTCAGAAAATCGAGCATAGTGCAGCAAGTATAACAAATAAAGTTCTAAAATTTGTAACGCGGCAACCTTTTGTCAATAAAAAAGCCACACACATGTAAAGAAAATGCTGAAACCTAAGGTACGAGAACAATTCTCACGAAAATCCAGATTTTTACGTTGACAACTCTCACGTCTAGCAAGTTATGCAAGTTCTAGACGATAAGATATTAAATTTTATTCAGAACTTTTACATTTAGAACAACTCATGGCCATTCCTATGTGGAACTACCTTCTCCATTTTTTTTTAATTTACTCGTATAAACCTCTTAAAATGATAAATACTCATACCATACTCACTGTTTACATCCATATTCCACTCATTGGCACTATAACGGAAGACGCGTTGGAGCATTTTCGACACATAACAAAATGTTATGGCTCCAATGATTACCCGACGTTTATATACAATAGAGTATGCGAGATGATTTGTAATATTTCAATGTGTTCGTGGTTTGTGTGTCGTGGTTGTTGGGCGAGAGCTAGAGAGCTATATTAGTAAACAGGCATTCAATTGGGTTGGGTATAAACACGGATGCGAAACAGTGGCTCCAGCTCTTTAAGGAGCTGTATATAAAAAAGAGCCAATGTCACGTCCGAGCTAAAGCAAAAGAACGGACATCATTATAAAATATAAGTATGACTCTTTATTTTATCTAATTTCACACTTATGGGGGCTTTTTTGAGAAATCGGGGAATTCAGTGTGTTTAATCTTCACACGTTTTTCGGTTATTTTGTCAACATATTGTTTATAGATCTATAATTAAGTCCGATTCTCCCATCAAACACATGCATGTTTACAAACGAAAGTAGAAACATTTTTAGCTGAATTTCACTCAAGAACCTTACATTTTAGATAAAACCAGAATTATCGAGTGCTTTTATTTTGTCGGGAATAATAATGACCGCCTGTTTACCGGAATAAGCATGTTTATACTCTTTTTCTGGGTTGAGCTGGAGCCAAAAGCCAGGGAGCTTGAGCCAAAGCGTGGAGGCTGAGCCAATACGCTGTATAATAATGCACTAAACTCGGAATATTTGGAATAGTTCTGTATTTATAACTAGTATTAAGATATTGTTGTATTTTCTAAACACCCTGCTAGCGTTGGAATCGTAAAATCACACTACCAACCCATACCATACAGCACAAGCGCCGGGATCATAGGCATTTAGAACTTTCAGAAATCCATGTTTTTAAGCGTCAAAAAGCGATTTGAAAGAGGTATGGGCCATTTTTTTCTAGATTCATTATCTACTGTAATGGTATAACTTCCAATTCCATTCTAGAAAAAAAACAAAACTTAAAAAAATGATCATGGTAATGCCTTATTTGGTTATTTCGAGATGTTTGAAAAATTTTAAGAGTCAAAACCAGAACTTTAACTTTCAGTTTCACATTAACATTTATATTTTTGCAGGAAGTAAATAAAAACATTTAACGGACATATTACATGAGCTCTACATTGTATTCCTTTGAATACATAGTAAAGTAATCATAATGGTTATGATATAGAACTTGACATGCCTCCTAGCAGGCCTCAATAGAAATAAGGTTGCAATTTAGCGAACACGGGGTGTCACTGATGTTATCTATATATGATTAACAATAGTGGTCCATAACGGGAACCTCAGTCATAGTCACCAGAATGAAGTTGTATCGTCAGTTGACTAACAATAGTGATCCAGGACGTGAACCTCAGTCATAGTCACCAGAATGAAGGTGTATGGTCAGTTAGCTAACAACAGTGGTCCAGAACGTGAACCTCAGTCATAATCACCAGTGTCGGAAGGCATATGGTCAGTTGACTAACAACAGTGGTCAAGATTGTGAACCTCAGTCATAGTCACCAGAATGAAGGAGTATGGTCAGTTGGCTAACATCAGTGGTCCGGTCCAGAACGTGAACCTCAGTCATAGTCACCAGAATGAAGGTGTATGGTCAGTTGACTAACAACAGTGGTCCAGAACGTGAACCTCAGTCATAGTCACCAGTGTCGAAAGGCATATGGTCAGTTGACTAACAACAGTGGTCAAGATTGTGAACCTCAGTCATAGTCACCAGAATGAAGGTGTATGGTCAGTTGACTAACAACAGTGGTCCAGAACGTGAACCTCAGTCATAGTCACCAGTGTCGAAAGGCATATGGGCAGTTGACTAACAACAGTGGTCCAGAACGTGAACCTCAGTCATAGTCACCAGTGTCGGAAGGCATATGGTCAGCTGACTAACAACAGTGGTCCAGAACGTGAACCTCAGTCATAGTCACCAGTGTCGGAAGGCATATGGTCAGTTGACTAACAACTGTGGTCCAGAACGTGAACCTCAGTCATAGTCACCAGTGTCGAAAGGCATATGGTCAGTTGACTAACAACAGTGGTCCAGAACGTGAACCTCAGTCATAGTCACCAGTGTCGAAAGGCATATGGGCAGTTGACTAACAACAGTGGTCCAGAACGTGAACCTCAGTCATAGTCACCAGTGTCGGAAGGCATATGGTCAGCTGACTAACAACAGTGGTCCAGAACGTGAACCTCAGTCATAGTCACCAGTGTCGGAAGGCATATGGTCAGTTGACTAACAACAGTGGTCCAGAACGTGAACCTCAGTCATAGTCACCAGTGTCGGAAGGCATATGGTCATTGACTAACAACAGTGCTCCAGAACTTGAACCTCAGTCATAGTCACCAGTGTCGGAAGGCATATGGCCAGTTGACTAAGTACAATCGTTTGAATGTAGAAGATCATCAGATGTGTCTGCCAAAATAAGAGTATCATGATCCTCTGCTTACAATTATATTATAGAGACTGTTTGAGTAGAATGTTATATTTTTAGTGTCATTGAATTGTAGATAGCATTTGGAAAACAGAAAATAACAGGGACTTCTGTTCCCATTCGGTCGATCGATCCCCCCCCCAAAAAAAAAAAGAAAGATCGGGCTGTACATTTTAAATTTCACATTGTTTAGCCTTTTCATATACATTGCCATGTTATATAAAACGCAATATGTTACCATCAACATAATCCCCAAAAAGGCTATTCCGTATTAATGGAAAGCCCTACGAAAGTCAATATTATTTATATGTGAATATAAACCATTCCCCACTATATTTAGAGCGAAGACAAAACCACCGCATTCACCCGGCACTGTGGGGCCACCTAAAAGGTAAAAACACGGCCCATTTCCCCGGCTATCCCCGTTACACCCCCGAACCTGGGGGGGGGGGGGGGGTTACAATTGACTGGTGCATAACTCTGAAAATAATTAATAACCAACCTTTTCCCTTTAAGTAAAAGTGGGACGACCACTGGTACGCTTCAGATGCCTTAATCATAAATTGAATGTAAAACTAGGCAGACAATGTACAACGTGAAGAATGAATTTCTTTGCATTGTTTCACACACTTCAAGATGCACTATTACTCCCAAATAAGATTTAACACATTTAATACAATTGTTTCAATATACCAAAAAGGATTAATAAATGTCGAAAACAATGGTTCTTATGAAGGATACCTAGTTTGATTTTTTTGTAAATGTGCAGAAAACACGGTATTGCTACCTTATGAGACCATAGTAGATCGCAGTAAATATTTTATCATTCACCAATCATTCAATATTTTTGCGTTTTCAGCTATTAAATACAAGGTTATAGTATTGTTAATAGAAATTAATATTTTGCATGAATGCATTATTAAGTAAGTAGTTGAAGGTGCATCGCTCAAAATTTATGTTTGTTTTACATGTGTATGTATTGATTTTGAATAAGAGAGTCACTTTAAAAGAGTCATTACAGTATCCAAAGAAATCGAAATTGCTATATACATTTTATCACACGATGGAGTTAATGTACCAGCACGGTATACGAAGAGGAAATCACCAGTTAATGATTTTATCAGCATTTCAAAATGAAAAAATAGGCCTTAATGGTGACAACATTTTCTTAAGACAATAAAGAATAAAGTAAAACAAACAATGAAAACTTGTAAAGTATTTTCATTTAATTCAACGACAAGACACAATTTTGTTTTGCCTGTATAGTTCAGCTAACGATTGCAAGCAATGCAATCGCGATTCCAGCTATCCGGAAAGTTTTCAGCTCATATAATGTTTTCCGGTAATGCCTTTTTTGTGATGAAAAAGGAGAAAAACGTACTGGTCGATATCGGCTCCAATTGCAAATATTTAATTCCATTGAACAACACTTGTCTAATAAACTAGTTTTCGTTATCAGGGAAGACCTCGGCGCTAGGACTGTAGTTACACATACACGGTCTCTGCAGCCATGAAATATGCTACACATCGTAACTGTTTGAGTATGGTCATAGTAACAATGGAAACTGCTCATGTAAGGACTGTAAATATGGTAGTTTTATATACATGTATTTAGAACTCATAGTGAGTACGTCACTTGTTTTTATTGGAAATCTAGCTGCCTGGTCGTAGATTAATCTTGGACAAACCCAACAAAACTAGCTGTAAGATTGATATCGCCTATGGTTGTGACAGTAGTGTCACTAATTTCGGCACGCTATGCCCAGCAATTTTTGGTACAAGACGATGCATTTCATTGTGAGACGCCTTAGTCAAAGAGTTTATAATAATATCAATGTAGACAGTGGCACATAGTGATGGTAGTCTTTCACCAGGTATATAAGTGACAATGCATATCTTCATTTATATAGAGGCTGGTAGAATTTGGAATGAAAGAAGTCGTGAGCGAAATTTCTCTTTAAAGTAGTACTTCTAGTGTCGTTAATATTCGAATAAATCATTTTCCTCGTTCTTTATCTACATGTCATTCTACGACGTGCACAAACATGGATGACGTAGTGGATATATTCTACGACGTGCACAAACATGGATGACGTAGTGGACATATTCTAAGACGTGCACAAACATGGATGACGTAGTGGACATATTCTACGACGTGCACAAACATGATTGCCGTAGTGCGCAAATAATAGCTCACACGTACACGATAAAGCGTTTTTCAACACCACAATAAACGTAAGTTTGACGAAACTGTATTTTAAAAGGTATAATCAACTTTTATATAAAATATATGAAGAATATAGAACTAGAGGTGGACAATTTTGAACTCTTATGGGGCACTAGTCAATTATCCGTTTGTTATATATCAAACATTTCTTTGAAAATTTATTATTTACCAGTTTAACAAAAAGCATACGAATTTTCAAGAACAAACAAAAGTTACATTTTAAAGATCGGTTTTCGTTCTTTGTATGATGAGTACTTATTTTTTTTAAGTGTGAAAGGAATAAAGCTATATGGGTTCTTCAATCTGACGGAACTATGTTTAAATTTACCAAAAGTACCTCACCGCCATATTTCCTCCTGTTATAATAATTCGGCCACGATTCATTATCACATTGTGTCCCATTATTGTAAAAAAAAAAATTACTTTAAGCTACCGATAAAGTGGTTAAAAGGTATTACCAATATCTTTAAACTTCATATCATATAAGCCCCCGAAGATATATAACGTGATTTCTCTCCCTAAACATTCTTTGTGATTGAAAGAAGCAGGCATGACATGATTTGATATATCACATTTTATACTAAGAGAGTATTTATTGTTTAAAAGTCAAAATATCAAGCACTTTTGAGTCAGACCTCGTTGATTTGCGGTAAAACCGGGTTTTTTCTTGACTTTACCGGCACCTCAATAAAACCAAAATACTTATTTTATATATAATTTGTACTTTTTCTGCAATATCGATAACATACAGTAAGATATTGATAAAAAGAAAGTTATATGCATTACCAATGAAAATGAGCCAGTCCCTGTTAAGAAAAGGACATATTTCAAAAGATCATTGATAAGTTGTACTCATCGTCACCAATATACTTGCCAGTTATTATGCATTAGTTGCTATACAATACTATGTATTGTAAATAAAGATGCATTACGCTTTAAATAAGCTGCACTTATACCCATTAACACATGCATCGCTATACCGCTTATATTCCGATTTGAATTTGATCTGTTTAGTTAGTTGCAGTCACTTTATTACACACAAATATATATATATATCCCGCCAGCACTACTCGACCTTACCAGGTTGTGTCCAGGTTCATGTTCATTTGTTTGGCCTAGGTTACACGGAGGGCCATGCTGTGTTAAGCTTTCTCTGTATACTCCCTAGTATCTGGCTATTCACGTTCCTATTGGAATATTTCTCTGCTTTTACGTAGGTAGGATAGGTTACTGTAAATGGAATTTCCATTTTCTTCCATACAGTGTACGATCTTGGACGAAAGCATACGATAGCTTTGTGATCTGATATGATCATTTCTATAACTTTCTTGTATCATAATCATCATTTGTCTACAATATCAGTAGCATTCCATGAACTCGTTTTCTTGCTCAAACCAAGGGTTGTTGAAAATGATTTTAAAGGGGCTTGTGGTCACTTTCTACGAAATCATTTCTGCCATGAGTGTACTTGTGGCAGTTCTTAAAAGAAATTAAAAGCAAAACTGCGAGAAGTGGCATCTCTTTTTGTGCGATATTCTGCTTTTTTGCGTAAATGCAGGGCTTGCAATACAAACGCTGGTAGTTCTTAGTGTAGTAAACACACATATAGAAAAAATCGCATAAAATGACGTTATGTCAATCTTCGTGTCGTACTAACATATTACTGACGCGCTGCATACTGTATGGTTTATAGCATCGAACCCTTCATCATGTTGTATTTGTGAAGATATGCATTAGCGTCTCGCATATATATAATCAATGTGTTGACCACACCAACCTATAGTTGTCTTCTACACTTTTTTTGCACCTTTTAGTCTGTAGTTTCGGCATCCTTTAAGTAGGTACATTTTAAGTATCAGTCGACAAGCGACGTCTTCTTTTGTTGAATTTGGTCATGGTCGTAAACATATGCATATCTAAAAGAACATGATTACAAGAATTTATTTTGAGATTTATTACATAAATTCCTATTTAATTATTTCATACTAAGAACCACCGTAATGCCTAAATAATAGATATGTAGTATATTAAATAATTTTACATGTCAGGCGGTCCTCTACTATGTTTCTTTAATTGTGACACCGGGGTCAAAATAAAAAAATCCCCGTCGTCCAAACCCAATTAATGCCTGACGCGTTGATTTTTGGTATATTGCATTCTCTCAGGGCCTTTACAATATTAATTGTTATGTCCCTTGAGTCAACACTACCAACACGTCAGGGGTCACCAGTTCCACATATGCCAGTATAAGGAAAATCTAAAAATATTTTAATTTTTTAGTTACCACTGACAAATGGCATTTAAATGAGACCCACATGGGCCATCTCAGCATCTAAGAATTTGGTTAGAAACCATTGATTTTATTCATCACCAATGACTTCTTTTAGTAGAATTTCGATCTTTGTAGCAATGAAGTTTTACAAACTTGTTTGGATCGTTTACTCGCCCGTTCTTACAATTACAATATGACTATATTCTTGTTTCGAGCATTGAAATTCATATGAGATATATAGTTATGTCTATAAGACAGGTGTCAATGATGGAAAGCTTGAGGGCGGAATAACTTCTTATCGCAGAATGCATATATAACTATAAATACAAGAAATACAATACAATTCGTTTATTCAAATATTCTAATTCCAAAACTTGTAAGAAACGTGGAGGTTAAAACAACACAACTGAAACAAAAGCAAAGATATAAACTTTTTCTGTTTATGTCGTATGTTTGAGTACGTAAGGGCCAAACAGATTGTGGTAAAGGTGATGATGACTTCGTCCAAAGTTTGTGGATTTCTTATTTAATTCATGCAATAAAAGCAATGTTATCTTACACACTTTAAAACCTCTTAGTATACTTTTAAGTAAGTTTGACCTCGGTTTTAATACGATTTTTTTAACGCAATAATCAGTTGATATTAAGAAAATGATCTACAAAATATGCACAAAATTGCAATAAGTGTATCCAACATTCAATAATCACATGTAATAATGCTGTAAAATTATTAGCTGGCGCGATCATGTTAGAATATGCTTATCAAGTACAGTTTTAAGAATGTACTCCACTAAAAATATAATAATTACTTATGAAATTGTGAAATTCCACATGCATGTATATTTGCGCTTGCGTGGTTTCGAACCATAATGTTGCACTCTCACAGATTTGCCGTTTTAAAAACCTTTTTTCATCAAAGACAAATTTTACTTAAATTCCTGAAAACCGTAAATGAATGAATGCTGATGTCAGATCAAATCGTAGTTTGTGGTATTTACGTTAGAAACTTAATGTAATCTGGCTTAAAACGTTACTATCGCATTAAAGAAATTTGGGCATTTTTCAGTACAATTGAGATCTGTTCTATTGTGAGTTATCTTCTACGACTAAATTGTAACTAATCTGAGACAATAAATAACAAGTTGTCAAATAAGTCAATCTGTGATTATTCAAAACGTATAGCCCATACACTTTCGGCTATGTATAGTGTAGAAAATATTGTTAATAATTACACCAACTAGAACTCGAACCAGCCCAATAACACATACACCTATAATAATGATCCAATAAAAATACATTTCATATATACATTCATTAAAACGTTTACAGCGTAAACATTCATGTGAGTTTTGAACAACTGTGCCTGTATGATTCAAATAATTGTTTTACCGTAACAGCCCTGCAATGCGTAACAATTTTTGTTTGTATCGTTACCTTAAACATTTAGGTATTTTTCTGTTGCATCGCAGCGCATTCACTGCAATCAGTTTACCAATTTGCAATCGTTATTGGTTAATGCATTTACTGTACGCACGGAAAGATAATAGGAGTGACATAATTGTCCATTCACCTGAGCGCTTATAGAATAAAATATGAAACAATTAAACATATTAGAGGATCATTTGTAGTCGGCAAATAAAAACACTTCGAACATGAAAAAATCGAATCCAAAAAGTACGTTGAGTGGCCCAAAACTGTTACCTTTTAGTAACCTAAACATGGGATATGTAAATTAATAAATTGTTTATTACAATTAGCTTGTTCCATAACATAAACTGATACACGATGAACTCGGATATATGAACATTGATTTCATCGCGCAATTCTAATGCTAGTGCAAATTAAATAAATGAAACCTGACAGTGGCTGAGTATGCTATTGCTTTTTGTCGTCGGTCAGTAAAGCAGGATCAATTTAGTCAACACATAGCCATTTTCTGCGTAATTATCTATTTAAGATTCTACCAATTGCTTTTAACTTCATATGAACGTACTTAAATAGAGTGGTCTTCTAAATTGCACGATTATTAATTCCACCTAACGCCCCATTTGTAACCACGGCCAATATTTCTTTTAACATAGTACGTCAAAAAGTATATCTAAAGATATATCGATTTGCGGTACTAAAGAATTCTGGAAATTGATTGATATTATCACTAAGATGTGTACTTAGGTTTAACGCATTGTTCATGAATTAAAGTAATATCATTTTAGAGTTAGATTCCCCAAATGTTTTTACCTTTGACTGTGAGTTTTAAGTTCGCTCCAAGAACATATTGCAAAAGATATAAATGAACTACCATTCCCTTTTATAACCGACGCTATCAATATTTTAAACATTTCAAAGAGTACATTCAGATAATGTCCCAAATACCGTGGGTAAATAAAATAAGGACTCGTATCGTCATTCGAAAGAACATAAGCTGTGTCTTTTCGTTCCTACTCCATCAATATATATGCAAAAAGCTACAGAAACATGCTCAGTAGCAAAAGGTTTAAACATAAACCGGTTTAGTGGCAATGGGCAAACGCCAAAGACATAGAACATAAATTCACAAACAAGAAACATAGAGCAGCACAAAACTCTACTCTACAAACAGCACAGTGCATAAATACTATATATATATAATTGGTATGTTTATCAAGAATTGTTAGGTACCGCCTTGGAACGGTCAGTAAAATGTAAATTTACTGGGGGGTTAAACCAGTTTATGTGCACAAACCTCACTCTTATCCCAACAATTCTTAATAAAGATAAAACGCAAAAGGTAAATCTTATCAAAGTATGCATTAACTTGAGAAAACTTATCAATAAAACAAAACAAAAAAAAAATAATAATAAAAAATAATCCCAACTCTATCTGCAGACGGAGGGAAACAATTCAGAGCACCTAATGCAAATACTTTTCAAAGATACGATGCAGTCATCGTTAGAAACCAAAAACATCACACACAGTCTGCCTTATAAAATAAAAGGTTTAAAACTGTGTGATCATAGAGTTTCATAATACAAATCATCATTGTACTAATACTGGGAACAAATAAAGAAAAACATTATTAAAAATAAAAGCGACTTGTATATGCCGTTTTCTCCTTCCAAATGATTTGAAAACGTAAAATATTTGAAGAATATTAAGTCACAGCCAAAACAATCGGAGTCAGTCAACACGTGTTCGCCAAAAAGGGTTTTAAAGATAACATTAATTAGTAAATTCTTCATAAAAATCAAAGCACTGAAAGTTTAGTTATGAAAGGATGCTATATTCAACCCAATATTTTGTATCAGATAATCATCTTCAAAAACAAGAAGGCAAGTGCTCTTCAAAATATTGCCTTTATATCCACGGTTTAAATAAAATCCAAGTAATTCATTAAGTCTATATGCCCAACTACCTACTGGAAACATTTTAATTTTACGAATTTTCTTTAAAACATCACCATAAAAATCGGGATGAGCAATACTATCAGCAATGAGCGATTTAAGACTACTATTGTACTTTGATATGATATTATAATGACCATTAACAAATTTTGAGAAAGTTTTCCTTAAATTAAAATATCGGAAACCCTGTTTTAGTTTTTTGGGTCATAAGTTTACTGCGAGAGCTGATTTGTTTTTACATCTGTACATATTCTAGCAAATCGCATTTGTCAGTTCTTCCCGTTTTCCAGTTCACGTCTATACGCCTCTTCGTGTTTTCTAGTCGCTTCTTCCCGTTTCTTTTTTTCACGTCTATAATTTTCCTCATGTTTTCTATTCGCTTCTTCCCGTTTTTCCTTTTCACGTCTATAAGTATCTTCCCGTGTTTCCATTTCACGCCTATACTTCTCTTCGTATTTTCTATCCGCTTCCTCCCGTTTCTCCTTTTCACGTCTATAAGCCTCTTCGTGTTTTCTATCCGCATCATCTCGTTTTTCCTTTTCACGTCTATAAGTCTTTTCGAGTTTTCTATTCGCTTCTTTCCTTTGTTGCATATTTTTCTCCTGAATTGCTGTTATTTGATCAGATAATTTATTTTGGTCATCCTTCGTTTCAAGAGATGCAATCTTTGTCTGTAGATCTTTTACTCTCTCATGATGTTCTTTGTCGCGCCTTTCGCGTTCTATATTTAGCTTGATTTGTTGCTCATCCAGCTGCTTATTTTGCTTATCAAAGGCTTTTTGATTTTCTTCTGACATTTTGAGCATCATTCGCTCTATTGATTTTGCAATTTCTTCTTTTTCCCCTTTAAACAAAAAGCAATTATTATAAAAAGCAATTATTATTTATCATGTTATGATTATAACCGTTTTAAAATTGGCTCTTTGACCACTATTAATTTAAATTAACTAAAGGAAACATTTTTGACACAAACGTATGGAACTTAGAAAGTATTTACGTTTCGTAATAAGGTGGTCAATATTAATTGCATGTGGTCAAATCAGTGTAGAGTAGGCAATAAAGCAACTATTTTAATATCATATAGCTTAGTATAATCGACTTTCACCAAACTGAATTGCAACTAAATCTGAATGAATGTCTCTTTGTAATCTTTATCAACATTTGAAATATGTAATAACATGAAAACAGAATTAAAAAAAACTTTTTCGAAGGGTATGACTTCAAAATACCTTATTGAGACCCAATCAGACCCTACCAGAAGACACGGACTAAAGCATGCGATAAAAGTCCAATGTTCAAAGACTTTAAAACAAGGGTAAACTATTATTTTTAAGTCAATTAGATTAATATCTATCATAAGATATGAAGGGCTTATGAAACGATGATAATCTTAATAAAATATAAACAAATGCAATTAAGTACCATTCAACATATCTTAGTAATATCTAGACGATTGTTAGTCAGCAAAACATCCATTTTTGAACAAAATCATATTTAAAATACTTACTATTTCTTTCTTCATTAGAAAGTTTTTCGTCTTTTTCAAGGATTTTATTTTCCTCGAAACTGAGTTCGTCTGCAACATTTCTCCAAACGAAACCAATCTGTAATATACGATAAACCCGTAAATACCATGAGACTGCACACTGCTTTGTCATGTCAGAGTAAATAAATTTTCATCAGGTTTGACAGAGACAGTGTCAAAAGTTTCACTATGTTGAGTTTGATGTTGTGCTCCATGTTGTTTACAGCATCAGACAATATTGTTCACCTGATTGTTTCTTTGGTTTGGTCAAGATTTGCTAAAAAGTTGGTTGTTTATTTATTCAATACTGAAACTAGCCTAAAGCTGACATAGCTTATCATAGTTTCATACAGTTGATTGCAATTGAATATTAGGATATCAGAAGTACTAGGGTAAGTATTGATTTGGTATTGATTTGAAGGGCATTATTTAAGGTGACTAAATCTGTTTGTTTTTGAACTATTTTTTTTTGCTTTTTTAACACATTTAGTTAGTTTATCAAAGTACCGTTACTTTAAACATTTCTGTATTTTTCTGTAAGTAGTAAATTAATTTGAAAAGAAACATAATTTTCATAGTATTATAATCAAGGAGCCGACAGAGAGGCTATTACATAAGTAAAGGGTTCAACGTTAAATTGCGTTATGCGCATGCTTTTAATCAATGCTTCAAATAACGGGCGTAAAAGTCATCTCCTTATCGCGGATATTATATCTTCTTTGCATGCAGGTCGTAACATTGAACAAACAAAGTACCAGTAAACACCAGAGATTGAAAAATGCAGCAAATCTTCAACCCTTATATTAAGCATAATTGTACTGTTTGGGGTTGCTCATGAATGTCCTACCGCCTTCTTTCAAAAAATGCTTGTCCGGGCTTCTGTATGTACGCTGCCTACAATAACTATGGCGAAGGACAACCATGGTTCCGTTGACGCCGCCATGTAAATCTGTCTGATGAGCATCTCGCAAATAAAATATGTAAATGGAGGCCTCAAGGGTGGGAGGAATGAGAACTTTTATGCAGCTCATGTACTGTCAAGTAGTGCTTACTTCTTTAGGAATCCGGTGCTAGGTAATACAAAAGCTGAGACGCGAATAGGCTTCTGTTATCCACTATTGTGATTCATGGAAACAAGCCACTGCCCCTTGCGGCCAGATTTGTTAAACTTACATGGTTTGAAGGCATTTGGTAGAGAGACACTAAAAAACAATTCTCTGAAATTATATATACTGGCCAACGATTTTCGAGAACATTTTTATTTTAGCTTCCTTTCGGCTTTGTTCCAATGAAATGATCGAAATGTTTAATACCGTTTTAGTAAAGTCGATTGAAATTGGCCGAATGGTTTAGGAGGTTTTTTTTGTTTAATGCTAAAATTACGACGAACAACGGACAAATAATGTCGAGTACGCCGTGCTTAGGGGCGCTAACAAAACAGTTGGATGTTCAAACGTTAGGTCTGAATTTGAATGAAATAAATTTACAGCAGATTAATAAGCATACCCTTTTCTATATAATGAAAACAGTATATCTCCGAATCAAAAGATATCTTACCTCTCTTTGTTCATAATTATGAAGAGCTTGCTCATATTCTTTCCTTGCCATTTCGACGTGCCGTTTGAATTTTCTATGACCTCCGATGACTTCATAACCTTTGTTCTGCAACTCCGCTTGCAAGTTGTTGTATGATGTCAAACCGTTAAGTACGTTTAAACAATACTTCTCTATTTCCTCTGCATTTTGATTGTGCAACTCCTGCCAGATCGAGTTCATTTCCATCTGTAAATCCAATTTATGCCTTATTAAAATAAAGATATTATAATGATATACCAAGATTCAAAAGTGGCTTAGACGGTTGTTAAATTTAACATGCGATTTTTATTAGAACTAATTTCATTTACCAACAACCGAATATGAATATTTGGAGTTTCTTCCCTAACAACACGGTGAATGTCATTTAGCTTTAAACAAGAACGTTATTAGCACCACCAACATTTACGTCTTAATTTACAATCGGTTTAACCATTTCTATAAGAGTACAAAAAAGATCATATGTTATTGATTTATTTATGTTAGTTCATTGGCTCATAACGTAAATACTATGTTTGCTTAACGCATAGTCCGGTACAGTTAAAATTGATAAACAGAACAGAACAGAACAGAATTTTTATTCGACTTAAGCATAAAAAGCTCATCGTCACAACAATATGTATAGAAACAATGCATGGCATGTGACAAATATAGCATAAGTTCTATTAATAAATCAATCATAAGTTTGATATAGATATTGTGAGAGTGTGTATAACAATAACAAGAATGTCATCGATATTAAGGTATAATATGAAAAGGTAATGATTTCGGTGTTATAAAAATCTATATGAATTTCTCTCTATATATAAATACTTCTCAACGTTGATTAATACAGCCGCAAGGTTCAAGCTGCGTGATACATACAACTTTGTGGCTACTGTTTAAGGATATGAATATTACAAAAAAAGACAACAACAACAACAATAACAACAAAAGGAAAAACACGCACACAAAAGGAAAAAGAATATGTACATCTCGTATGTCCTAAGGATCTACAGATTTATGTTTAAACACTACCGTTTATGATACAATCAAAATACCAAAGAAACATAGCAAAAATTTATACTATATTAAGGAATCACGTAATTTGAAGGACTTATCACAGTAAAGCGCTAACTTCCTTAGGGTGGTTTGGTTGTTACTTTGCATTAAAACAATATATTTCATCAAACTCGTATGAGTGTAAAAATACTTCGGAATATATTGACGTCTAAGGTCCGCATATACTGGACATTTGAGGACGAAATGAAATTCGTACTCAATATCATTTAAATTACAGAGTGAACATTTTCTTTTATTCCTAGGAACCTTATTGTGTCGACCTATTTCTATAATTAGTTTATGGGATGAAAGGCGTAATTTAGATAAAATACTTCTATACTTTCTATTTTCAACAAGACTGAGATATGAAGATTGTTCAAAATTTGTCTTAATTTCTTTAAACACATCTAGAGACGGAGACAAGTCTAACCCAGACCTCCAATTGCTGATATAAATATCGCTGAGTCTACTTTTTAGTACGGGAACAAATACGTCCATTTTTACCGACTCAGGGTATAACCATATTTCATAAAGACCGGATGATTGGAGAATTTCCTTAACCTTTGATGCCCAGTTCGTAGACGAATGATTTTCAACACTATACATTTGATCCTGTAATATAACATTTAAAATGCAATTATCTCGCTTGACTATATGAAGTTTTAAGAAATATTTAACCATTCTTACATGTCTTTCGATATATAATGGGAACCTGCCCAACTCTCCGTACAAAGCCAACGTATTGGTTGACTGTTTCACATTTAATACCCATTTACAAAACTTTTTGTGGACTCTTTCTACCACGTCCGAATTTATATAACCCCAGACTTCAGAACCATAGTTAAGGACTGATAATACGTATGCATCAAACAGGTTAAACATTATATCTATTGGCACTTTAATATTACGGACTAGCGCCATCAAAGAGTGAAGTGATCTCAACCCCTTTCCAGCTAAAGTTTTTGTAGCTTGCATAAATGCACCGCCACTATTAAATACAATTCCTAAATAATTAAACAAGCTAACAATTTCCACTTCCTTATTGTCATAAAACCATTTATCATTAATACCTAGTCTTCCACCCTTTCTGAACACCATTACCTTAGTCTTATCTATATTAACAGTGAGGTTCCATTTGCGACAGTATGAATGTAAACTATTTAGAGAATTCTGCAATCCTGCCTTAGTCTCTGATACAATAACCGCATCGTCGACAAAAAGCAGCAAATAAATTGAAATATGGTCAATGTTAATTCCGACGTCAAGGTTTTCTTGTAAATGCATTTCAATATTATTAAGAACGAGAGAAAAAAATATCGGCGAGGTTATCTCTCCTTAAACAGGCCAATGTCACTATTAAAAAAATCTGATAATGTTCCCAAGTGTTTTACACATAGTTTCACTTCATTATACATTGATCTTACTAGGGACAAAACTTTACCATCAATTCCCAACTTAATAAATTTATACCAGAGTCTGTTTCTATCAATGCAATCGTAAGCTTTTTTATAACCAATAAAACAACAGTAAAGCTTTTTTTTTCTTTCAAACTGCTTTTGAATCAATGAATGCAAAATAAAAACAGGATCCACAGTACTGTACTTATTTTTAAACCCAAATTGTGCATCTGTTAATATACTATTTTCCTCCGCCCTAGCTTTTAATCTTTCATTCAATATAACAGTGAATAATTTTGAAAAACAGCTAGTAAGAGTTATCCCCCTATAATTATTTGGATCTGATTGATCACCCTTTTTATGAATTGGGATAATAACACCAGATGCCCAAGCCCTTGGAAATGACTTCATGTCCAATATATGGTTAAAAAAAGAATTCAATGGCCCAATGATTAGTGGGACTGATACCTTAAAATACTCGTATAACACATTGTCAATAGAAGCAGCCTTATTTGAGCCTAGTTTCCCAATTGCTTTTTTAATTTCATCATTTGTGATAGGTGCATCCAACGAATCAAATGTAACATTTTGTTCTACCTCCGCATCGAACTGGCCAACAAAATCATCATAGTCATCATTATCACATGATTCAACACCTGACATGAGGTTACTAAAAAAAGTTCGAAATTCCTCGTTAGTGATATTATCGGACCCATTTACCATCTTCGATGGTTTAAATATTTTCCAAAATTCTCTTGGGGTCTTTCGTCTGAGATCATTCATTTTACGACAACGTGCATAGTTGAATATATTTTTAGACTTCCGACACTGATACTTGTAGTCTTTCTTCGCGTTATACAAAGATGCTCTATCAACATCAGAATGGTTAGGATTAAATTGACGCACTGCATTTTTATATATTTCATATTTATGTTTACACAAATCGTCAAACCATTCCTGTTTCCTATTCCCATCATGAAATCCGACATTTTTAGCTGTTTTACGAAAATACTTATTTCCGTGATCACATAAAAAGATTGTAAAAATCGATGTCAATCTATCAACATTCCCCTCCCCGCTGATCTCAGTATTTAGATCATGTATCAGGCAATCAATATTTTGTGTTATATCTCTCACAAAAGAAGCCGTGTATTTTGTATCAAATTTATAAAATGTGAATTCATTATTTCCATCGCTTGGATCCCGATGTATTGTCTTTATTTTAAATGAGAATGACACAGGTGCATGGTTAGAGAACGTATTAAAATCCCCGACTGTAAAATTTGCAAGCAGATCAAAATTATCATGGTGTGTCAACAAATAATCAACTACACTGGCCCAGTTATAGGTCATACAGGTAAAATTCCCACGGTCTCCTGGCCATCGACCGTTAACTATACGCTGATTGGTTGCTTTGCACAGGTCAAGTAAGTATTCACCAAAGCGATTGGAAGTTAAATCTCGCGAGACGCGTGGCGTAGGTGTATCTATGGCGATAACGTCATTTACATTTATACTACGATCGCATTGAATGAAATCCGCTTTACTACCAGTCCTACTATTTAAATCGCCTGACAAAAATATTTTCCCACGTTGGCTAAACAATAAAATATATTGTTCTAACTGGGTAAAAATGTCAACATTATACATGTTATGAACCGGAGATGACTCCGGGGCAATGTATGTAAAGCAAATATATAAATCATTATCAATATGAAAGAAGTTTTTATCTAGTCTTATCCAAATAATACAATCAATTGTATTTTTTATTAAATGCACACCATTACGAATGTCATCTTTAATATATACTATAATTCCAAACAATTAAAGCATTAAAGGTATGACAATGGAGTGAAAGGTGCAATGTCTTATTCAGCTTGGTCGAGATATTATGCACGCCAACACTGTTGTGAAAATAGTCCATGATTATTGTCTGAATAAGAAAACGGCATGCAAGTGTGGCATGCTAAACAGCAGTTTACGTTTGGTTTGTTGTGCATTCGGCATTAAAAGAGTATGTTATTTTGTAAATCAAATATGACAAACCTGCGCTACTCTTTCGACAAAATTGGCAACATCCTGGACAGCATTCGTACGCATGTATTCAAGCGCAGTCCATCGGACGTCCGCAAAATGTTTATCCAGCAATGCTGACGGAAGAGGCAACTCTATATCATTTATTTTGCATTGAAACATCTTCATACATTCGCCTTTCACTCTTTCATTTTCGAATTTAGCAACCGTTGAAAATGCATCGTCAACATCAGGCACAACCCCCATTGCAATAGCGTCCACATATTGTCGGGTTAGCGTGGCAAACACTGTAAACGAAATCATTTGCATGTTAATGGCTTTCGAAAAGTTACTAATTATGCTACAAACAAATATTACGGTTTTATTAATTAACAAACGTATGACAGACAAAACAATTTTTCAGGTTATATATTTTACGACTTAATCTGCCAGCATCACACTGGCTGAATTCACACGAAACGTAGAACAATTAGTGAAGTGAAAGCGAATCGTTTTATAAACGACCAATGATTTGATCAGTTATATTATATATAAAAGAGTCTGAAAATAGTGAAAGTGTTCAATAGTTATGCTTTTAGAATTACATATTTGCCACCAATACAACTCGATTAAAACTTTTCGTTTAAATAATCCAAAACGTTGACCTTCAGTAAACAACTTTGTTTATAAAAGTTAATGTTTCAAAAAATGATTAAAATAGTGTTGTAAAGTTAGTGCTTATTTCCGACGGGTTTCGGTCTGCATACCTGTTTAAGCCTAGCACATACACTTCAAGCGGGGAACCAACTCGCTAATTTAAGCTATCGTGAAGGACTAACAGCGTTTACTTAACCTTTTAACTTCAAATAAAAAAATACTTCCCATAATAAAATATATATATATATATACTTTGTTGTATAAATCAATTATTTAAGTTAATGTTAAATACGGTTTGATACAGGATATCAAAACAGTTATTGACAATACTTTATCATTTCCATCGTATAAATGCATCTGGCCCTTACATAAAAAATTGAGCACTTCCCTAAAAACAACTGACCAAACTTTTCTGTGACACTATCGATTTATTATATTGAGCTCACCTAAGTATAAAAAGCTCATGTTGAGCTTTTGATACCGATTAACGAGGACTTTTGAGCTACTTCACCAGTTTCTTGCTATAACCTCTCCTAAATTTGTTAACACCGATTATTATTTCTTATAAAATTTTGCCGCATAAATGTAAGCGAGTGGGTAAAAAAGAAAAGACAACCTTCTTTTTCTTTTTTAAACAGGAGTGGGTGAAATCGAAACCTTTTTTTAACGTCGTTTATAATTTAGAATGATAAACCTATATAGTTACGACTTTTTTCTTCCTTCTAAGAATTGTTTAAAAAATGAGTATTCTTTTTATATATTATATATGTTTCAGTATGTCGGGATTTGTAAGAGATACAGAGCATACTGTACCATAGATAGGTAAGGTATTTTGGTAGGCTAAGTACTCAGGTAAGCGTTAATAAGTAGGCAAAATTGACCCACTCGATGTAAGACAGAAAACGGTCTTGACATAGTTCAGCAAAAGTTAGTCCTTTTCCTTTCCAAATATATAAAAAAAATCGAAATTACACCGGCCTCATAATTCAACCAAAATGAAATAAAAAAATTACCCAACCGATCTGAGATAAAATCACTTGCCAAACTGTTCTGAAAAAGCAAAACTGTTCATGCACTCTGTTACGGTCGTTTTTTTTTGGTTACCATATGTATATTAGTTTAATGTAACATGGCCATACAAGAAAGTGTATATTGTGATATTTCGATAGCTTTATCATAAATATGGATGGTTAATCAGTCGAAAAAAATATCAATTTATTTTCTCCTCAAAAACAATGCATAAACTTTTCATTTAAAATCCGATTTTGTATTAGTGCGTTATCCATCTGTATTTCTAACTGTGCTTAGCTGGTCATAAAGTAAGTGCTAAAATGTTTTGACACCGTTATCAAACAGCCATGCTTGCAAGAATGTGACCATTTGAACAACTTTATAGAAAACCTTTGCAAAACATGCAAGGCAAATTGTTACAAAATTTAATTATACTTGGTATTTCTTTTCATGTTTACAACGCACAATGTTCATAAATCCATGTACATACATTCGATTTCATAAACTTGATTTAAACTACTTACTAGATCCGTTGACTGGTTTGCTAACTTGGAGTTGCTTTGGTTTCTGACTGTAGATGTATAAAACGAACTCTCCAGTAATTTTCTGAAATCTTTTCGAAAGGTCTTGAAGTGTAAGGCGTTCTAGGTTTTCCACAATGTCAATATCACCAGGGGTAGGGAACGCGAAACATCTCCGTTTGTCTTGCGGAAAGAACTTCCGGATGCATTCACGGGGTTTGTTGAAAAATACATCCTTTTCCGTCTTACTTTCCAAACTTTTTTCAAGATATGCATCTGGGGTTATTGGACTACCATCTTTGACCAATTTCAGCGAAAAATCTCTCAAAGCGAGCACAAACCCGGGAAGAACGCCTTGCAAAAGACGGTTATCTTCATCACATCTTCCGCCAAATCTGATGGATTTCGACATTTCAGACACAAATCTATT
The DNA here is from genome assembly GCF_026914265.1 of Mya arenaria. Lineage (NCBI taxonomy): Eukaryota > Metazoa > Mollusca > Bivalvia > Myida > Myidae > Mya > Mya arenaria. The sequence goes on along the minus strand of NC_069130.1, from coordinate 8,396,965 downwards.
CCGTTAAGGTAATTTCGAAATGAGTGTTAAGTGTATACTCATTTATTTCAGTCTGATTGTGACGACATAAATAAGACGATACAACTTACTCTTGAGTTTTTTGTCTGGATGTAATTTTTAAGAAGCCAAAATGTAGCATTTTTCCTCCGTTAACAGATTTATTGGTGAACAGTTATGTTGTTTAATATGATTTTAATTCGTTATTTACTAAAGCAAAAAAAACAGTCTCGTTTTGTCAAACGTGAATACTAAGATATTTGCTACAAATACTGCCGAAATATTAGTTAATGGAGTAATTTATTTGTAGGAACTTTATAGATAATCAAGTGAATAAATTTGTAAGACCTTTACTTATGGATGAAATATATTAATCAACTATTACGTATTTGACGCGATACGGGGACAATCGAGGAAACAATACCAGACAATTGAAGAAAATACATGCCCAATCTCGCTTAATATCGAAGAAAGTAGGCCAATATTAGTATCCTCCTTTTTGATTGGCTACAAAACTCGCCAAATATAGGATTTGAAAAATTGACCATTTTCATTGCCTGTCAAAACTCGCCTTATATGAAAAAAATACTGATTTTTTTAATGGTGGCCATTTTGTTTTCCGTTTTCCCGACTTTCTTGGAAATTATGCTTCGTTTAAACCTTTTTGGAATAACTAGCCTATTTAATACTTCAACCACTTTGTACGGTTTGATATTACAATTGTATTTAACCCGTTGATGAATTTTACGACTATTGTGGCAAACGATTTTCGAAATTAGGACGTAAAGACATGCTTTCTTACACTGTACAGTGCTTTATTCATAAGTATGTGCTACGTCACTGAAAGGATGTATGTCAAAATTAGCAAAATCAAGTCGAGAAAAAGCAGACTCCATGAATTAATAAGGGATAAATACGGCTTCGATGTGGACTTAAGGTTAGTTATTTGAATGTTTTCAGCAAAATGTCGTGCCATGCGTAATAGTTAATTAATAAAATACTTATTAATCAGGTGATGTCAAATTAACCGAGTTATTTGTCCTCGGTCAGCTTTACCTCGGACAAATATAAAATCACCTAATTAATAACATTATAATATAAGCTATTGTTTTATTCACTGGGAGGAAATTTATATATAATCCAGTAAATATATTTGTAATTTTTGTCTTATAAAGCGGATTAACTACCAACACTATTTATTAGCGAATATGTTGGATGTGGTAAATTTTCATTCCAAATGTGACTAGTAACTTACAAACAGAAGGTTTGTGTTGAACGCTTTAGAATAAAATTGCTTTCAAAGACAGATTCATTTTTTTCTTTTAAACGCGACTCCAAGCGTTTTGGCTTCAAAAGTATCGTTTTCGAACTGATAATCATCGAAACAAATATGAGATGATTTATATCAGTTTCGATTTTAAATATTTAAAAAAAAATATCGGATTAAGTTGTAATTATTGTCTTATCGTATTGCATTTTTGTAGTAAGAAAACCTCAGAAAATTAGAAACAACTCAATACAGGGCCCTTTGAATAGTTGATAATGAATTATCTCATCTTCATGCTGAAATTATTTAAACAATTGCTATTGAAAGTGTTAACATGATTTTTCACAATATTATTTGCATGATCTTGTTTAATTTACCAAAACCCCTTCATACAGTATCAGATTTGCAAACACAGACGACATTCCAAGGGTAACTACGTTCACATATGGCAATAATTCATTTCATTTTGAGGCTGCCCAGGTGTGGAACAAGCTTTCAAAATATTTGAGACAAGTAAAATTGGTCAGCTGGTCAGCACCGAAATGCAAACGTTCCATTTCACATTTTAAAAAACTCTGTACATAGTGTTACAAGCTTGTGCTTTACTTTGCTGCTAATCATTATCTCTTTTATGTAGCTTGTTATACTTGTATCACCTGTATTTCTTGTAGAATCAACATGTTGAATAAATATTTATCTTCTTAATATGCTTTTAAAAATGCATGAACATTGCTCTTAGATTAATGTTGTTATACATTTATATACATGCCGTTTCTATTTTTAATGTGTTCCCATGTTTAGTACACTGGTGTTTTTTATCATGAAACTCTTTGATCAGTCTTAAACCTTTTATTTCTAAGGCAGATTGTGTGTGATGCTCATAGTTTGAAACAATAAATGCATCGTATCTTTAAAATGTTTTTGCATTTGGTACTCAGAATTGTATTCCTTCGTTTGCAGATAAAGTTTGGATCCCTTATCATTGAAGTACTTTGGGTTTGCCTATTAGTGTTTTTTTATTTGTTTCATTTTAAGTTTTCTCAAGTTAATGCATACTTTGATAAGATTTACCTTTTACGTTTTTACTTTATTCAGGATTGTTGGGATATAAGTGAAGTTTGTGCACGTAAACTGGTATAGCCCCCCAGAAAAAAATATATTTAAATTTTACTGAACGTTCCAAGGCGGTACCTAACAATCCTTGATAAACATAACTAGTTTTATATAATATATATGCACTGTCCTGTTGTGGAGTTTTATGCTGTTGTTCAATGTCTCTTGTTTGTGATTTTTTTGTTTTCTATGTCTTTGGCGGTTACCCAGTGCCATTAAACGGGGTTTATGTTTACAATTTTGGCTACTGAGCTTGTTTCTGTAGTTTTTCATATAAATATTGCTTTAGTTGTATTGTATATGTGTAATGTCTTAGATATAGGATATTCTAAGAAATTATTAAACCTCTTGCTTCTAATCTCTATTGAATATGTCGTATTAGCATGCCCAACCCTATTATATCCTACATTTAATTGAACACTAATTCTTCTTTTCGTTTTTCAGATTTTCGTCAGATATCTTTTCAATACCATGTGCTTTGCGATATTTTAGATCTGTGTTGGCAATCTGATTTTGTATCAATATTTTTGCATATTTGGATTTTTGTTCAAATTTTTTTTAATATCAAATTCAAACATAAGCACGCCTTCTGAATAATTTTTTTATCAAAGTTTTAATAAACACATTTTCTTGTCAAAGGTAATACTTCTTATTTTCTCGTATGTTATCTTTTAAGAGTCGATGTATTCATAATCATTTAATATGATGTTATTTCAAGTCTTGATTATTTTTTTACTATTAAACTGTTATCTTATTTGAATTCATTATTTATCTTACAGGTTCTGTTTTGCATTATTAATATGTATTTTAATTTGCATTGTGTCAGAAAATTGCTCACCGAGCTAGTACATGTAATACAGCTCATTGATGAATTATCAGCGCAAGTTTTCACATCATAAACAATCATTGTGCAATACGACTTTGTAATTCAAATTTAAATACCTTCCCATTGATTATCAAGGAGTGAGGATTGATATGTCTATATAAGATACATAAGCAAAAATAAAGTTCGTATCGAATAAGTCTGTATGATATATGTAAGCGAAAGGATACGTGAGTTTGTTCACAGCCTCTTGATCAAACGCCCCTTTCATGTTGTATACCAGGACGCTGCACAGCAGAGTAGCAAGGGTGAAAATGCGATTGTCGTGGTTTGGATCCCCCTGCATATATAAACGCATATCGGAAAGGTAAGGAGAAGAATGGTCAAAACAATCTTTTGCTTTCATCGGGATAAATCACTAACTATTCACTTATACCGCACGCTTTTTGGTAAATGTTGTCCTTGGCAGCATGGTCCAAAAGAATTATGTCACCCGCACCCTCCTGATTGAAAGTATACATTCGCGCAAATGCGCTCGTGTTTTATCTCAATTACTTGGGCCGTGTGTTTATGGCTATTACTATTAAGTGTTTAACTGTGATAGGATGAAACTTTTAAGACCTTAATAAAAACGCACACTTAAAACGTTTGTTTGCGTCTTTTTCAGTGAAATTCCAGTGAAATTATAATTGACAAACGGACTCATCTTGAGTACGAGCTAATGCATAAGGTAATTCGACGGAGTAAAAACATAGGTACCCCTAGTTGTTGTATATAAGGTACTTTGCAAGTGTTGAATGTTCTGTGGACTTACAAAGAGACGCGAGGGACGCAATATAATATATCTGGGACTGTAGTCTCATGGATATATATATATATATATATATATATATATATATATATATATATATATATAGATGATCATGTATATATATATATATATATATGTGCTAATGGGTTTACTAGATAAAATGTAGGTGACGGCGAAATAGGCATAGAGACAGACAAGTTTTCCCGAATAATTATATGATGTTCAAAAGTCGGGGACCAGGAAACAAGGTCGTTTTAAAACTAGCAGGATACTTTAAAAAACTATTTCTGCCTCCGCAGAAATTGCTTCACTTTTGACAGATCTTATGACTAAGAATTCATGCTGCAGACTGATGCTCCAGACAAAGAAGATTGTGCTGCTTTGCTGAAGAGAAATTAAGACGTGTTGCTCCCCAAAGCATTTACCAGTAAAAAGATTTCATTACGACAATATAAGTATTCTGCAATTAGAAAAGAATGCTTTGGAATATTGTTTGGAATAAAACAAATTTCAAAAGCTTGAATGGTAGGGATTTTGTCAGACAGATCACGCTCCGTTGGCCTTTATTAAAAGCAACAAAGTAGAAAATGGCAGGATAATGTTTTTGACATTGTTTATGGTTCGCAAATGATTGTGCCGAATAAATCAGCTGGCAATAGAGGGGAATATGCATATTGGGAATACAGGGTGTTTTCTAAAAGAAGGAAAGTACATAATATTTACATATAAATTAGCAGTATTCTAGGCTCACAAACATAAACACTGTCGAAAGTATTTTATGCATCTATCATTACGGCTGAATCGTTGTTTATCTTGGGTTAATGTACGTATGCATTTAAGGTCGTACTATGAGTCTTTTACTTGTAGCTGTTGAAATATATGTGGCGTTTTATCATCTGTTTTGTATTTTACTGTCTACTGTTATACTAGCGTTGTACATTATAAGTAGCATTTTATGTGTACCTATGTTCACTGATTTTATCACCGTGATTGGTGGAAATATATTCTGTATTACAATATATATCAGACGATCTATTTCTCGACCCGGAGTAAAGGGGCAAAGGTTTCAAATTGGGAAGTGCTTCTGATCTCGCTAAGCAAGATTCTGCTCCAGTGGAAAGACATTACCAGTGATTGCTACGATTCAACTGTTGCATGGGTAGTTTTAACCTTAAGAACATTACCATATTTGGGAGATAAACACCAGAGACGATGTAGCCAGTGTAAGATTTGGAAACATCGCGTTTCGTACGGCCATACAGCATGAATATCTAGTGCATCAATAATTGAGGTTTAAAGTCGCTCAGAATATTGATGGAAGACATCCTTTAAGGAAAGGTTAGCCATTGAAGCCACGAGACGCCCATAGCATAGACATCAACAGAGCGATCAGGAGTTGCAAGCTAAGGTGGGAAGCTGTAGCCTTGACACTTTTAGTCGATCAGGGGATGCTGAAACAGAGTTGAAGAGATAGCGCCAATAACCAGACGGCCGGGCGCGTGTGTAAGCAGCTGTATTCATTGTTCAACCTAATTGAATTGAGTAAACTACTGAAATTAACGTCACAGAAACCTTACGGCTGAGACGTATAAAGGCTTGGCAGCTTCAAGGGTTAGGCCAAATTATTACTATTTTAATATTGATTGACATCGTTATTCAATGTCCAGATTAGCTTCATTTATGCATTCTTGAACAGCTTATCACTAAAGCTGCATGTCCTCGTGTCAGAATTTCATGAACATTTGAAATCGCAGTATCTTCACGTGCGTATTTTCCAAATACGCATAAAAAAATGAGCATACTGGCCTCTAATCAAGGACATTAGTTTACATATGTGTTATTGAATTGTAGAGTATGGCGATTTGCCGTCTGCTTTGTGTTGTCAATCGTATAATGTCAATGTTTATTTACACACCTTTGAATTTAAACCTATGTTTATATCATGCATTCTCTCTAGATATATATATTAATTGTAGCATCTGTTGTAAGGTAAATCGTTTTATTTGTTTGTACTACAATGCAAAATTATTATATGAGGAAAGCATACAAGGAAGTAAAACATGGCCTTTCACAGTTCTCCAAAAGTTGTCTGAATGACCAAGACAAAAATATGTTTCGATATAAGCAAGCATAATATATATATATATATATATATATATATATATATATATATATCCGTTGTAACATTTGTAGGTGTAATTAGGATTTGAGGAAAATACAAAAGAATATTGTATAAGGTTCTTAATAAAATAACGTGAAAATGTTCATATATTTAGAATATGTTTTGTGTCAAATAGTCAACACTACCCAATCAACAACACTGTGTGGTTGTGCAGCTATATTAATAAAACATATTTGCCTTTTTCGAACCTGAAAATGAATTCAATACAATTTTTGATTATTTATTGAACATCTTTGAAAATATATCATCAAGAAACCACACGAGCTTTATTGATTGGTCACTCTGGGGCATTTTGAAACAAAAATATATATAAATTATTGTCAGACTTTCCCAAAAATTTGCAAATGATTTTTATCCTCAATCTGATTAAATCTTCTTTCGTAAAATTTCGTCAATTCCTTATAAGCCGAAAAAATATTTTGTAAAGTATGTTGAACTCTTGAAAGCAATGTTCTTCAAAACAAAATAAAACATGAACTTTTAAAACATTTTAATTGTTGGCCTCCAAAACGATCAAATTGAATGTGAATGGGTTTTAAAGGCGCATAAGAAAAGTTAATGCATTTTTTAATAAATAACTTTAATGCATTAAAAATGGCATCAACTTATATTGTGCGCCTTTAAGGAATTTGGGAGTGGTCCTATTTTTGTAAATTGCCTTGTCGAATTCCTTAACTCAACTTGAAATCTCAACGCTTACCTTTTCAACGTCTCCCAATCCTTCCGTGTCCAAAAGTATAAGAACAGTGTCCTTTTGTATAGGATGGTACTTGCACCAAACCCAGATGCCTTTTGTCTTCGACTGTATTGTGTCACCAAGTGCAAAACCTGTATTATAACGGCATAAAGATAATATATATCTATCTCACATTTTTACAGGCAAAATATATTGCAAACTACTTCAGTCCGTATTCCACTCCAGTGTTATACGACCGTTTTTCACTATGCTCACTATGTTCACTACCACTTCATGGTCCAATACGTAGACGCCCCGATAAAACACAATATCACTGTGCGCGTAATCAGATGCGGCCCTCTGCTATGAAACAGTAAATATCCGACCTTGCCCTATCACTAATTGAAATACGAGCCCTTACATCATTGATTTCGCAATATAATCCGGCTGAGTATGATTATTCATTATTCAGTGGCTTGGTGGGGAGTCGGCAGACTCGCTTGTACGAGACTGAGAAGGTCAGTATAAAATATATTGCAAACTACTTTAGTCCGTATTACACTCCAGTGTTAAATGATCGTTTTTCACTATGCTGACGTCATGTCATAATAAGTATCATTTCGCAATGTAAAAATGACGTCATAAAACGAACTAGCGCGTCATTAAAATGACATGTACTATGAAATAATTTTAGTGATTTAAACCAGTAATGTATATAAAAAAGAATGAATAGTATTGCATTTTGATCCGGAATGATGTTTTCGACCATCGTGGAGTTTTGTTGATTTCGATTTCATTCGGTTAGCACCTCGTGAAATCCGATTCTGGAAAATTCTACTCGAGTCAAATACAACATTTCGGCTAAAAAGGCAGTATTGATAACCTTTTTTCTAGTTGATGCAAATGGAACTACAGGGCGTATGGGTAAAACACCATGTTTAGCTTGCTTAAAGGCGCCATGATCCAATCCCAACACTAAGCTACTAAACAAGACCATTAACGACACAAGACAACAAACAAATAAAGCATACATATTAAGATAAAGTCATGAAATGTTTGAGTTTTCGTTAAACATCCTGCGTCGGGTTTGGATACATTTATCTCCGTATAGTCATGCAGAAACCTCGTTATGTGTTGGCCAGTTTCGTAAGTGTTGTTTTGCACATATGAAATCTAAAGCAAGATGGCCGAAACACGTATTTTGAAGCGACATCTAAGTATAATCTGTATAATCTGATTTATGATAATTACATTTGAAGTTTGTATATACTATCACATTAAGATATCAAATAGTTGCAATTGGACGTAATGTTGTCCACTGAATGTCAGAAAACCTAATGAAACGAGATCAGACCCAAAGAAACATTGGCTACACCCCTACAAGACGAAATTTAACATGGCATTTGAGGCAAAACCGATCTATTTCCGGTGAGAATACATTCCCGGTTGAAGCATATTCAGTGACAGGTGAATGAGTTATTGGAAAAGACAATACCTTTTTGCGCATCAGCAAGTTGATTCATCAAGTAAGATTTCCCTGTTCTATATAACCCCGCAATTGCCACGATAACACACGGTTTGTCTATGCGGGATATCTCTTCAAGAACATCATCGCAGACCGCAAGAATATTTTTTTCTCTCGCGGTTATTAGGCATTGAGGTTTTTTGAAGACGCTTGATTCCTGCATCGACGGATACCTGAATATGAAGTGTGTAGGTATAATTATCTAGACTGATGTGTTCAAAATATGTTTTTGTACATTACAGTTGTATTGTATTGTACTCAAATGAGTGCCAATGCCCAGTATTAAAAAGCATTAAGTAATGTTATAGGAACATTCGCCAAAACTTCGGATAGTAAGTCACATTTGATCTTTATGGTAGTTTTGTCTGAAAATATTTTAACTTTGCTGATGATCAATTTTTAATCTGACCTTTGGCATTAAGAATAAAACATAGTATGATAATGTTGTTTGGTTTGGTTGAAAAGTATTCGATCCATAGTAGTGAAAGACAAACACAAGACGTGAGTCTGCTACTAAGTTAATTCTACAAGTGAAGTCCAGTGGTTAAGCAAGGGTACAAGTATTAATAGATCTATAGTCTGTTTCAGAATAGAACAGATGGTATGTTCACGTTTCTGAAAATAACGTTGATTTTAAGAATGTTGTACCCTTGTTTAAAGGAGCTGGTAAACAATAAGTTATCGCATTTACTATGAATAAAAGAGCGGCCTTTAATTTAAAAAGACCATTTTGTAAACCTTTAGATAGTAATTCGACAAAGAACTCACTTGGGCGGTGTTGGCGTATGAGATTGTAAGTTTGTTGATAAATCTTTCTCGATTCTGCGCTTTGGCCTACAAGATAAATATCATTATGACAGTACGTTCACGTTCGTAATATATGATTATTTTAGCAGTGACGTAGTCATGTACATATATAAGCTGGGAAACAATGAGGTATCGCATGTACAATTTATAAAAGAGCGTGTGCAGTGTTTACCGTATAAAATTTTCAAATATTGTTTTGGCAAATGAGAGTGACAATGCACTGTTTAATAATTTATTATGCAGTTTTAAAGGAACAGACTGTAAACCTTAGTTATAAATGAAATATAACTCACTTGGGTAGTATTGGCGGAGGTGATTTTACTTCTGTTGCTAATTCATTTTCGACAGTGTGTTTTGGCCTATAAGAAAAATATTGTTATGACAATACGTTCATGTTCGAAATAACGATGATTTTAGAAATTTCGTAGTCATCTTCACATAAGCTAGAAAACATTACTCAATTGTATGTACTACGAGTAACATAGCGAAAATGCGCTATATCATAATGCATTATGCAATATATTTAAGGAACAGATAGTAAACCTTGGTAAAAGAAATGAAATATAACTCACTTCGGTAGTGTTGGCGGAGGTGACTTTACTCTTATTGATAATTCTCTTTCTACAGTGGGGTTTGGCCTATAAGAAAAATATCGTTATGACAATACGTTCAGGGTTTCGAAAAATAATCATGGTTTTAGAAAATTCGTAGTCATGTTCACATAAGCTAGAAAACATTGCTCAATTGTATGTACTACGAATAACATAGCGAAATTGCGCTATATCATAATGCATTATGTAATATATTTAAGGAACAGATAGTAAACCTTGGTAAAAGAAATGAAATATAACTCACTTGGGTAGTGTTAGCGGAGGTAACTTTACTTTTGTTGATACTTCCTGTTCGGGAGTGGGTGTTGGTCTATAAGTTTAATAGTATTATGAGAGTACGTTCACGTTTCGGAAAACGACGATGATTTATAAATCATGTTCACATAAGCTAGGAGACAATAATTTATCGCATGTACTATGAATACAAAAGCGTATTATAAGACCAAAAGAATATGTTCTGAAATACTGAAATGTATCAATGATAGATTGAAAAGAAAAGATTGGAATGAATTAGCGTTACTAGAGAATACATACTACTGCGTTAGAAAATTGGTAAATTTACTTCTTTTAAAGATTGTTCTTGTTTTACCTGAGAATATTGACCGTCCGATAAATTGCGCTCGGGTATACTAATCCTAACAATAATAATCATGTTTACTTTTATTTGACACTAAGTTATTGGTATTAGATTTTTTTCCTTTATTAGTCGAACAATAGGCTTGGTATTTCTAACAACTAAGAAAAAAAGTGCAACAACAATTATTTACTTATGAAAATAATTTCAATACTTTTTGTACGAAGTATATCGGGAAAACACGACGACGTTTATAAGGCATTCAGATTCGTTTGGACACATTGTCACGTCTCGCGAGAATGATCACGTGTTCTATCGCGAGATTCCTTTTACTTTCAAACATTAACGGGATCGGCAACGCCAGAAATTTTAATACGCATTTAATATCTAAAATACAGATGTGATTCTTTGACATGATGTCCGGGGTAGAAAAGGGGGTCAGGAGAAAACAGATCTTAAGCGTCGGAGCCTGTGGATGCCGAATAGGCCAGTTCTGACAGTAGGCTAGCAGAAGATGACACACATAAACATGCTTCTTCTCAGATTGTTGATTTCTCTCTTCTAATTCAAACATCGGCTATAATACGACAGGGTGTGGTGGTCGCATTGATTCACGCAAATCCGTCTGGTAGGGCCCCAAGGTAAGCCAACACATTACAAAGTTTCTAATTAACATCCCTCCCGAGCAAATAGTCATATTCATCAGTGTCAGAACCTGATGACGTGGCAGCCAACGTCCCTGTTTCGTTTAGGCAACAAGTAATGAAGGAGGAATATATTAATTCGGCACTTCTCCTTAGTTAACATATTTCCTATCGGTCTTTTGTTTACATTACGATGGATCTAGAAAATAATCAGCTACCGCTAACCGATATATAATTCATTAACAAAGACGCAGCAGGTAAGGCCAGAGGCCCATTTGTTTCTCTAGCAAATTTGATAGTGTTTCCATTTAGACTGGCCCCCGCCAAGAAAAGCAGAAGTATTATGCATCAATGATTATTTATCGTATATACAACTCCCTTACATAAGTGCAGTACACTAATTTTAACAGGGCAGTCGACCTCTTACCTATTCAACTTAATGACTGCTCATTATTAGGGTTTTATAATAAAATGTCTAGGTTCGAACTGTCTAAAATAGACATTGAAAACGCTTTCAAACTCCTACCTATTCAACCTTTGGATTTTTCGATTTTAGGGTTATATTTTTAGGAGGTTTTCTATTTCAACAAAAACTCTGCCATTTAGAATCTTAATTAGCTGCGAAACATGTGCTCGTTTTGCAACATTTGAAGAGTATTTTGTCAAATCCTATATGTTGCCTGGGTTGCTGAACCATTATCTGGACGACTTCCGAGAGGGTGACAAGACTAAGCTCTCGTGCCTTTATCTTAAGAAGAATTTCAAAAGCTATAGCTTGGTCCTTAATGATTCGTGTCCACACCGGGCCGGCGAAAAAGCATTTCCCAGAGGATTGCCAAATTGACGACTTTCGGCGTTCATTGCTTAGTGGAGAGTCGGTAGACTCGCTTGGGCGCATTGAAAAGTCATTAGAATCCTGTATGTTCTACTGCAAAGATAATTTTCTCCTATACTTAGGCGGAAATGACATTACACGAGTCTCTTGCGAGGCGGTAGCAAGTCAAGTGCTTCACATCGATTGAAACCCAAGTAGTGAAGGCTTCTACCCGGCCGACAAAATTCATCTCTCTATAGTCGGGCTTAAACTTTATGGTTGTTAATTTATTTTGGAGTTAATTTATGTCGCTCGGTTAACTGTTGTTACTAGATTATAACCGGATTCTTGTTTGCAATACCAATTGCATTGATGGCCAATTGCTCACTGAATGTGAGGCTTCTCCCCTACATGGCTTCGTCCTTATTGTCCTTTAGACTGGGTTAGAGGTTACAGTCTAATATTTATAATTTTGTCATTGTATTTTGTAAATAGAAGTGGCAGGCATGTATGTTTTCAAGTCTTTCACTGTCGTCAGGAAGTGTTTTATCGTCATTTTACCATATGTCATGGTCGGGGTACTGTTGCTTGTAATAACTAAGCACGTATCTTGTTTAATGTTTGATCTTCTAGCTCGGATATTTTTTCCAAACAATTCGGAGGTACCATTGATAGCGCCTTTATATAAAAGATAGGGTCCTCCGCCAATAAGCTAAAAATACTAGTATTACAAGTTTTATAAACAATTTAAAAATAATCTAGCCGACCAGTCGACTACCGACATGATATTACGTTATTTGGCGACCCTACGGGCCACAAATCACATGTCATGCAATGCTCTATTTAAACGCAATTAAATATTTCCAAGTATAAAGGCAAGAAATGTATCTGCTTTTGTTGTTTTATTTCGCAATAATGACTCAGCAATAATGTTTCGCGTAATAATTGTATTCTGATAATTAAATTTAGGAAAGAGTAAAGTTAGCACGTTCATTTTGTACCTATTCAGCTACAACAAAATAAAACTGCTCTTCTATATTTTAATGTTTATTCAAAATAGGTTCCTACTGTCACTAAACTTACGAAAAAGTAAATCAGCCTGTAATTAAAGTTGATCAGCATCAAAAGTTAAGAAAATAGTTATGATCCCCTACTAGGCAAAAAACATAGTGTTTTGCAGACTATGGCAAATGTTACATTAAACATTCATTATTTACAGTCCCGTTAATGTTAATTCACTGTCATATACTAACCATATTTTAGTTATAACCCGTAGTTTAAGACAGAATTATTGAAAATTTTGCAACTCATAAATGGTTTCGATTAAAGATGCACTCTTACTCCCAAATAAGATTGAGCATATTTACTACAATTGCCCGAAAAGGATAAATAAATGTTTGTCAATAAAATGGTTCTTGTGAAGGAAAGTGTGTTTAATTTAAAAGAAAGCTGCAGAAAACACGGTATTTCTACCTTATGAGACAATAGCAGATCAAAGTTATTCATTTAGTCTTCACCATTTTTTAAATATTTTTGCGTTTTCAGCTATTTAATACACGGCTATAAACTTGTTATCAGTAGTTAATATTTTTCAAAAAATCATTACTTATGAAGTAGTTGATTGTGAATCACTCAATATTTATGTTTGTTACACATGTGTATGTATTGATTTCGAATAAGTGTGTCGCTTTAACCTTAGAGCCAAGAGACAACAATAGAGGGACATAAAATGCTTACATACATAATTATGGATATAATATATATGATAATTTGAATGTACATACATCTCTCTTTCTGTTGGTACCGATTGTGGATGTGGATCTAAAATAAAATAATAGAAACAGGAGTTATAACAGGTGGTTATCTTGAAAAAAGCCAGGGCTGTGTTGGTGTATGAGGGATTCATGCCCCAAGCAAGATAAATGGACTTCTTAAAGTATTTATGTTTATTATTAGGCAAGTCCTACTTTTTTCATCAGAAGTTTAAGGTCTCAGTCCTCATTTCAAGACTGATCAAAAACTTAAAAAATACGCTTGAATACATAATTCAATTAATTGCTGATTATGAATAAAAAGTATTCAGTTTTTACATGTTGTTCCACAGAATCTGTACCTACCAGGTCTTATCACTGGCGGGATTATAGTCGAATTGTCAGTCGATCTTGTCTGAAAAAAATGTGCCAATATTATCATAAAATAATGACATAAACAATGCATACATATCACATCGCGGTTGTAATTTGAAAAGACTGTTAGTCAGTGTCACGATGCAAGCTCGCTTTTATCAAATGGGTTATTGTCATTTCGATTAATTTGCACATGGAAATTATTTCCGTGAATAGGTACTTAAACATTGGTTGTAAAAACGCTAGGAATAGGAGACGTGACAAGGAATCAGTGGATGTGATCCTGGTTTAGGATTTTCTAGCCTTGGTCCCTTGGATTTCCCACTGACAAAAGGATTTCCGTTTGAAAGAAAAAACAAATGGGTTTATTTAATTGCAGAACAAAGTAGAATATTTACATCCGTACTTGATTTTCTGAACGATAAAAATTGAGTTAATTTTGCATGAACCGGTCGACCTTTCGTGACCTTTGTAGGCGGAGTTTGGCAAGAAAGCAGCGCTCTGATTGGGCGCTGGTGAATCACCGCGTGTAGTGATCTTATTATGCTCTACTTTATTGCTAAATAAAGCAGGGCACATGTGCTGTTAAATGCCGGCTTGTTTACATGTTTCTTTTGATGTTTACGAAGAATTTAAATGAAAGACATTATTTTCTAAAAGTATCATTTGAAAAATGCTTTATTTTGCATTTGATAACCAAAGAATACGCATTGAACAAATAATAAAAACAAATTAAAATTGACGCGGTTTTTACTACGGCTCAGTTCATTTGTGAATCTGTAAATGTACATCAATGATTGTTTAAGCATGATTTGAGTCATATGTCAACATATACGTTTTAAGCTTTAGGGTTTTATGTGCGAGAGCTACGTTAAAAAAAGAAGCAGGCCAACAAGTCAATACCTTAATTTTTCATAGTCAAATTAAAATAAAATTAATATTTAAGTGTTTTTACATTAAAATATGTTGTTGTTTTTTCAAATAAGGTCAATAAATATAAAGTTTTTTGTAAACTCTTTATTGTTTTGTATTTTATGTGAGTGAAGAGATACTAAAATTAGAAAGTAGCATTAGTAAGAAAATGACTTAAGAAGTTTAATGTATGTATATTTAAATACGATAGTTTTAAAACAAAAATGTATTTAACTTACTTGTGTTGGTTTCGCCATGCTAGCTTGCTCAAAGAAATTGCGCTTCGACTTAAAATCCGTTCTATTGGACGAATTAGTAGGATGTTCATTCGTAGCCATAACGGTTCTGCAAAGTAACACACAATAGTTTTGGTATTTAGTGTTTTTAATAATATTTTCTTTATTTGTTCCCAGTTTTAGTACAATGATGCTTTTCATTATGAAGCACTATGATCACACAGTTTTAAACCTTTTATTTTATAAGGCAGACTGTGTGTGATTTTCATAGTTTCAAACACTGACTGCATCGCATCTTTTAAAAGTTTTTGCATTAGGTACTCTGAATTGTATTCCTCCGTCTGCAGAAAAGGTTGGGAACTCTTATCATTGTAGTACTTGGGGTTTAACTATTAATTTATTAGTATATGTTTTATTATTAAGTTTCCTCAAGTTAATGCATACTTTGATAAGATTTACCTTTAACGTTTTTTCTCTTTTCATGATTGTTGGGATAAGATTGAGGTTTGTTCACATAAATTGGTTTAAACCCCCAGTAAACTTACATTTTACTGTCCGTTCCAAGGCGGTACCTACCAATCCTTGATAAACATACCATTGTTTTAATATAGTGTATATGCACTGTGTTGTTAGTGGAGTTTTGTGCTGTTGTTCCATGTTTCTTGTTTGTGATTTTTTATTTTGTGTGTTCTATGTCTTTGGCGTTTACTTTGTGCCATTAAACGGGGTTTATGTTTAAACTTTTGGCTACTGAGCTTGTTTCTGTAGTTTTTCACATAAGTATTGGTACGCCTATGATTAAACTGACCTGTAGATGCTTAACCATGTCCTGATTATATCTGGATGCCTGTTGTAAAATGTACTAAACTAAACAGAAGATTGATAACTTTCCTATTTGTATAACCTGATGCGTCATTATATTTTCGAAACAGTCGATTTTGGATTCATGTTCAATTATGTCTAGGGTTATGGGTTCAATTGTCAAAGTTCGACCTATTTAGCTTTGTTCTCTGTATAATACGCCTATTTGTTATCAACTATGTAGCAAATTACCTGTCAATATTAATGGGGATAACATGTCAACATGTTTTGGATTAACAACAAATATTGCATTTTTATACCAGAGTTATTGCCATTGAATTGTTATAACTTGTATGTTTGATCAATTAAATACTACTTTAATGGCCGAAAAGTTACGGGTGTAATCTCGGTTAGAAAAATTCCAATGACGTCACGGCTTATCATTCGTTTCAGGCAGGATATTGTTTAATATACCGATAGCTCTTCACAAAGGAGATTCTTTCCCTTTTTATCGGTTATTTCATTGGTCGGAAAATGCTTTTGAATATTCATTATAATTTGTATGATTATCATGTGCTATGCTATTTTTTACATACACAAAAAAGGCATGTTTAAATTGACACGCATATTCAAAATCAATACATACACATGTATGACAAACATAAATTTTGAGTGATAAATCTTTAACTTTTTACTTTATAATGCATTTATGGAAAATATCAAATTCTGATAACAAGAGTGTAACCCTGGATTTAACAGCTGAAAACTCAAAAATATTAAATGATTGGTGAATGCTAAATGATTTATTGTGATCCTCTATAGTCTCATAAGGTAGAAATACCGTGTTTTCTGCACCTTCCTGTCAATTTCAACCTTGTATCCTTCATAAGAACCAATGTTTTCGACGTTTATTTACCCTTTTTGGTATATTGAAACAATTGTATTGATTGTGGTAAATCTTATTTGGGAGTGATGGTGCATCTTTAACGATTTAACAGACATTTTGTTCTTATGTAAACATCAAATTGAAGTACATTTATCTCAAAAGGTAAATATATAGGGGGGAGGGGAGGTGTTTAAATCTGGCTGATACTGCCACCTACGTGTGAGTATAATTACTCCGGTAGCAAAAACATATCCATATGTCTTATACAATTTGCCACATAAACAGATAAGAAATATGTAGGCCATTCACTCACAACTATGCAATAATTTGTCCTCAAACCATGGCAAAATTGTTTGATAAATTCTAATATACATTTGTTGAACAAGTGCATTGTTTGTTTGTACAGTTCAATCGGTATGTGCATGGCCAATTCTGAAATATGACACATACCATGCTTGAGTACTCTTTAAAATGAGAGAGCGTTATTGATTTGTTATCAGGTGATGTTTGTATCTAGTCATTGATTAATTGAAGTTACTTTATAAGTTTCCAGCATTTGTTTTTAATTCAATTTTCGTTGTTTTCAGGTAAATGCTGGCTCCGATTAGGCGTATGTTTGTAATTGTGAAATTGCTGATAGGTTTTGAGATAAGTCTGACATTTTACGTATGCACTCTTACTCCCAAATAAAATTTACCACAAATAATACAAATGTTTTAATATACCAAAAAGGATAAACACATGTCGAAAACAATTGTTGTTATGAGGATACCGAGTTTAATTCGAATAAAAGGCGAAGAAAATACGGTAAATTTACCTTATGAGACGATAATAGGTCACAGTTAATATTTTAGCGTTCACCAATCAGAATTAATTTAGATGTTTAGCTATTAAATACATTATAACAATTGTGCTATAAGTTATTGATATTTTTCCAAAAATGCCTTATTGTGCAAGTAGTTTAAGGTTAGCACTCAAAATTTAGGTTTTTTAAACATATGTTTGTATTAATTGTAAATAAGATTGTCACATTAATCTTGTGAGCTCCTGTTATCTGACGGTTCCAACTTTAAAATTCCAAAATAAAAACCATGTTACATTTAACAAGACATATATACTTTAATGCATTTTAACTACAACGCACTTGAAATGTATTCAAACGATGGTGATTTGTGCAGTTTTTCTTGCAAGTGTTTACAAGTCCCATAAAACCAGGGGATTTTATAAAGAAAGCATTATTTATGGCTTTATATGTTAGCTATTACAAGTGTTTACATCTTGAATTGGGACATTACGGTAATATACAACACCTCTAAGTGGATAACATTTCTGATAACATACATTTAAGGCAGATTCTTATGTGTTTCAATCTGGTCATAAATTCAAATGGATTTAGACGAAATACAAATTAGAGCAAACAGCAGAGTAACGTTAGCTTCCTTTAGAAATTACACTGAAATATATGGCATGTTTTGCGAGTTGGAGTGATATTGTTATCGTTAGCTTTTTGCATAAATATTGGGCCAAATGTTAATACTTTTACGCTCTGTATAAATGGGTTTATAGATTATCCAGGCTAGCCAGGTTCAAGTAAGAGGGCAAGATAAGTATTTTATGCGTGTCAGACTAGAGGTCAATCCTACAGTGTTCTTTACATTTTAAGTTTAATATAGTACTGGTTAGCATGCTCCAAACATCACACAGTAAGTTTATTTGGCATGTCAATCATGATATTCGCTGTATTAATGGGTTAAGAGATATTTAGGCTAGCATGTGTTTCTTCGGCGTGTCATACTAAAGGACACTCCTTATTTTCTGTACTATTTTGCTTAATCCCATCGACTAGAATGATGGTTTGGTCTTGTCAAGCCAAAGGTCAATCCTAATATATTCTGTAAAACATATCGCAAAGTACGGTAGTCCGTAATCCACTCCAGTGCAATACACCCGTATTCCACTATTGTGACGTCACGTCATAACAAGTATCGTTGCGCGAGGTTAAAATGACGTCATAAAACAAAAAAGTGCGTCGATAAAATGACATTTTTTATGAAGATATGTGGAATTTAAGTGATCAAACCAGTAATGTATATAATAGAAGACTTATTAGCCCTGCGTTTTGATCCGGAATGACGTATAAGACTCTTTTGGATTTTTGCAGATATTGATTTTACTCGTCTTGCGCCTCGTAAAATCCGAATATGCAAAAATCCACTCTAGTCGAATACAATCTCCCGGATAAAAACGCAGTACTTATAACCCCATTTTATTCGGTAGTCCATATACCAGACTATCATGGTCAAAACGATGAAAACTAATTAATTCTATGTAAACAACAGCGAGGCTAGAATAGTCATATAGCTTCCAGTAAGAAAATACATAGTATGTATCGAAAAAGGTTGTGTTACACGATATATTTACTCTATAAAAGGGCTTACAAAATATGTCACTAATGGCCTATATTTGATTGCGGATGTTTACTTTATACACCTGATATAGTTCGATCCAATTCGTTTAAAATTAACTAAGATATTGATTGTTGAATTATGCGTTAACATGATTTCATATGTTTTTGTCTCTAATTCAAGCAGCCTTATTGTACAAATTCCTTGCAAAGAGGATGCAACCATCACAGGTAAGTATTTTCATCTATCAAAATATTCAAGTACATTAAAAGCCCCAGTAAAGAATGACACACAACTTATTTATGACAATTCTTCACTTTACAAAAATAAAATTGGTCATTATTTCATAGAACCAAAAAACGTTTATTTAGGTGGTACACCCACTTTAATTCCTGGACCTTAACCCTGTGTCATTTTTCATATTTCCCTTGCTAAATTTACGCTATATTTTGCAAGAATTATGTTGCTCCAAACAACAAGCACGAGCCTAGAAGTCGAAATATTAACATTAAACATCGTTCAATGGCAGAGGGACAAAGCAAGAAACACAGAACAGCAACACAAACATCTACAAACAAGAAACACGAAGAAATAAATATAACCATGTCTGTATGTTTAGGAACTATTACGGATATTTCTATGTTTGATGATTACTCTCTCAATAGGATAAATTTGTGAAAATGTTTTTATAGTTATTCCAATATCTTATTTTAATACTATTTTAATGAACATCGAAGTTTCAACTTCTGTTTCTGAACTAAATCTCGGCGGTTGAAATTACCTTAAGTTTATATATATATCGGGCGTATTCAACCACAGTTTATCCCACTGTAAATCGAAAGTTGGAAAAAAAGTTGATCAGCAAATACTTAAAACCTATCCATCTAACTTATAAAACTTAATTAGGAAACAAGCGTGAAAATAAGATATAAGTGTAGGTATTTAGGTTTTAACGAACCAGATTATATTCCTGTTTCCGTCACTTCG
Source organism: Mya arenaria (assembly GCF_026914265.1). NCBI lineage: Eukaryota > Metazoa > Mollusca > Bivalvia > Myida > Myidae > Mya > Mya arenaria. The sequence continues at coordinate 8,376,768 of NC_069130.1, read as the reverse complement.
TTTAAATTAAATGACCGTACAACTTCATCGATAAAATTCAAAACAAAAATGAATCGAAATATCAATCGATACACATGTATATGTTTATGTACTGTCACCTTAGTCACAATCTAATGACACAACGTGTTCCACTTTGGTAAAAAAATATATAATTGATAATTTCACTTGATATTGTAGTCAATTTGACATGTAATAACAGTGCTTTCATTCATTCTTTTTAGCCTTATGATATTTAAATGACATTTAGATAAAAAAAAAACAATGGTTAAGAAATAACATCTACAAATAATTAATATCAAGGATTTTTTTGATTTTTATATTTTTGAATGTGAAACGATCCTTATACTGAACACAAACTGATTTTTCTCGTTATTGATCCATTTATATTTGTTTTAAAGAATTTGAATGTAAATGTTCAATATTTGACTGGATTTATTTAAATTCAAATTAATTCATTTCAATGTCACGTTTATTTAAATCAAATACAAACATTACGATTTCGTGATACCATTTCTTACAAAATGTTGCCTGACAATTTCAAAGAAATTACTGGAATAGTCCACTGTGACTGATGAATGTATTTTATTTGAATATAAAAAACATCGACTCCAATTTTAGACGAGGGTTTGTTAGAAATACGGCTTAGCTTCTGGCGTATTTTCTCATCAATAGCATATATATTCACTGAATTGCATTCATGTCGGGTTATCATGCGTTGCATTTTGTTATTAAGATATTTCAGGCTAAGTTGCACTGCCTTTACCTTGATATGCTCTTCTGGCTATGCCTTTCTTGTAACATATCCTATAATCATATCTGCAGCCTAAGTAGCGTTTTCTGAAGTCGTTTTGGTGCTCTGAACAATGGCTTTCTGCAGATGAGGCTTACGGTCATTTCTAACAATACTTTTCGGTATGCTAAAGACAGTTTTCTAAAGTAAACAAGACTGCCAGAACATCTTGCTTAATCTGTATATAGTTATGCTAAGTTTTCGTTACTGCACGGCCTGCAAACGCAACTGGTGGTTATTTGTTGTGTAGCACACATCTAATGTCTGATTCAGAAGATTTACATTGAATAACCGTGCCATGCTACGTGTCGTAGTAGCTTTATTCTAATGAGTCGCATACCGCGTGTTTGACAGCATCGTAACCTTTATGGTGTCCAATGAAACATGTTATCTTGGTGAATAGGTTACCTAAGATGTTGCATATATCACTTAGTTTGTTCGGAAATTGGCCAAGTAGTTCACAAAACCTAGGTGATTTGAGCACATATTTTGTGTTTGTAGGTTCCGACATATTTCATTGTATAGTTTCAGCTTTATTCTTCAAGTGCCAGCAAGAACACCTTTATCCAACAGTAATATGTCTTACAATCGTTATTTTAGCTTGGTGAAACGTAGCGTTCAAATAGCAGTGTTAGTTTGCGGTATTGGTCGAATATATGTGCATAATTTAGGGGGAAATGATATCCATAACACATTTTGATATAAATCACAGAGATTTTCATTTATTTTTTAAAATCATAAATATATAATTCCGTTTACGCTCATTATGTGTCATAATTATTTAAACCGCATAATTGGATTAAGTTTTGAAACAAAAATAGTATTTGAGACACAAATATTCCATCCTACCTTCAATAATTGCTTTTTGTTGTAATCCACGAGACAATGTATGTCCTTTAATAAAACTCGGTGTATTATACAAGTCCCAATATTTAAATATTTATGTCATTTTACAAACTATGGAAATCGCTTAAAACGAGTTAAAGTGTAAACAAAATTTAACAAACTGGTGGTATAAATGGTGTGCTTTGTTGGCGTGTCCTCTACTACACCTACTAGTTGGAATATAAACAAAATGTAGAAGGGAGAATAAAGTCGTAACTATATATGTATAGGGGCTATATGTATAAGGAAAACATATTGCAAAATATGATAGCCGTATTCCACTACATTTATAATAAAACATGTGTAGTTAAAGTGATTTGACCAGTAATGTTTAATAAAGGAGTAATTTGATCCGACTGTCGTGATTTTTGTAGATTTTGATTTTGATTTTGCTTGCGCCTCGTGAAATCCGAATCTACAAAATAACACTAGAGTCAAATATAACCTACCGAATTAAAGTGTAGTTCTAATAACCGTATTACAGTAGATAAATTATTTTTACACAATTTAATTGCTAAGCTATACGAGTATTAATTATGAGCAGGCATAGTATGTATGCACCGTCTTATCATCGTCTGGTTGCTGTCAGAAAACTTCATGTTTACGAATACAATTCTTTCAGTAAATCGGCAGTCAGCCGTAAGTGTTTGCAGGTGAAGCAGCAGATATAAACAGTGTAAGTGGGTAGCATACAAAATATTATGTAGACCACTTAAAGATAAATAGTTGTAGTGTAAACTTACACGAAAAAGTGGTTATGCGACTGCATCGCATCAAACCAATTATGTGTACGTACATACTAATAAACTTTAACAATAACTCGTTTATCGTCCATAATGATATTTCTTCAAACAAATCTTTGCACTCTATCTTAGTATGTAACGGTTTATTAACTTGTTAAATGTAACTTTATATTTAAATGAACCTGATTCAAAAGATATGTAACATTTTAAATTTGCAATACTTGAAGCAGGTAATTTATATATTGCTATATTGTGAATAAATAATTGCAAATCTGTATTTGCAGTTCTTAAATATGATTCATTGAAATATGCTGATCTCAAATTTCAACAACGAAGAATAGGGTACAGGTTTAAATGATATAAGAATTGGGTTAAATGAGATACTTAAGTAGTCTATTTACTATATGAAAACAAATTTACTTTAGCGTAAACAAACTTAAATAAGAGCACCGAAAGTGATGAAAGACTGGGGCAATAAAATACTGGCCAACAAATTACATACGATGAGTGCTGAATAGGGGTTTTGTGAGCTGTAGATAGGAGGCTGTAATAGCTAAAGAGCGTGAGGCTGTATGAGCTTGAGTGTACAGGGGCTGTTTTAGCTGCAAGATAAAGGGTCTTAGTGAGCTGCAATAGTTGAGGTAAAGGGTAGCGTGGGGCTGTGTTAGCTTCAGGATAGTGTGCTTGATGAGCTGCAGGTAAGTGAGTTAGCTGACATGTTGGTTAGATGGGCCGTGTGAACTACACGTTATGTGAATAAGTTAGCTGCTGGGTAGGTGGCAGTGTGAGATAAAGAGAGCTGTGTTAGTCGTATGGTATGAGGAACTTTGTTAGCTGCAGAATTTGGGGATGTGTGAGCTGCAGGGAAGCGGGTTGAGTAAGCTGAGGGATATAGGCTTGGTAAGTGCAAGGAAGAGCTCGATGTGCGGCAGGGGAGGAGGCTGTATGAGCTTCAGTGGGGTTAGGTTAATTAAATGACATGATAACTCAGTTGGTTAAAATGTACTTGTCCATTATCTAATTTTCTAGTTTAAGAGTATGCGTTTCATTATATTTAGTCTCATATTTGTATACGTTTAAAAGTTGTATCATGTCAAATAATGTATCTGTTTTATAATCAACATGAACTAGCCATATGATCTTGGGGTAACATATATCGTCCGATTGTCCATCCCACAACACTTAACTCTGCAATTGATATGAATATTATTTCAAAATCGTTTGTCAAAAAATCCTCTGGACATTGAACTTCAATATTCACGTTTCTGTTCATCATATATCCATTTGCCTTATAACTAAATAACAGTTGGGGAGCATATGATGGACTTGATTTAAACCCACATAATTTATTTTACTGACCGTTTCAAGGCGGTACCTAACAATCCTTGATAAACACACCTAGTTTTTATATAGAATATATGCACTGTGGAGTTTGGTGCTGTTGTTCTGTGTTTCTTGTTTGTAATTTTTGTTTTTGTGTTCTATGTCTTCGGCATTTACCCTGTGCGATTAAACGGGGTTCATGTTTTAACTTTTGGCTACTGAGCTCTGTAGATTGTCATATAAATATTATTGCCAATAACGAGCTAAACAACTTCGCCCAACAACTGAATCTTCAAAACTTTCTAAAACCATCATGGCTGAAGCCACATTCCTCAACTATGTCAACATCCGAAAAGTCAACGTATATGACCGAATCTTACTCTGTTACAACTATATACGCGTTCGGGTCTACCATACCTGATCCTGGACTTATTTCGTCATAGTGACGATGTCATCAATGTTACGAAAATTTATTGAGGCTACAACTCCGCTTCCCACCTGCAAACCGTAAACTCCACTATTTTACCTGAACGAATTGTTACAAATAGTGCACTTAATCATATTCACCTAATACCGCTTGAACTAATGGGTATGTGTATTTTTGATGGTTTGTCGGATGGGTGACAGGGTAGCATACTTTAGGGGGAGCATTTAGTTTGAAGTACCATGAACAATTGTTAGTAAGGGCTTTTTATGCCAAAATTGATACAGATTCTGTAACATTATTCTGATTTTACTGCGATGAAAATGATGTTATAAATAAAAGTCTTGTTCGAAACAAAATGTGGCATTTATACATTGACGATGTTTTCCATATTTAGTTCGAGTTGAGTACGGTTGCTTTATGCTTTAATACCAGTATATCGAACGTGACATCTGATTCCCTGGCACTTGGCTTTAAAGGTAGAACTGTGAATGTGGACAAACTTTTTAAGAAAAAAATGTATTCGTTTGCATGTGGTGTTTACATATCCAGTCGCCGAGTACCCGAAACCACTGTTTTGGATATTGTTTTAAATGGGTTGGTAATGCGTCCGGACACCATTGTATCTCAAACTAATTCTCCGGCTCTCCTCTCTCTTCAACAACCAATTACTCAATTAGAAAAGCTATCTTACATAAAAACACATAGACACTGATAAACATACCCATACCACCTGGTACTGTTCATCACTCATATTCGGTTGCATTTTTTCAAATGTCCGGTCAGCTTCATTATGTTGATCGTTCTGCTTCGGCGATTGTCAGGTTTAATTTAAAAGAGAATCTGAAGTTGTTCACAATTCAATGTACTGACGATTTAAAATAATTGATATTTCTTATTTCTAAACACATTGTAGAAGATCAGCAAGACAATAAAGATGGCAAACTTCATGCGGAATTTTTCTGTGTCGATCAAAAACAAATAACTGAAGTAAAAACCCGTTTCATCGGTTACCTAGTTCATGACTTATTGAAATATCATTGTTACAAGCGGGAATGAAATAATCATTTTTGTTCATTTTAGTTAAATATCGTATTTAATTTCGAAAGTGTCATAGAAAATCATATTTGCACGAGTGATCAAATTTCGGTTAACCTTATACTTTTTTTTCGGAGATTGATTGATTTTTAAAAAAATCTGTTTAATATCCCCCTTTTACTGGCCCCTTAGCTACCAGGATACTCCGGGACTCCCAAGGGTGCGGTTTTGATCGCCGATGGCGTAGAATGTCACTCCTACGCCGGCTTAGGGAGAAAAAATTATTCAATATTATTTTTCAAAGGTTTATTATTTACTCTAATTTCACTCTAAAAAATAACATCCAAGACAATTTGTACTATTAACCCAGTAGTACGAAAATTGCAGCTGTTACTCGAAGCAAACCATTAGTACATAAGAACGACATTAAAGTGAGCCAAAACGAAAATTAGTAAGTTTAAAGGGCGTTACATCCGGATTTTCGAAAGTTAACCTATTCTGTGAATTCAACTAGAATTCTAAACCGTTTTAACGTCTAAAAACAGCTTTACATAAAATCTTGATCCCCATGATTTTATTGAATTAGGGTTATAAAAACTAAACGACAGACATGTTTGGTCTTTATTTCGCTTCAATCTTATAAACTATCCTGTTTATCCAACCGGTACTGCCCCTGCAACTCCCGCCATGACAGCTGTAATATACAACAATCCAGTGTCATTTTATCAGTGTCTCAAGATTAAGTCTGGTATTAACGAAAAAGGTTGTTAATTAATAAATATTGAACTCCAATTTCCTCCTTTTAGATATAATTAGACACAGATTTGACTTAAGTTGACTCTTTTCTAATGGTAAAGCCAATCTCAAATTGGACAAACAAACAACACAACACACTCAGAGTAAAAACATGTATCAATGATTTCCCTTCCATGAATTTTTGGACTACCTCATTTGAACAGTCAATGAACAGGTTTACCTGTGATTTAAACATACCAGTTTTGTGAACGATAGTCAATTCATAGTAAGCTGTAGATATAATTTCGTTTTTCTGACCAGTATTTTCGGGTTTGCTATTTAAAAAAAAATATTTATCGGTCATGTTTTGCCCACTTAAAAAGATGTATTGACTTCTTGTCTTGAACCTGTTGTAATTGGTAATAAGCTGGAATAAAAAAAGACTTATCAATAAGTCTTAAAGTCAACTAAGCATATCATACCTTGGAAGCCGCCAGACAGATCTTAATCCATATTCAAGTCATATTTAGTCACAAGAGTTTACACACAAATTAGGAACATTGGCTTTTCAATTTCTGGCTATTGGTATATTTAGATCTGGTTATAGTATATTATATATTTGTTTGTTTATTTCGAAATTCTCTTTCAACTTAACCACTGATTATGTTATCAAAGAGTGCAAGAAGTGGATCACTAATCTGCTGTTTTTTTTTTTGTTTACAGAAGCATTTATAATTGAGTGCCTATATCTTAAATCGCTTGGACATTTGAAATAATTAAAAATCTAAACAATATTTCGTGGGGTAAACGTCGGTACACATATTTATAGCGCTTTGTATGTATCGATCCATATTTAACTTACAAATATATTTTCGACTCTATTGGACAATACAATACTAACGGTATTCACAGAATCCAAGATGGGTCTCTCCATAGTCTCCGAAGAATCCTTGGCTCCCACAAGAGATGTCGTCCCAAGCGCCGCTCTTGTAAGGTATTAAGGCAACGAAGTCCTCTATGTTGTGGTTTACAAAGTTATCCTGATGTCCGGCTATCCAATTGGTGTATGTCACCGCGGCACCTGCGAGCAAACGCCTTGATAAGCTTGATTGATTGTACCATAGAGATTACAGAGACGAGCCCTGTAGCCGTACCTTATCATGATGAAGTTGTAGTGGCAAGTACATTTAATGTCAAATGAATTAAAGTAGTTTAATGCGAAATTGATACAGAAGGAATACAAACTTACCGAATAGGCATCGAAACTAGAAACGCATCTACACAAAGGAAGGAATTAAGGACGAACAACATTCCTGTACTTGCTAAGATCAGTATTTCAGTCAATGATATTACAAATATTCTCTATCATTGTTTTGGTACTTTTGGTACATTTGCATTTAGTGTGATGGTGGTGGCGGTGGTGGTGGTGATGATGATAGTGATGATGATGATGATGATGATGATGATGATGAACGTTGTACCAACCGTTAGTCCAGTGGAACTGTCCTTCTGTGTAGTGATCGTTTAGTCCGATCCAGACAGCTTTGGTTGGATTGTGCCTCATCATGAAGGCCCGCCTGCCTGTTTACACACCAGCGTGACCCCAAGTTACCTAAATTCAAAGAATATGTAAACTTAACACGGCTTTGAAGCGGTCACATTTAAATGTATGTATGTTTGTCATTTTAGCAAATACCATGCGTGACCTAGAGAATAACACTGTAAAAATTAATGTTAGTTTACTCTTATTTACAACGACTGTGAGGAAAATTGTAATACAATATGCTAAGTCATTCTTGTTTGTACGATGGTGCACGAGAGTGTGATCTTGTGTTGTCGGAGTAACCGGAGAACTCGGGGGAAACCAGATTGTCCGCCTTGGTGACCACGTACCAAATTCACATGCGACATGACCGAAAGTCGAATCCAGATCGTCTAGGTTAAAAGCGTGTGCGCTATCACTGCGCTTACCGCCTAATCAGCATAGCTCCATATATTGCTCTTAAACCGCTATCAGTTCCAATACAAAATCACCTAAAAAAATAGTATGACACTCGCCATGTTTCAGTTTAAAGCTATCTAAATAAACAAGCTAAAATAAAAAAAAATATTAAAACTAAATCTACCTTGTTGTGCAGCAGTTCATAGCAGCTCTTGTCGTGCTGGACAAGTGCAGTACCGTAGCGCTGAGCAAGATTCCGTACTTGAGGCGAACACAGATGTGTGTCTCCTAGAATATCAGTTTCACATTTGAACTTTTCATTTAAATTTAATTGATGTATAAACTTGTAAATTATTTAGAACTTGTCTACTGCAGTACATCTTCCAGCGAAATTATAAGGTATCAGATGTGCAAGTAAGATTATTATTCCCTCGAGCCATTGACAATAATGTCAAATGTTGTTGTCTTCTAAAACCATATGAGTTGGTATCAGTTGCCTTTTATTACGAGTATTGCAGTCCGTATATTTGTTCTAAATTGCAACTATATTTGAACGAGAAATGAAAACAATTGCAATATTTCAAGGCAAAAAATCCTATTTGTAATATATTTATAGGTTTAATGTTTACAATTCCTCTTTCTTCATTTTTGTCACCAGGCCCCAATTTCTCGAAACTTCTTAAACTAAACAAGCTTAAGTAGCTTTTTCAATTAGCCAAAATATTTACTTAAATTGAAATTTGATAATTGAAAGATGGTTTATTGTGATTATAATAAAGATAATTGCTATCTAAAGCATAAAAAAATCTTTAAAAAGTATATATTACGCAGACTATTGAAAAGCAATTGACAATGGCTTAACTAAATCGTGTTATAGGTGACTTTAGAGTTTGCGAGAAATTGGGACCAGGCGTTTAAATTGGACATTTTTCCAAATAGGATACCTTAACGTTTTATAAAAGATACGTACGTCTCTTGGAACATGGTTATTGTGAGAGTGTTTTCTTTGCAAAAACAAAAGTGTCTGTTAGTGTGTATGTGCCTTATATTGATAACATGTTTTAAAAAGATATGTGCTTGTGATTTAAATGCGATGAATTGCAAGGATTTAAGTCTGTCTCACTTAGAACGGTAAACGTTTCAAGATACATATTATGCAATGTAATGGAAAACACTTGATCGTTTTGGTCACGTACCGTCAGATCCGGGTGCAGATGTTGTGTACGTCTGACTCGATGGTACACCCGCTATAAGAGTAAACAAGAATAAGCATTGGACAAGATACGAACCAGTACGAATTACAATTCCTTGTAAAGGTTTCACAAAGTCGAACATTTGAACTTCACTGGACCCATAGTTCGTAAAGCAACAAACCACCGCGTATTGTTTGCAAACACTCGTATGCCATGTATCAGTACAGAACCGTACACTTAATGTTATCCTAGGTAACACACAATAATTTAATAAAATAACAATCTGACTCCACTTAAATATTTTTTTATATTAAATGTCATCCCCATCATGAACTAATGATATATTGTTGAAATCACACCAAGGCTTGATTTTTAATTATAGAACACTGGGTTCATAAATTCGAATGACTTATTACGTATTTTCCTCTATATATTGAATACGTCTTATTTGCACAGAAGAGATAAAACACAACAATTACAACTTAGAGAAAAAATATGTGCATTAGACATTACCATTCCTTAAACTGACGCAAAGAGCTATATTTATAAGATATTATTAAACATAATACAAGTTGTACCATGTTCATCGAAAAGTTTTTATATCTATTTAAGTATCGACATACGGAACTCGCACAGGTAGGCGTGGTTTTGCGAGCACGATTCGTCCTCCCAACGACCAAGGTGGGTACCCAGCCATACGGAAACACAGTCCTGACTAAAGTGGAGAAAGGCGTTCTTGCGTCCAGGGTACCAGTTTGTGTATTTCACCACTTCACCTTAATAAGATCAAATCGAACTCTTTTTTTTTCATTTGGATCATGGATTTGCTTGTTCTCTTCGTAGACTCCATAACTCTATAATTGCTTATCCCTGCATTGCATATTGTGTAACTATTATATTATAAAAGAAAACAGCAATGGTTGTTTGTTTATAAGACAATGAAAACTACAGGGACATTTTGTTTTCCTTTAAAACATTTTTTTTTAAATAACAAAATGTTAGTATGTTCGATATTTTGATAATACAATGAAAGATACAGGGACTAGTCCTGGAGTCAAACAATCAAATATAAACACTATTTAGATGCACAAGGCAGGGACCGAAACCGAAACTGAACGAGAGAGACAAGCGTAAGAGCACCACAAACAGTAGAGACATACATTCATTTAAATGGAAAATGTGCTTTTTCTTCAGTATTTCTAGGTCGAGTCATTTAACGCAGCGCATTTTACTTAAGGCAAACGTTTAAAACAACCATCGGATACATCGGGAATTCATTATAAATGTATACACCATACTTCGCAACGCCATTGGTACATATTTGTCCATAGTGGGTCACAAAAATAATATCGTTCCAAAATGGCGTCTATTTTCCGATTCCAATGAATAATCCGATGAATGAATAAAACATTTAAACATTTAAACAGGTTGTCGACGTGATATACACGTTACTGGGTTAGTAACTGACCCTATATGGGATCTACGGGGCGCAGGAAACGATAAAGGATGATTATCCCATATCGGGTCACCTACTAACCCTGTAACTTTTAATATTCCTTCAGGAAATTTTGGCAACTGCTCTTTGTTGTAAATATTATTCAGTTTCGATAATGAAATTAATGTTGGATCGAAATATTCACTCCGTCCGATTTCAACCACTAGTATCCACTCCATTCTTACTTTAGAGCTTGTTGTGACTAGTTCACTAAAATAAGGAAACACATGTATAGGAAATTAAACACCTAATCATGCACATAACTGAAAAGGCAGTTCTTGTGATTCTTGTACATACCTGACGTCCATTCAAAGTTTTCCTCAACGTTGATATCATGCAGACCAATCCTGACATTAGAGCCTTGGTACGTTTTCACCACCTGATAGATGGCGCTTTGTTTCATAGCGCTGTCGATGGTAGCAAGATGTCCTCCTCGGTTTCTGCAGTCGTTTTCCGCTAACGCCCACTAGTGACGTGTGGGGACAAGCTCAAAGCAGGTTTTGTCCACCGTAAATAGGACGCCGTCGTCATGTGCAGCATACTGGTAATAGCGCTGAAAGCAGCCGTACTGTGCTAAAACAAAAAACATTTTCTTGATATTTATATGAATAACTACAGAAGCAAGCTCAGTAACCAAAAGTTTAAATATAAACCCCGTTTAATGGTACAAACGCCAAAGACATAGAGCACAAAAACAACAAAAATCACAAACAAGAAACTTGTGTTGTGTATTTCTAAATGCTATATTTCGCATTTTAAAAAATACAAATATTTAGGATAGACAAGGTTTGCTATCAATAACGTTCCAGCATAAAACCGGATTATATCACAAGTGTAAACTTTAAAGAAAATCATAGTTCTTTTCACAATTTGTCATCTATAGATTGGCATGGTAGCATGGTAACCTTTTATTATTTAAACATCTAAGGGGTAAATAAGAACGTTAATATATAATACCAACTGAGCTGTGTATCGTCGATGACATGCATAAAGATTAGTATACAAGTTATACTTGCTTCCAGGGACTGGTGTTGTAGACATTTGCGACTGTGTAGTTGTCATGGAGGCAGATGTAGTAGTAGACGATGACATTGCGGTTGTTGACATAGTTGAGGATGGTGTCGTTTTGGCCAAGGTGGTTGTTGTTTGTGACGTAGTTGCTGGGAGTGATGACATAGATTGTGTTGTCATTGGCACAGTCGTTATGTTCGTTTTTGTCGTTTTTGTCGTTGGCACTTCCGTTGATGTTTTTGTAGAAGAAGTTTTCATTTTAGTTGGAATTTCGGTAGACGTAGTCATCCCTACTGTAGTTAATTGAGTTGCTGAACTTCCTGTAGCTATATTAAACGTATACGGAAGAAATCAATGTTTTATATGAAATTGTTTCCACTTTTTGATATATAAACATGGCAAAATGCAACATTTCATTGTTCTAGGAAATCAGATGTTATGTACGGCATACTGGTAATAACGCTACGGGCAATCATTTTAAGATGGAAAACATCGTCATTGTAGAGATGCTATATTTTGTATTTGTAACAACTGCTTCAGGTAAAACATGAAGGAGTTTAAGGTACGCAGGTGGTGAGGGGAGTTGCGGCCTCAATTAATTTCGTATCAATGATGAAATCGTCACTATGAATATATATTTCTTCAGGGGTGAAAGACCTTTACGATTATATTGTCGTAACGGAGTATATTGTCATAGACGATGACTTTGCGGATATTGACACAGTTGAGGACTGTGGTTTCAGACATGATGGTTTTAGAAAGAGTTAAAAAATTCAGTTGTTAATGACGTAATTGCTTAGCTCGTTGTTACTATAGGCAACAAGTCCATCAAATGCTCCCCAACAGGGTAATTATTCTGAAGGAAATAGCAAATTTGAATATATATATATATATATATATATATATATATATTACTAGTAATTTAAAATACCAGCTTTTCAGTTATAAGGCTAATGAATATATGATGAACAGAAACATTGCAGTTCAATATTTAGAGGATTTGTGTCAAGTACTTTTGAAGTCTTTCAAATCGTTTGCAGAGTACTGTGGGACGGACAGAAGGGCGATGCGGCAACTATATGTTACCCCTATATTTTTCGTTCATATAACTTATGTATTACATGAATTATAAAGTGGATGCATCATTTAACGTGATACAATTTTTAACGTGTAAAAATATGGCAAAATAAAATATAACGAATATTCTTAATCTAGGAAATCCGACAGTGGACAAGTACATTTTAACCAATGTACATACTGGGTACATACTGTGTTCGGTTGTAGGAGCTTTCCCTTGACAGTTTTGGAGCTGTATATCAGAGCTGTTTGCCACGAAACTAATCTAAAATGATTAAAAATAGAATAGATGAAAAAAGCAACCAATATCTAACTTGAAATATGATCTGATTTATTACAACTTATCCTACAATCAGTAACTTATTGATGTGAATAAAATTAATAGTTATAATATTTAAAATAAACATGTATTAACAATCGTGTTATTTTTACAAAATAATAATGCTTACATATGTTGATGAATTAGACATTCAGTGTGTTATTACCTTGAAATTAACATTGATGCAACAAATCGAATTTCATTATTCAGTACATACACTACATATGAACTTCAAAGGCCATTAAAATAGGATAATCAATATTTTAATAAGAATAAGTAACAGTTGTATGTTTCCAAGAGTAGTTATTGTAGTAACTGCTTGTATCATATTGTCAATGACAGTGTTCAATAACTAGCCCGTGTATAAGTGAAAACAGTTAAAAAAATCTTAACGCTAATTGTTGCATGGCAAGCGCTCTGCCTACCGTTTTGATATGATAAATAATTATTTAATAAATGAACGAAAACTGAGAAAACTACTGCAGATATGGTCAAATAGGTGCAGCTGCATTCAATTGTATAGTCTATAGTTGTTAATTATGAACTCAAGAATTACAACCTGTTGTTGAAATAGTATGGCCACCCATTCAGCCATCCCAGTACCGGGACCCTTGGGTCTACAATCGGACTCTGACAGACTGCCAACGGGTTGACTTTGGCCAGTCATCTGTTTTACATGAAAAAGTTGAAAAAAAGTTAAAGCGCCCACCAACTGATTTACCCCGAGTAAGTTTTTCACGCGGTTACCTGACGATATTTTGAAATTTGTGTAATGTTTGATGTATTGAAGTGTTCTGTGCCTCTTTTTTATTTGGTAAGAGTTTCAGGACTTGAACTAATTCAATGCTCTAATAAAAAAGAAAAACAAACCTGTAGAAATCATTACAAACAAGCAATACAATTGAAAATAGCCCATCTTATAAACGTGTTACCAACATAAGGAAAGATCTCGGCGCTAGGACTGTAGTTACAAACACACGGGTAGTCACCCTTGGCCACTGCAGTCAAGCCCCATGCCACACATAGAAACAGTGTGCGTAAGGTCCAATCCTGCCATTGGGTTTTGCTTATGTAAGGATTGTAATTATTATAGTTTTATATAGGTTAGAACTCAAAGACATTATGTACGTCACTTATTTTTACTGGAAATCCTGTCACAAGATTGGATAGGAACCTGGGACAACATTCTAAAAACCAAACGGATAGACTGGGATCGCATATGAAATTTCCACACGCAATACTTAACATTGTTTTGGGGGCAAAACAGTATATTTAACTGTTAAACTCGTCAGTCAAGAATTTAAAAATAGCAATGCAGACAGCGTGACTAAGAAATTGTAAGATGTAAGCCATTACACTAGTGACAATGCATGTTTTCAAAAATGTATAGTGTAACTAAAGATAAAGATAAAAGTTCAGCATGTTCAGTGTTAGTGTTAAATGAATAAATCTATTTTGGTTCGTCGATCAGGTTAAAAAAATGTTTCATTGTCATATGGTGACCTCTAAATGCGATACTTTTAGTTACATGATAATGAAAACATGATTGACCTTATGACCACTTCTTAAGGTGTACGAAATGTTCCAAACGTCCCAACTGAACGTTGGAACCATATTCATGCAAAAGGCTGCAGAAATAAGCTCCGTAGCAAAAGGTTTCAACATAAACCCGGTTTAATGTCACTGGGTAAACGCCAAAGACATAGTACCTAAAATCACAAACAAGAAACAAGAAGAACAGCACAAAACTCCTCAAACAGCACAGTGCATACAAACTATATTTAAAAAAAAACTAGGTATGTTTATCAAGAATTGTTAGGTACCACCTTGGAACGGTCAATAAAATGTAAATTTCCTGTGGGTTTAAACCAGTTTATGTGCACAAACCTCACTCTTATCCCAACAATCCTTATAAAGATAAAACGCAAAAGGTAAATCTTATCAAAGTATGCATTAACTTGAGGAAACTTATCAATGAAACAAATAATAATAAACGTACATGTATAGGTAAATCCCAAGTATTTCTATGATTAGAGATCCCAACTCTATCTGCAGACGAAGGAATACAATTCAGAGCACCTAATGCAAAAACTTTTCAAATATACGATCCAGTTATTGTTTGAAACTAATAACATCACACACATTCTGCCTTATAAAATAAAAAGTTTAAAACTGTTTGATCATAGAATTTCATAAAAAAGCTTCATTGTACTAAAACTGGGAACAAATAAAGAAAACAGTATTAAAAATATAAGCGACATGTATTAGCTAATCTTTCCTTCCAAATAATTTGAAAATGTAAAATATTTGAAGATAATGAAGTCACATGCCAAAACACTCCGAGTCAGCCAAAAACGTGTTAGCCAAATACAGTTTTAAAGATAACATGAGTTAGCAAAATCTTCATAAAATCAAAGAACTGAAAGCTTAGTTATGAAAGGATGCTATATTCAACCCTATACTTTGTTTCAGGTGTTCATCTTCAAAAACTAGAAGGCAATTGCTCTTCAAAATATTGCTTTTATATCCACGGTTTAAATAAAATCCCAGTAATTTATTACGTCTATCAGTCCAATTACCTGCTTGAAACATTTTAATTTTACGAATGTTCTTTAAAACATCACAATAACAATCGGGATGAGCAATACTATAAGCAATCAGCGATTTAAGACTACTATTGTACTTTTATATGAGATCATAATGACCATTAACAAATTTTGAGAAAGTTTTCCTTAAATTTTTTATATCTGAAACCCTGTTTGAGAAGTTTTTGCGTCATAAGTATACTGCGAGAGCTGACATTTTTTTTACATCGGTACATATTCTAGCATTATTTATGCAAAAAGCTGCAGAAATAAGCTCCGTAGCAAAAAAAAATAAACATAAACCCGGTTTAATGTCACTGGTTAAACGCCAAAGACATATAACATAAAATCACAAACAAGAAACATGGAAGAGGAGCACACAACTCCACAAACAGCATAGTGCATACATACTGAATATAAAAAAACTAGGTATGTTTATCAAGAATTGTTAGGTACCGCCTTGGAACGGTCAGTAAAATGTAAATTTACTGGGGGGTTAAACCAGTTAATGTGCACAAACCTCACTCTTATCCCAACAATCCTTATTAAAGAAAAAACGCAAAAGTTAATCTTATCAAAGTATACATTAACTTATCAATAAAACAAATAATAATAAACGTATAGGTAAACCCCAAGTACATCTATGATTAGAGATCCCAACTCTATCTGCAGACGGAGGAATACAATTCAGAGCACATAATGCAAAAACATTTCAAAGATACGATGCAGTAAACATCTTATCAACTGTGCAATAAAAACACAATATGATGGTAAACTAGGAACATAACCTTAAAAATTAAAATCATCACGTTTATCATAAAGATTGATACTCAATATATCTTCTTTTTCTTCGAGTTGCTTCGAGATCTAAATAGGATGCTTTTAAAACGGATGTATGAGATTTATTGTTGCAATTGTGAAGGGTAAATCGAATGAATATTATCTGTAAACACAGGATTATCTTAACTTAGAATATCATCAATATATCTAAAAGTGCTATTGAATTTATCAATAAGAGCTAGATCTCCAGATTTAGATAATTTCAACATATATTCACTTTCATAGCAGTATAAAAAGAGGTCTGCAAGTAAAGGTGCATAATTGGCACCCATTGGAATTCCAGTCGTTTGCTTATACAAACATTTACCGAACTTTAGAAAATAAGTATTGAGTACAAAATTAAAGACTTCAATGACATCTGTCCATGTCCAATAGATATATTTATCTGAGCGAGCATTAGTAAAAAAAATCTTTTAAACATTAACTGCTATTTTATATATGCATTTTGAATTAGATATATATGAGTGCATCAATGAGTAAAACAGCCTTAAAAATATGAATGCATAATTAAATATATTTACAAAATATCGGTAAAAGATGCATCTATCGCCATTTTATTCTCCATGTGCTTTTTGTCAAGATCGGTTTGCTCTTCTCTCTTCTGCACTTGCGCTCTTCTGCACAGAGCACTCTTCTGAGTATGTCGCTGTTAAGTTTGTTCTAGATGAAGAACCATACGACACCTGTACCACTCACTTTGTTACCATGCAAACAGTCGTTTTGTTTCCAGCAGGCTTTGTTGAAATGAAATGTAAATTGCCGCTAAACCTCAATTTGTCATTTGTATTATGAGATTATGAGTCTAGTGAAATATTAATTGATATACGTTTATTATTTGACCAAATGATAAAGTTTGTTTGTCAATAAATCTGCCGTTCCAGTTTGCGTTGCTCCACATCTTACGAGACCATTGGGCATTTATATAATATGATGTTACGAGATGTATTGCAGTCCCAAGATCAACTGACAATTTTGTAGTGTTTCTTTTATAAACTGATGTTCGAACCTATACATTATTTATTTGAATACAAATAAGACTATTTTTTTCTTAATGTGCGACCTTCATCAGCCATTATTTCTCATGGGTAATATTGTGAAAAAAAGACGTGTTTATGCTTTGGGCCATTGGACGATATGGATTTGAATATTATAAACGTTTGTAATTATGCATATTCAATAAAAACTGTGTACATGTACACATCTGCTTTATTTTGATAACATATGAATACAAGCACTACAATTATAGACTGTCAAACATGAATACTCAAAAACTGACAAATAAATTGCTGAAATATGTTGTTGTTTTTTTATCGGAGTACGCTAGGATATACTTAAAAAAGATACACTGTATTACGTACATGGTTTTAGTGACTGCTTTGTGTGGTTGCACAGGAATAATCAGCAAACAGTCTTCTTAACCTCTTGGAGATTTCGTACAGGATAAAATTCGTTCAGCACAAAATATCAACACAATCGCCCATCTGAAGGGTTGGGCTTTACCCGCCGAAAGAAAAATGAAAGCGCAGAAAGCGTTGAAGAGCTGACAATTATGTTCACAGGCAATAAAAATCGAATCCAAAATATATTTTGAGAGGCCCTAAAACGTTATTGATATGTGCCTGTCTTTACGAATAGGTAATGTAAATTGATGATTTTGTTATACAATAAGCTAGTTTCATAACAGTAAATGAAAAACCTATACGTATTAGGATATCTGATTATCGCTTTCATGTTGCAAGTTTTATTGCTAGTGCAAATTTAATTAAATGAAACCCAATTATGTTTGAGGACGTTTTGATTATTTATTAAGGGTAAAATAAGGCAGGGTCTTTAAGTCAACTCAATTTCATTTTCTGCGTTTGAACAAAGTGGTCTATTGATTTGCACTATTTTAAACCAAATATCACCATACGTGAAAATGTGTAACCCCGGCGCACGAATTTCTTTAAAATGTCACGCCAAAAAGTAGATCGGATGATACCTGGTTCCGATTTGCGGCCTTCAGCCTAAGTATAGGATAGACAACGAGTGAACGTATCTATGACAAATATACCCGAGCGATATATATATATATATATATATATAACCCTATGTCATAGATACGTCCGCGAGGTATCTACCCGACTTAGACCACGTGAACTAAGCAAGGAGGTTTGGTTCATGTTCTTTAATCTAAAGACTCATAAATCCAAATACCATTTAACTTTGTTTACCGCAGACAATGCGTATTTTGGTTTGGGCCTATCACGAATTTTCTATGGTTATAGTATTAAGATTAACCGTACACATTGCAGGGCAAGGATTTTAACCCATTTGCCATAACTGGAATTGCCATATTGGAATTCCGTTAAGAGTCCAAGGACGGAATGTTTTTGAAACGGGTGGTCGAATAACTAAATTGAATATTATTTTCTGTATGTATATAAATGATATTGAGATCGACATTAAAAGTATCTGTAAAAAATTTTTACATCAAAACGGGTTCATGATTTTGACGTTTTTATCTTACTAACGCTTTCAAAGATTTTCAGATGTTGGAATTAAGCTAACCGAAAAAGTGATTTCGTATGGCCTTACAAATAGATGCACTTTAAGTTTGATTTTTTTCTTGTGGGAAAAGATGTGATGTTTTTTCAGTATTATTAACTCTTGTTTGGATGTAATATTATCGCCATAATACTATTCATATTCCACTTTTAGAAGTGTAACATGTCGACATTTCCGGTAAATAGAAAGTTAGAGTCGACGTGTAAGGTTCGGGTTTAATGTCCAGGTGGATTAAGGTTGAAGTGGATAAATTGACAACTAAAATATCTTTTCATCATATGTGTATTCCACGAGTATCACAACTGTGTCATTCTATACTATAACTGAACATACTGAAAATAGACAGTGTAATAACAATTAATACATAGTTATAATTATACATTGCATATTAATACTTTTACTATTAAACATGTTACTTCATTATAATCTATTACACAAATAATAATCTTGTACACAAATAATACTGAAGTTGTAATACGTCTATTGGCCGTAACAAGGTATAATGGTAAAATAGTATGATATGACCTAACATAAACACAATGAAAACTTATAGGTATGTGGGACCAAATGTCCTATAAATATCTCGAAACGTCTCCTATCTCACCCCATAACCGTGTTGTCAGTGTACTGTTAATCTGTAAATCAACATATTATAAACATGTGCAAAATGTGCAACAAAGACAAGAAAGAGACATCACTGCTATCTTGAACTAGTATTTCACAAGAACCACGAAAATACATGAATTGCTCCGAAAAAACAAACAAAGCATCCAATACAACTCATTGCACCAAATGCAGAATTAAACAATGAAGGGCCAATACATACCAAATATTATAATGCTAAAACTCCTAAAAAGTACAATACAAGATGTCTCCCAAAAGCAATGTTTTAAGTGAGAACATCTCACGAAAATCTCCGTGCGTGAAAACGCTAATTTCACAACATAATATTCTATCAAGGAAATAGTAAAAACGGCAAATTAGCACCGGGTTACACACACCCCTGCTTGTCTCTATGTCGCTCAAGTAATTCTAAAATCCGCTCCTTCTGTTCATCTGTTAAGTTCTTGTCTTCATCTATATGTACCTCCTTCAGAACATCCTTCTTTGTTTCTTCTTCAATTGAGGTAAGAACTTCATCGTCGATAACCACTGGTTGGAGTTCACATAAAATTGCTCTAGGTGAAATGGTCACTGTAGTTGTTGTCACATTAGAGAGGTTCACTGTAATAGGGGTCTTGTCCTTGTACTTGTGCTGTTTTACTGCTGGTGTAACATCAATAAAGTCAGGTAAGTATGCTTCAGTTGATTCATGTATCAGAGCTGCTGTGGTTCCATATTCAATTTCCCTATCTGTATAACCCTTGATGTCTATACTCTCATTGGGGCGTAGAGTTACTTTTTCTGATATGGCGCTCCTTATAACAGCAATGCGGTTCTTGTTTTTCTTGAGCTCACGTTCTCTTAATGCAATGCAGCGGAAAGACAAATACCAAGGTGAGTATAGGTTTGCACGTTGAAGGTACTGCTCACCGAAGTTGTTCTCATACTCTAATAAAAGTTCTTTCAATATGTTGGTTCCAAGAAGGATAGGTGTCTTGTCTGAAAATGAAGTGTCTTTGGTGATAAGAAATAGACATGGGTGAGTTCCTGATTTCTGTAATCCTTTTTCAACTTCAAGATCGGCTTCGACATAACCAAGGTAAGGTAAGCTGCTTCCATCTGCACACTCTATCTTCAAAATATTATGGACATGAAGTAATTCAAGGTTGCTCAGGTAAGTATCGTAGTAGGCTTTTGAAATTGCACTAACGCAGCTCCCTGTATCAATCAGAGCTCTCGCTGTGATACCATTTATCTGAACATCAGCCTCGTTTGTATCACCAACCAGCTTCACTTCTTTATTGGGCCTGGTAGTGGTCGTCATTGACTTTATAACTGCATTCGGGCAATTTCTGGCAATATGACCCTTCCTATTGCATTGGTAGCATGTCGGCTGGAATGATGTAGGTCGATGAGGTATATACATCTCTTGTTGTCGGTACTTATTCCATGGCTTGAACCTCTTATATTGTCGCCCGATTCTGTATACGTCTCTCTGTTCATAACCTTCGGTTTCTCTTTCAAGTATTTCAATCCTATGATACAACTTCTTTATAATTTCACTCATATTTTCAACCTCTTCATTTCTTTCTTTAGTTGTTCTGTCCTGTGCTACATTACATCTATGCTTATTTAATATGCTTCTTCTTTCATGTCTGCCTCTAATTTACGTAACTCCAATCTAAACTTTCCATAATCTTTCTCTTTGTCCAGCTTGTAGTAAGATCTTAATTTCAATGTTTGTCTTAGCCCCTTATGTATAACTTGTCTTAAAACCTCTTCATCTGTTCTTCTAAGTCCACCTAATCTCACAGCTTTATCAAATAAAATTTCTGCTCTAGTGCAATAACTATTAATGTTCTCTCCATCCTCTTGAGATATTGAATATAATTGTCCAAGTATTTCTTCTTTAGTGTCTAAACTTCCATAATTACAATCTAGTTTTTCTATTATCTCCCTTACAGTAGCTCCTATTCCTGCTCTTCTAATCTCATTTAATGCTCTGCCCTTTAGCACCGGGTTACACAAGGAATTCACAACGATCAATATAATCAATTTGCAACTAGGGTTGGATCGTTTTGGAATGTTCTGATGTTATGTACCGATTGTTTACAGTAACTGTCTCAAGTTTTTATTATCAGCATATAAATAAATCAATACAATTGAGGAATGTGACCTGTGAGAACTATTATGTAAATCATGATAATAGTATATAGCTTTTTTTGAATATGCATCTAAACCCCATGGGGTAACAACTAATTTTTAGACACATAAATACTGGAAAGACCAACTGAAATAATGTTAAGCTACCCAGGTACCACTGAATTCGTTTATTTACATCCCATTTTAGTTTTTGTTCCAGTATGAAATAGTGTTTCTAGTTTGAATAAAGTTAGTTCAACCAAAACATGCTTTTAAATCATATTCAATGATTATTATTAGACCATCAAAGAAGTTTGAAATAGATGTCTGATAAATTAAAGATTATTTTTCTTGACCTCTGAATACAGTTTCATGCTTAACTGTTCATCTATTTTGCCTCGAGGAAATCGTGTTTTAGAAGTTGAATATATATATACGTCTGATGATACAACGTGTATATAAGAAATGGAACAACGATATAGCGAATGCCGATTGGTTGGATTAGAGTAAGCGTGGTCTAAAGAAAGCTTGGTCAGCTATGATTCGATGAACTTGTTGACTCCAGGCCGCAAATCTAAACCAGGTATCGTCAGATCTACTCACTACAATATTTTTCGTAACCTTTAAACACATAAACTAAAAACAGAAAACTTACATCATAGCTGCATTTATCAATGCCAGCAATATTACAAGCTTCAGAATAAAATCTTTTATGATAAATGTTTCACCGGATGGAGTTTCCAAAGATGTTTTTGTGTGTATTTGTTCTTCCTTCAACTTATTGTAAAAACACAATATATGAAGCTGAAGGATCAGGCTACATTACAACCTTATAATTCAGTATGGATGCAAAATGGTCTACTGACGCGTTTGGTCAAAATTATGTGAAAAACTACAGAAACAAGCTAAGTAGCAAAAAGTTTAAACATAAACCTCGTACTTACTGTCTTTCATTATTCTCTAAAGACATCATTAACGTCAGTTGCCAGATTATAATTGATACCGTCATCGCTTGTTTCTGTGGATTTGTATCATTTATACAAACCTAGAATCTCTCTTTCGCCGCACCTTCTGAGTAATTGTGTGCCAAGTTATTGAGCTTATCTTGGATTTATCCACGGTCTTTGGAATTTTGTAAAAAAAAAATCCAAACAGTATATGTATGTGACGGGTATAAGTAGGTCAATGGTAAGGTATACCACACCTTATAAAAAGCTAGCTCTCATGGCGATGGGCTTTGAGGGTAGAACTCAAAATGATGGAAAACTTTAAAGAGCTAGCACTGTTAGCTCGGCTTAATTCAATGGTTTGCCTGTGATGTTTATATCCAGTCGTTGAGTACTTAAAATCACTGTTTCAGTTTATATGTTGTAGTTTTTTTAACTTAGCTTTTCATTGTTTGAAAGTTGATGTTGGCTATGATGATGCTTTTATTTTTCAATTCGTAATTATCACGTAAAAGAACAAAGCAGTATTGTAACTAAAATGGTTAGTTATTCGTCCGAACTCCATTGTATCTCACAATACTTCCTCACCTCTGCTGTCTCTTCAACAACTAATAACCCAATCGAAAATGAGTACTGCTATCCTATATCACAACACCCTAATATACATATCCATACTACCTGGTTGGGATCATCACTCATATTCGATTGCATTTTATTTCCAATGTCCGGTAATTTTCATACTGATAATATTTCTGCTCAGATTATTGTCTGGTTTAATTTGAAAGACTGACGATTTAAAACAATTTTTTAATGATGTTTTAAAATAAATTGTAGAAGATCCGCAAGACAATAATGATGACATATTTTATTCTGAATGTGTCTGTGTCGATCAAAAGAAAACAAAAACTGAGAGAAAAAATATCCACTGGTGATAACACGTTTAATTGATTGCCAAGTTCATGACTTATCGAAATGTTCCTGTGACAGGCGGGAATAAAAAAAAACATACAGGATATGTGTTGATTCAAATGTAAGATCGTTATCTTTTTTCAAAAGTTTCATTGAAAATATTATTTTCACGAGTGACGAAATTTCTGTAAACCTTATGCTTTTTGTCAGATATTTATTGGTAGTTTATTTATCGTTTTGTTCATTATCTCCTTGTTCATACCCCTTTGCTACCCGGTTACCCATGGAACACCATAAGGCACAGTTAGGATCGCCAATGGTGTAGCTGTTACTCCTACGACGGCTTGTAGAGAAAGTATTCTCCAATATTATTTTTTGCAAGTTTTTTTTATTACTCTAGTTTAAGATTATACATATACTCATCAAGACACTATGATCAATGCATTTATGTTCCAAATATTCATTATATACGTTCAAAGCATTTTACGTAATGATATATCTGAAAGGGCAAAACGTACAAAAGATGTGGATAAAAAACAGTTTTCAAGATTCATCGTATTCAATCAAGCTTACTGTCATAGATAATTTCCATTCGTGTGTTAAGGGATCGGTTTAAAGCTGCAGAGTGCAGATCACGATTCGTTGTTGGAAGTTTTCAGATTATTTATGATGGGAAATATTTATGTTGAAATAAGTTAATTGCTTTGATAATGTTCTGGGAAATAGGTATTACAAGCTCAGCCAATGATAAGATATGAACTAGATGATTTAACATCGAATTTGGTTCGAGCATTGTTCTCGTTTCTGATGTTATAGCATGAAAACAAATGTTCGAGCTTTAAGAAAACGTTTAAAAATAGGATAACCATTTCTCCAACGAAAATCAGAAAGTTTAAAGGGCGTTACATCCGGGTTTTCGAAAGTTAAACCATTCTACGAAATCAGCTAGAATTGTATACCGTTTTAACGACTATAATCAGCTTTACAGAAATTCTGTAACATCATGATGTTATTTATATATGTGCACTACAAGACAGACATGTTTGGTCTTTATTTCGCATCAATATTATAAAGGATCCTGTTTATCCAACCAGTACTGCTCCTGCAACTCCCGCCATGACAGCTGTAATATACAACAATGCACTGTCATTTCATCAGTGTCTCAAGCTTAGGTCTTGTGTTAACATAACAATGTTGTAAAATTATACATTAAACACCAATTTCTTCCTTTTAGATATAATTAGACACGGATTTGACTTTAGTTGACTCGTTATCCTAAAGGTAAGGCCAATCTAGAAGTGGACAAACAAACAAAACAAAACACTCGGAGTAAAAACATATATCAATGATTTTCCTCATCCATGAATTTCTGGATTACCGCATTTAAACGGTCAATGAACAGTTATACCAACGATTTAAGCATACCAGTTTGGTGAACAATAGTCAACTCATAATAAGCTGTATATATAATTTCGTTTTTCTAAATAGTATTTTCGTGTTTGCTATTTTTATATTGTTTTTTATATTGGTCATGTTTTGCCCACTTATAACAAAGATATCATACTCTGTAAGCCGCCAAACAAACTTCCAAAATGAAACAAATCCGATCATATTTAGTCACTAGATTTTACATACAAATAAGGTACAGGGGTTTTTCAATTTCTGGCTATTTAAATTTGGTTAGAGTATATTTTATGTTTGTTTGCTTGTCTGTTTATTTTGCAATTATCAGCTTAAGCACTGATTATGGTATCAACTTAAGAGTGCAAGAAGTGGATTACAGAAGCATTTATAATTGAGTGCCTTAATATATGGCATATATCTGAATCTCTAGAATATTTGAAATAATTTAAAATCTAAACAATATCTCATTGGGTAAACGTCGGCACTCATATTTATAGCGTTTCGCGTGCACCGATCAGTATTTAACTTACAAATATATTTCCACCAATAGTGAACAATACAATACTGACGGTATTCGCAGAATCCAAGATGGGTCTCTCCCGAGTCCCCGAAGAATCCTTGGCTCCCACAAGAGATGTCGTCCCACGTGCCGTTCTTGTAAGGTATTAAGGCAACGCAGTCCTCTATGTTGTGGTTTAAAAAGTTATCCTGATGTCCGGCTATCCAATTGGTGTATGTCACCGCGGCACCTGTGAGCAAACGCCTTGATAAGCTTGATGAATTGTACCATAAAGACATCAGAGACGAACCCTGTAGCCATACCTTATCATGAAGAAGTTGTAGTGACATGTACATTCCAGGCCAAATGAATTAATGTAGTTTTGTGCGAAATGAACCAGAAGGAATACAAACTTGCTGAATGGGCCTCGCCCGAGCGTGAGTGTCCAGAAACGCATCTACACAAGGGAAAGAATTAAGGACGAACAAGACTCCTTTACTTGCTCAGATCAATGTCCAGTCAATGATATGACGAATATTCTCTATCTCTTTTTTCGCTTGTATTTACTAAAGCAGTGTGGTGGTGGTGTTGATTGATGATTAGGATTATAATGGTGTTGTTGGTGGTGGTGGTGGTGGTGGTGGTGGTGGTGGTTATGATGATGAGGAGGAAAAGGAGGAGGAGGAGGAGAAGGAGGATCATGATGATAATGATGATAATGATGATGAACGTTGTACCTACCGTTAGTCCAGTGGAACTGTCCTTCTGTGTAGTGGTCATTAAGTCCGATCCAGACAGCTCTGTTTGGATTGTGCTTCATCATGAAGTCCTGTATGTAAGCTTGCTCAGATGCATCACCAATATTGGCTAGGTGCCCGCCTGCCTGTTTACACAGTTGCTCAGCATGACCCCATGTTACCTAAATTCAAAGGAAAGTTACACTTAATAGTTTATTGTCATATTAGCAATACAATGCTGTGTCCTTCTCATTTGCAAGCTGAAACACGAGAGTGTGATTTTGTGTTGTCGATGAAACCAGAGAACTCGGGGGAATTAAAGATTGTTCGGCTTGGTGACCACCAACAAAATCCACATGCGCCATTACCGGGAAGCAAACCCGGATCACCTAAGTAAATAGCGAGTGCGCTCTCACTACGCTATGCGCCTAATCAGCGTAGTTCCAAAATAAACATTTTTAGGAAGTCACTCGCCATGTCACATACTTTTGAGGCTAGGGAGTGTCGAGTGGACAGGTTCTTTATCCCTTTCAAAAGGTGAACAGGCATGGAGATAAATTCCTTTCAGCTTTAGCTGCCTAAACAAACGAGCTAAAATAAAAACATAGTAAAACTAAATCTACCTGGTTGTGCAGCAGTTCATAGCAGCTCTTGTCGTGCTGGACAAGTGCAGTACCATAGCGTTGAGCAAGGTTCCGTACTTGAGGTGAACAGAGATGTGTGTTTCCTAGAAAATAAATTTTTGCTATAACTTTCCATTAAGATATAAAACAAATTGTACATGTATATTATTTAATACTTGTCCGCTGCAGTACATTTTCTGGTAAACCCTTCCAGTGAAATTAAAACGTATCAGATGTATAAATTAGATTGTTATTCCTTCTAGCCATTTGCAATAATGTCAAACGTTGATGACTTGTGAACCCATATGAATTGGTATCAGTTTTCTTTCTGATTATTTATATGTAAAATAAATGATGTACACTACTATTACAAGAACAGTTACTGCAGTCCCCTGACCAAAACTTCTCGAAACTTCTTAAATCCCTTAAAACACGATTAAGCTAAGCGTTTGTCAATCGTTTTTCAATAATTTGCGTATTTTTTTTTCCCTTTTTAATGGTTTTGATACCTGAGATAGGAATTATCTTCATGATTATCACAATAAACAATTTTCTTTTAAAACAAATCAAGTTAAGTATGTATTTTGGCTGATTGAAAAAAGTTTCTTAAACCTGTTAAGCTTAAGAAGTTTTGAGAAATTTGAGCCAGGCATTATACTGGACGTTATTGTAAACCTTAACGTTTTATGTAAGGTGTGCGTCTCTGGGAACATGGTTTTGTAAGAGTGTTTTCTTTGAAAAAAACAATAATGTACTTTAGTGTGTACATGCCTTATATTGATAGGAAGTTTTAAAGTTTTAAGATATCTGCTCGTGCTCTAAATGCGATGAATAGGTAAATTCCGTATCACTAAACGTTTCAATATACAAATAATGCAATTTAATGGAAAACACGTGATCGTTTTGGTCACGTACCGTCCGATCCGGGTGCAGATGTTGTGTACGTCTGACTCGATGGCACACCCGCTGTAAGAGAAAACAAGTATGAGCATTGTACAAGATACGAACCAGTAAGAAGTACAAATCCTTTTAAAGGTTTACCACCGTCGAATATTTGAACTTCGAAGGACCCATACTTTGTAAAGCAACAAACCACCACGTATTGTTTGCAAACGTTCATATGAAATTTATCGGTACAGTACCTTACACTTGATAGTATCCTAAGTAATACACAGTTATTTAATACAGTAAAAGATTAGACTCAACATAAATATGTTTGTTTTATTTAATAAATGACACCCCCATCATGAAATAACACAATTATATATATTACAGACATAACGTGTATCATAACAAGTACGTATATATGATATAAATAAAAAATCACATTCGTGTTCATTCAATACGCCCTATGTAAACTAGTTTACTTATATTGATGAAATCACACTAAGGATTGATTTTTAATAATACAACGCTGGTTTCATAAATACGAATGACCAATTACGTAGTATTCTCTATTTATTGAATTCGTCTTATTTCAACAGAATAGATACAACACAACAATTATAATTTAGAGAAAAAAATATTTGAATTAGACAAGACCATCCCATACACTGACGCAAACAGCTATATTTATATGATATTTTTATACATAATACAAGTTGTACCATGTTCATCGAAAAGTTTTTATATCTATTTAAGTATCGACATACGGAACTCGCACAGGTAGGCGTGGGTTTGCGAACACGATTCGTCCTCCCAACGACCAAGGTGGGTACCCAGCCATACGGAAACACAGTCCTGACTAAAGTGGAGAAAGGCGTTCTTGCGTCCAGGGTACCAGTTTGTGTAATTCACCACTTCACCTAAATAAGATCAAATCGAACTATTTTTTTCATTTGGATCATGGGTTTGCTTGTTCTCTTCGTGGACTCCATAACTCTATAATTGCTTATCCTTGCATTGCATATTGTGTTACTATTATATTATAAAAGAAAACAGCAATGGTTGTTTATTTATAAGACAATTGTTTTCCTTTAAAACATTGTTTTTAATAACAAAATGTTAGTATACTCGATATTTTGATAATACAATGAAAGATACAGGGTCTAGTCCTGAAGTCAAACAATCAAATATAAACACTATTTAGAGGCACAAGGCAGGGGGCGAAACCGAAACTGAACGAGAGACACAAGCGTAAAAGCACCACAAACAGTCCGCAGAGACATACATTCATTTAAATGGAAAATGTGCTCGTTCTTCAGTATTTCTAGTTCGAGTCATTTAACGCAGCGCATTGTACTTAAGGCAAAAGTTTAAAACAACCATCGGATACATCGGAAATCCATTATAAATTTATACACCATAATTCGCAAAGAATAATTCACAAAATCATTTTGCAAACAATAATATTCATACTCGTTCAGTAGTGATTAAACGATGATCAAATGATGTCGAAAAATCGAATGTTTGCAGTTGGCGAAAATCCATTTATATTTTTAAATATCGATTACGGTCAGGAGATAATTAGAATTATGTTAGATAACTTTTATTGAAATGTCCGATGAACATTCATAATGATTTTTACCAAACATCAGTATTTAAACACGTTATGAATAATCTTCAAAACAATGTGGTATTTCTGATTTGCTGGCTGTAATTTTATATAATATGAATATATATCTCGCCTGAAACATAAAAAAACGCAACGCCATTGGTCCATATTTTTCCATAGTGGGTCACAAAAATAATATCGTTCCAAAATGGCGTCTATTTTCCGATTCCGATGAATAATCCCATGAATGAATAAAACATTTAAACAGGTTGTCGACGTGATATAAACGTTACAGGGTTAGTAACTGACCCGACATGGGATCTACGGGGCGCAGGAAACGATATAGGATGATTTTCTTTGCTCCGTATATCCCATATCGGGTCACCTACTAACCCTGTAACTTTTAATATTCCTTCAGGAAATTTTGGCAACTGCTCTTTGTTGTAAATATTATTCAGTTTCGATAATGAAATTAATGTTGGATCGAAATATTCACTCCGTCCGATTTCAACCACTAGTATCCACTCCATTCTTACTTTAGAGCTTGTTGTGACTAGTTCACTAAAATAAGGAAACACATGTATAGGAAATTAATCACCTAATCATGCACATAACTGAAAAGGCAGTTCTTGTGATTCTTGTACATACCTGACGTCCATTCAAAGTTTTCCTCAACGTTAATATCATGCAGACCAATCCAGACATTAGAGCCTTGGTACGTTTTCACCACCTGATAGATGGCGCTTTGTTTCATAGCGCTGTCGATAGTAGCAAGATGTCCTCCTCGGTTTCTGCAGTCGTTTTCCGCTAACGCCCACGAGTGACGTGTTGGGACAAGCTCAAAGCAGGTTTTGTCCACCGTAAATAGGACGCCGTCGTCATGTGCTGCATACTGGTAATAGCGCTGAGAGCAGCCGTACTGTGCTAATACAAAAAACATTTTCTTGATATTTATATGAATAACTACAGAAGCAAGCTCAGTAACCAAAAGTTTAAATATAAACCCCGTTTAATGGTACAAACGCCAAAGACATAGAGCACAAAAACAAAAAAAAATCACAAACAAGAAACATGTGTTGTGTATTTCTAAATGCTATATTTCGCATTTTAAAAAATGCAAATATTTAGGATAGACAAGGTTTGCTATCAACAACGTTCCAGCATAAAACCGGATTATATCACAAGTGTAAACTTTAAAGAAAATCATAGTTCTTTTCACAATTTGTCATCTATAGATTGGCATGGTAGCATGGTAACCTTTTATTATTTAAACATCTAAGGGGTAAATAAGAACGTTAATATATAATACCAACTGAGCTGTGTATCGTCGATGACATGCATAAAGATTAGTATACAGGTTATACTTGCTTCCAGGGACTGGTGTTGTAGACATTTGCGACTGTGTAGTTGTCATGGAGGCAGATGTAGCAGTAGACGATGGCATTGCGGTTGTTGACATAGTTGAGGATGGTGTCGTTTTGGCCAAGGTGGTTGTTGATTGTGACGTAGTTGCTGGGAGTGATGACATAGATTGTGTTGTCATTGGCACAGTCGTTATGTTCGTTTTTGTCGTTTTTGTCGTTGGCACTTCCGTTGATGTTTTTGTAGAAGAAGTTTTCATTTTAGTTGGAATTTCGGTAGACGTAGTCATCCCTACTGTAGTTAATTGAGTTGCTGAACTTGTTGTAGCTATATTAAACGTATACGGAAGAAATCAATGTTTTATATGAAATTGTTTCCACTTTTTGATATAAACATGGCAAAATGCAACATTTTATTGTTCTAGGAAATCATATGTTATGTACGGCATACTGGTAATAACGCTGCGAGCAATCATTTTAAGATGGAAAACATCGTCATTGTAGAGATGCTATATTTTGTATTTGTAACAACTTGTTCAGGTAAAACATGAAGGAGTTTAAGGTACGCAGGTGGTGAGGGGAGTTGCGGCCTCAATTAATTTCGTATCATTGATGAAATCGTCACTATGAATATATAAGTCTTCAGGGGTGAAAGACCTTTACGATTATATTGTCGTAACGGAGTATATTGTCATAGACGATGACTTTGCAGATGTTGACACAGTTGAGGACTTTGGTTTCAGACATGATGGTTTTAGAAAGAGTTAAAAAAAATTCAGTTGTTAGTGAAGTAATTGCTTAGGTCGTTGTAACTATAGTCAACAATACCATCAAATGCTCCACAACAGGGTTATTATTCTGAAGGAGATAGCAAATTTGAAAATATATATATGTATTAATTTAAAATACCAGCTTTTCAGTTATAACGCTACTGAATATATGATGAACAGAAACATTGCATTTCAATGTTCAGAGGATTTGTGTCAAGTAATTTTGAAGTCTTTCAAATCGTTTGCAGAGTACTGTGGGACGGACAGTAGGGCGATGCGGCAACTATATGTTACCCCTATATTTTTCGTTCATATAACTTATGTATTACATGGATTATAAAGTAGATGCCTTATTTGACGTGATACGATTTTTTAACGTGTACAAATATGGCAAAATAAAATTTAACGAATATTCTTAATCTAGGAAATAAGACAGTGAACAAGTACATTTTAACCAATGAACATACTGGATACATACTGTGTTCGGTTGTAGGAGCTTTCCCTTGACAGTTTTGGAGCTGTATATCAGAGCTGTTTGCCACGAAACCAATCTTAAATGATTAAAATAGAATAGTTGAAAAACACAGCAACCAATATCTCGATTTGAAATATGATCTGATTTATTACAACTTTTCTTACAATCAGTAACTTATTGATGATTTAATAAAATTAATAGTAGTTATAATATTTAAAATAAACATATATAAACAATCGTGTTATTTTTACAAAATAATAATGCTTACATATGTTGATGAATTAGACATTCAGTGTGTTATTACCTTGAAATTAACGTTGATGCAGCAAATCGAATTCCATTATTCAGTACATACATACACTACATATGAACTTCAACGGCCATTAAAATAGGATAATCAATATTTTAAAAAGAATAAGTAACAGTTGTATGTTTCCAAGAGTAGTTATTGTAGTAACTGTTTGTACCATATTGTCAATGACAGTGTTCAATAATTAGCCCGTGTATAAGTGAAAACCGTTAAAATATCTTAACGCTAATTGTTGCATGTTAAAAGCTCTGCTTACCGTTTTGATATGATAATTAATTAATTAATTAATTAAGGAAAACAGAGAAAACTACTGCAGATATGGTTAAATAGAACCAGCTGCATTCGATTGTATAGTGTATAGTTGTTAATTAGGAACTCAAGTATTACAACCTGTTGTTGAAATAGTATGGCCACCCATTCAGCCATCCCAGTACCCTGAGCCTTGGGTCGACAATCGGACTCTGACAGACTGCCGACGGGTTGACTTTGGCCACTCATCTGTTTTACATAAAAAAGTGTAAAAGTGTAAAATAGAGCTAAAGCGCCCACCAACTGATCTACCCCGAGTTAGTTTTATCACGCGGTTTCCGGACGATATTTTGAAATTTGTGTAATGTTTGTTGTATTGTAGTATTCTGTGCCTCTTTCTTATATAATTGGTTTTCATTTGGTAAGGGTTTCAGGACTTGAATTAATTCAATGTTCTAATAAAATAGAAAAACAAACCAGTAGAAATCAGCTATCATTACAAACAAGAAATACAATTGAAAATAGCCCATCCAATAAACGTGTTACTAACATCAGGAAAGATCTCGGCGCTAGGACTGTAGTTACAAACACATGGGTAATCTCCCTTGGTCACTGCAGTCAAGCCCCATGCCACACATAGAAACAGTTTGCGTAAGGTCCAATCCTGCCATTGGGTTTTGCTTATGTAAGGATTGTAAATATGGTAGTTTTTTATAGGTTAGAACTCAAAGACATTATGTACGTCAGTTATTTTTACTGCAAATCCTGTCACCTGATAAGAACCTGGGACAGCATTCTAAAAACCTAACGGGTGGACTGGGATCGCCTATGAAATTTCCACACGCTATGCTTAACATTGTTTTTGGGACAAAACGGTATATTTAACTGTTAAACTCGTCGGTCAAGAATTTTTAAAAAATAGCAATGCAGACAGCGTGACTAAGTAATGGTAAGATGTAAGCCATTACCCTAGTGACAATGCATGTTTTCAAAAATGTATAGTGTAACTAAAGGTAAAGATAAAAGTTCAGCAACAGCAGTTCCATTTCAAAAATATTTTGTGAACAGTTTTTCGTGCTTTGTTCGATGAGTTTGTGTTAGTGTAAAATGAATAAATCTATTTTGGTTCGTCGATCAGATAAAAAATGTTTATATGTATACATAAAATAAAAAGTGCATTAAAATAAATCTCACCGCCATATTTTCTCCTGTTATAATTCGACCACGATTCATTATCATCTGGTGACCATCTGGTGACCTCCTATTGTAAACACGATAAATTTAGTTACATGATAACGGCAACATGGTTGACCCTTTGACCTTTTCTTATGGTGTATGAAATGTTAATAACGTCCGAAATGAACGTTTGTTCCATATTTAATGGATGCAATTATAAAATTATGTGAGATGGGTACGCCAATCATTTATCATATATGAATTAGATATATATAAGTGCAACAATAAATAAAACAGCCTCAACAATATGAATGCATAATTAAATATATTTACAAAATATCGGTAAAAGATGCATCTATCGCCATTTTATTCTCCATGTGCTTTTTGTTAAGATCCATTTGCTCTTCACTCTTCTGCACTTGCGCTCTTTGTCGCTGTTAAGTTTGTTCTTCTGGAAGAACCATACGACACTTGTACCACTCACTTTGTTACCATGCAAACAACCGTTTTGTTTCCAGCAGGCTTTGTTGAAATGAAATGTAAATTGCCACTGAACCCCCAATTTGTCATTTGTATTATGAGATTATGAGTCTAGGGAAATATTAATTTATATACGTTTATTTGACCAAACGGTATAGTTTGTTTGTCAATAAACCTGCTGTTCCAGTTTGCGTTGCTCCACATCTTACGAGACCATTGGGCATTTATATAATATGATGTTACGAGATGTATTGCAGTCCCAAGATCAACTGACAATTTTGTAGTGTTTCTTTTATAAAAACTGTGTACATGTACACATCTGCTTAATTTTGATAACATATGAATACAAGCACTACAATTATAGACTGTCAAACATGAATACCCATAACTGACAAATAAATTGCTAAAATATGTTGTTGTTTTTTATCGGAGTACGCTAGGATATACTTAAAAAAGATACACTGTATTACGTACATGGTTTTAGTGACTGCTTTGTGTGGTTGCACAGGAATAATCAGCAAACAGTCTTCTTAACCTCTGCGAGATTTCGTACAGGATAAAATTCGTTCAGCACAAAATATCAACATAATCGCCCATCTGAAGGGTTGGGCTTTACCCGCCAAAAGAAAAATGAAAGCGCTGAAAGCGTTGAAGAGCTGACAATTATGTTCACAGGCAATAAAAATCGAATCCAAAATATATTTTGAGAGGCCCTAAAACGCTATTGATGTGTGCCTGTCTTTACGAATAGGTAATGTAAATGGTGGTTGCACAGGAATAATCAGCAAACAGTCTTCTTAACCTCTTGGAGATTTCGTACAGGATAAAATTCGTTCAGCACAAAATATCAACATAATCGCCCATCTGAAGGGTTGGGCTTTACCCGCCAAAAGAAAAATGAAAGCGCAGAAAGCGTTGAAGAGCTGACAATTATGTTCACAGGCAATAAAAATCGAATCCAAAATATATTTTGAGAGGCCCTAAAACGCTATTGATGTGTGCCTGTCTTTACGAATAGGTAATGTAAATTGATGATTTTGTTATACAATAAGCTAGTTTCATAACAGTAAATGAAAATCCTATACGTATTAGGATATATGATTATCGCTTTCATGTTGCAAGTTTTATTGCTAGTGCAAATTTAATTAAATGAAACCCAATTATCTTTGAGGACGTTTTGATTATTTATTAAGGGTAAAATAAGACAGGGTCTTTAAGTCAACTCAATTTCATTTTCTGCGTTTGAACAAAGTGGTCTATTGATTTGCACTATTTTAAACCAAATATCACCATACGTGAAAATGTGTAACCCCGGCGCACGAATTTCTTTAAAATGTCACGCCAAAAAGTAGATCGGATGATACCTGGTTTCAATTTGCGGCCTTCAGCCTAAGTATAGGATAGACAACGAGTGGACGTATCTATGACATATATACCCGAGCGATATATATATATACATATAACCCTATGTCATAGATACGTCCGCGAGGTGTCTACCCGACTTAGACCACGTGGACTAAGCAAGGAGGTTTGGTTCTTGTTCTTTAATCTAAAGACTCATAAATCCAAATACCATTTAACTTTGTTTACCGCAGACAATGCGTATTTTGGTTTGGGCCTATCACGAATTTTCTATGGTTAGAGTATTAAGATTAACCGTACACATTGCAGGGCAAGGATTTTAACCCATTTGCCATTACTGGAATTGCCATATTGGAATTCCGTTAAGAGTCCAAGGACGAAATGTTTTTGAAACGGGTGATCGAATAACTAAATTGAATTTTATTTTCTGTATTTATATAATTGATATTGAGATCGACATTAAAAGTATCTGTAAAAAAAAATTTACATTAAAAACGGGTTCATGTTTTTGACGTTTTTATCTTATAAACGCTTTCAAAGATTTTCAGATGTTGGAATTAAGCTGACCGAAAAAGTGATTTGGTATGGCATTACAAATAAATGCACTTTAAGTTTGATTTTTTTCTTGTGGGAAAAGATGTGATGTTTTTTCAGTATTATTAACTCTTGTTTGGATGTAATATTATCGCCATAATACTATTCATATTCCACTTTTAGAAGGAATTCACAACGATCAATATAATCAATTTGCAACTAGGGTTGGATCGTTTTGGAATGTTCTGATGTTATGTATCGATTGTTTACAGTAACTGTCTCAAGTTTTCATTATCAGCATATAAATAAATCAATACACAAATTGAGGAATGTGACCTGTGAGAACTATTATGTAAATCATGATAATAGTATATAGCTTGTTTTGAATATGCATCTAAACCCCATGGGGTAACAACTAATTTTTAGACACATAAATACTGGAAAGACCAACTGAAATAATGTTAAGCTACCCAGGTACCACTGAATTCGTTTATTTACATCCCATTTTAGTTTTTGTTCCAGTATGAAATAGTGTTTCTAGTTTGAATAAAGTTAGTTCAACCAAAACATGCTTTTAAATCATATTCAATGATTATTATTAGACCATCAAAGAAGTTTGAAATATATGTCTGATAAATTAAAGATTATTTGTCTTGGCCTCTGAATACAGTTTCATGCTTAACTGTTCATCTATTTTGCCTCGAGGAAATCCTGTTTTAGGAGTTGTATATATATATATATATATATATATATATATATATATATATATATATACGTCTGATGATACAACGTGTATATAAGAAATGGAACAACGATATAGCGAATGCCGATTGGTTGGATTAGAGTAAGTGGGGTCTAAAGAAAGCTTGGTCAGCTATGATTCGATGAACTTGTTGACTCCAGACCGCAAATCTAAACCAGGTATCGTCAGATCTACTCACTACTATATTTTTCGTAACCTTTAAACACATAAACTAAAAACAGAAAACCTACATCATAGCTGCATTTATCAATGCCAGCAATATTACAAGCTTCAGAATAAAATCTTTTATGATAAATGTTTCACCGGATGGAGTTTCCAAAGATGCTTTTGTGTGTATTTGTTCTTCCTTCAACTTATTGTAAAAAACACAATATCTGAAGCTGAAGGATCAGGCTACATTACAACCTTATAATTCAGTATGGATGCAAAATGGTCTACTGACGCGTTTGGTCAAAACTTATGTGAAAAACTACAGAAACAAGCTAAGTAGCAAAAAGTTTAAACATAAACCTCGTACTTACTGTCTTTCATTATTCTCTAAAGAAGTGATTAACGTCAGTTGCCAGATTATATTTGATACCGTCATCGCTTGTTTCTGTGGATTTGTATCATTTATAAAAACCTAAAATCTCTCTTTCGCCGCACCTTCTGAGTAATTTTGTGGCAAGTTATTGAGCTTATCTTGGATTTATCCACGTTCTTTGGAATTTTGTAAAAAAAAATACCAAACAG
Organism: Mya arenaria; assembly: GCF_026914265.1. Classification (NCBI taxonomy): domain Eukaryota; kingdom Metazoa; phylum Mollusca; class Bivalvia; order Myida; family Myidae; genus Mya; species Mya arenaria. The sequence continues at coordinate 8,339,251 of NC_069130.1, read as the reverse complement.
TATATGTATGTGACGGGTATAAGTAGTTCAATGGTAAGGTATACCACACGCGGCTATAAAAAGCTAGCTCTCTTGGCGATGGGCTTTGAGGGTAGAACTCAAAATGATGGAAAACTTTAAAGAGCTACCACTGTTAGCTCGGCTTAATTCAATCGTTTGCCTGTGATGTTTATATCCAGTCGTTGAGTACTTAAAATCACTGTTTCAGTTTATATGCTGTAGTTTTTTTTACTTAGCTTTTCATTGTTTGAAAGTTGATGTTGGCTATGATGATGCTTTTATTTTTCAATTTGTAATTATCACGTAAAAGGACAAAGCAGTATTGTAACTAAAATGGTTAGTTATTCGACTAAACTCCATTGTATCTCACAATACTTCCTCACCTCTGCTGTCTCTTCAACAACTAATAACCCAATTGAAAATTAGTACTGCTATCCTATATCACAACTCCTGGATACTATTATACATATCCATACTACCTGGTTGGGATCATCACTCATATTCGATTGCATTTTATTTCCAATGTCCAGTAATTTTCATACTGATGATATTTCTGCTCAAATTATTGTCCTGTTTGATTTGAAAGACTGACGATTTAAAACAATTTTTTAATGATGTTTTAAAATAAATTGTAGAAGATCCGCAAGACAATAATGATGACATATTTTATTCTGAATGTGTCTGTGTCGATCAAAAGAAAACAAAAACTGAGAGAAAAAAATATCCACTGGTGATAACACGTTTCATTGATTGCCAAGTTCATGAATTATCGAAATGTTCCTGTGACAGGCGGGAATAAAAAAAACATACAGGATATGTGTTGATTCAAATGTAAGATCGTTATCTTTTTCAAAAGTTTCATAGAAAAAATTATTTTCACGAGTGACGAAATTTCTGTAAACCTTATGCTTTTTGTCAGATATTTATTGGTAGTTTATTTATCGTTTTGTTCATTATCTCCTTGTTCATACCCCTTTGCTACCCGGTTATCCATGGAACACCATAAGGCACAGTTATGATCGCCAATGGTGTAGCTGTTACTCCTACGACGGCTTGTAGAGAAAGTATTCTCCAATATTATTTTTTGCAAGTTTTTTTTATTTACTCTAGTTGAAGATTATACATATACTCATCAAGACACTATGATCAATGCATTTATGTTCCAAATATTCATTATATACGTTCAAAGCATTTTACGTAATGATAAATCTGAAAGGGCAAAAAGTACACAAGATGTGGATAAAAAACAGTTTTCAAGATTCATCGTATTCAATCAAGCTTACTGTCATAGATAATTTCCATTCGTGTGTTAAGGGATCGGTTTAAAGCTGCAGAGTGCAGATCACGATTCGTTGTTGGAAGTTTTCAGATTATTTATGATGGGAAATATTTATGTTGAAATAAGTTAATTGCTTTGATAATGTTCTGGGAAATAGGTATTACAAGCTCAGCCAATGATAAGATATGAACTAGATGATTTAACATCGAATTTGGTTCGAGCATTGTTCTCGTTTCTGATGTTATAGCATGAAAACAAATGTTCGAGCTTTAAGAAAACGTTTAAAAATAGGATAACCATTTCTCCAACGAAAATCAGAAAGTTTAAAGGGCGTTACATCCGGGTTTTCGAAAGTTAAACTATTCTATGAAATCAGCTAGAATTGTATACCGTTTTAACGACTATAATCAGCTTTACAGAAATTCTGTAACATCATGATGTTATTTATATATGTGCACTACAAGACAGACATGTTTGGTCTTTATTTCGCATCAATATTATAAACGATCCTGTTTATCCAACCAGTACTGCTCCTGCAACTCCCGCCATGACAGCTGTAATATACAACAATGCACTGTCATTTCATCAGTGTCTCAAGCTTAGGTCTTGTGTTAACATAACAATGTTGTAAAATTATACATTAAACACCAATTTCTTCCTTTTAAATATAATTAGACACGGATTTGACTTTAGTTGACTCGTTATCCTAAAGGTAAGGCCAATCTAGAATTGGAAAAACAAACAAAACAAAACACTCGGAGTAAAAACATATATCAATGATTTTTCTCATCCATGAATTTCTGGATTACCGCATTTAAACGGTCAATGAACAGTTATACCAACGATTTAAGCATACCAGTTTGGTGAACAATAGTCAACTCATAATAAGCTGTATATATAATTTCGTTTTTCTAAATAGTAGTTTCGTGTTTGCTATTTTTATATTGTTTTTTATATTGGTCATGTTTTGCCCACTTATAACAAAGATATCATACTCTGTAAGCCGCCAAACAAACTTCCAAAATGAAACAAATCCGATCATATTTAGTCACTAGATTTTACATACAAATAAGGTACAGGGGTTTTTCAATTTCTGGCTATTTAAATTTGGTTAGAGTATATTTTATGTTTGCTTGCTTGTCTGTTTATTTTGCAATTATCAGCTTAAGCACTGATTATGGTATCAACTTAAGAGTGCAAGAAGTGGACCACAGAAGCATTCATAATTGAGTGCCTTAATATATGGCATATATCTGAATCTCTAGGATATTTGAAATACTTTAAAATCTAAACAATATCTCATTGGGTAAACGTCGGCACTCATATTTATAGCGTTTTGTATGCACCGATCAGTATTTAACTTACAAATATATTTCCACCAATAGTGAACAATACAATACTAACGGTATTCGCAGAATCCAAGATGGGTCTCTCCCGAGTCCCCGAAGAATCCTTGGCTCCCACAAGGGATGTCGTCCCACGTGCCATTCTTGTAAGGTACTAGGGCAACGCAGTCCTCTATGTTGTGGTTTAAAAAGTTATCCTGATGTCCGGCTATCCAATTGGTGTATGTCACCGCGGCACCTGCGAGCAAACGCCTTGATAAAATTGATGGATTGTACCATAAAGACATCAGAGACAAGCCTTGTAGCCATACCTTATCATGAATAAGTCGTAGTGACATGTACATTTCAGGCCAAATGAATTATTGTAGTTTTGTGCGAAATGAACCAGAAGGAATACAAACTTGCCGAATGGGCCTCGCCCGAGCGTGAGTGTCAAGAAACGCATCTACACAAAGGAAAGAATTAAGGACGAACAAGACTCCTTTACTTACTTAGGTCAATGTCCAGTCAATGATATGACAAATATTCTCTATCTCTTTTTTCGCTTGTATTTACTAAAGCAGTGTGGTGGTGGTGGTGGTGTTGATTGATGGAGGGACAAACAGTAATAGTTACGGAAGATGAGTTCAAGGAGGAGATGGAGGAGGAGGAGGAAGAAAAGGAGAGGGAGAAGGATCATGATCATAATCATGATCATGATGATGAACGTTGTTCTAACCGTTAGTCCAGTGGAACTGTCCTTCTGTGCGGTGATCGTTAAGTCCGATCCAGACAGCTCTGTTTGGATTGTGCCTCATCATGAAGTCCTGTATATAAGCTTGCTCAGATGCATCACCAATATTGGCAAGGTGCCCGCCTGCCTGTTTACACAGCTGCTCAGCGTGACCCCATGTTACCTAAATTCAAAGGAAAGTTACACTTAATATGACTTCGAACAGTTCAGGTTTAAATGAATTGTATGTAAATTTATTGTCATATTAGCAATACTGTGCTGTGTCCTTATTATTTGCAAGTGATTTTGTGTTGTCGATGAAACCAGGGAACTCAGGTGAAAACAAGAGTATTCGGCTTGGTGACCACCAATAAAATCCACATGCGCCATGACCGGGAATCAAACCCGGATCGTCAAGGTTAAAAGCGAATGCGCTATCACTAAGCTATGCGCCTAATCAGCGTAGTTCCAAAATAAACTGCTCTTTATCGTGTATCAGTTCGATCAAAAAATCTACTTAAACATTTTTAGAACGTCACTCGCCATGTTACATACTTTTAAGCCTCGGGAGTGTCGAGTGGACAGGTTCTTTATCCCTTTCAAAAGGTGAACAGGCATGGAGATAAATTCCTTTCAGCCTTAAGCTGTCTAAACAAACGAGCTAAAATAAAAACATAGTAAAACTAAATCTACCTGGTTGTGCAGCAGTTCATAGCAGCTCTTGTCGTGCTGGACAAGTGCAGTACCATAGCGTTGAGCAAGGTTCCGTACTTGAGGTGAACAGAGATGTGTGTTTCCTAGAAAATAAATATTGGCTACAACTTTCCATTAAGATATAAAACAAATTGTACATGTATATTATTTAATACTTGTCCGCTGCAGTACAGCTTCTGGTAAAGCCTTCCAGTGAAATTAAAAGGTATCAGATGTACAAATTATATTGTTATTCCGTCTAGCCATTTGCAATAATGTCAAACGTTGATGACTTGTGAATCCATATGAATTGGTATCAGTTTCCTTTCTGATTATTTATATGTAAAATAAATGATATACACTACTATTATAAGAACACTTACTGCAGTCCGTATTTTGTTCTTTAATGCAACTGAATTGGACGAGAAATGAAAAGTGGTGCAACATTTCAAGGCAAAAATCCTATTCGTAATATTTCAATCGGTTTACAATTCCTTTTTCTTCATACTTGTTACCTGACCAAAACTTGTCGAAACTTCTTAAGATCCTTAAAACACGATTAAGCTAAGCGTTTGTCAATCGTTTTCCAATAATTTGCGTATTTTTTCCTGTTTAATGGTTTTGATACCTTAGATAGGAATTATCTTCATGATAATCACAATAAACAATTTTCATTTAAAACAAATCAAGTTAAGTATGCATTTTGGCTCATTGAAAAAAGCTTCTTAAACCTGTTAAGCTTAAGAAGTTTTGAGACATTTGAGCCAGGCATTATATTAGACGTTATTCTAAACAGGATACCTTAACGGTTTATATTAGAGATGTGCGTCTCTTGGAACATGATTTTGTTAAAGTTACTTTTCTTTGCAAAAACAAAAGTGTCTGTTACTGTTTTTTTATGATTTATATTGATAGCAAGTTTTAAAAAGATATGTGCTCGTGATTTAAAAACGATGAATAGTTTAATTCTGTATCACTAAGAACGGTAAACGTTTCTATATACATAACGTGCAATTTAATGGAAAACACATGATCGTTTTGGTCACGTACCGTCAGATCCGGTTGCAGATGTTGTGTAGGTCTGACTCGATAATACGCCCGCTGTGAGAGTAAACAAGAATACGCATTGTACAAGATACGAACCAGTAAGAAGTACCATTCCTTTTAAAGATTTACCAACGTCGAATATTTGAACTTCGAAGGACCCATAGTTTGTAAAGCAACAAACCACCACGTATTGTTTGCAAACATTCATATGCAATTTATCAGTACAGAACCGTACACTTGATGTTATCCTAAGTAATACACAATTATTAAATACAGTAAAAGATTAGACTCCACATAAATATGTTTGTTTTATTTAATAAATGACACCCATATCATGAAATAACACATTTATATATATTTCAGACATAACGTGTATCATAACTTTTGACGTGATGGCATAAATGAAAAGCATTGAAAATGTCGATTAGATAAAGCGAGGTTTTTATATTAAGCGGCGTAGATCATCAAGTACGTATATATAATCTAACTATAAAATCACATTCGTGTTCATTCAATACGCCCTATGTAAACTAGTTAATTATATTGAAGAAATCAGACCAAGGCTTGAGTTTTAATAATACAACGCTGGTTTCATAAATCCGAATGACCAATTACGTAGTATCCTCTATTTATTGAATTCGTCTTATTTGCACAGAAGAGAAAAAAACACAACAATTATAATTTAGAGAAAAATATATGTGCATTAGACAAAACCATTCCATACACTGACGCAAAGAGCTAAATTCATAAGATATGTTCAAGCATGGTATTAGTTGTACCATTTTTATCGAAAACTTTTTATATCTATCTAAGTATCGACATACGGAACTCGCACAGGTAGGCGTGGGTTTGCGAGCACGATTCATCTTCCCAACGACCAAGGTGGGTACCCAGCCATACGGAAACGCAGTCCTGAGAGAAGTGGAGAAAGGCGTTCTTGCGTCCAGGGTACCAGTTTGTGTAATTCAACACTTCACCTATATAAGATCAAAGCGTACAATTATTATCATTTTGGATCATTGATTTGATTGTACTCATCTTCCGTAACTATTACTGTTTGTCCCTTCATTGTCTATTGTGTTCTTAGTATATTATAAAAGATAGCAGCATTGTACGTTTGTTTATAAGACAATGAAAACTACAGGGACAAATGTGTGGTGCTTTCCGTTAAACAAATTGTGAAAAACAACAACATAGGGATTTAATGATCGAGCGTTGCCAAAAAAAGGATTGTTTAGAAGCATGTTCGATAACTTTATTGAGATAAACATACCAGCTACATATTCAACCAAGATTAGCACCAGAAATCAGTATTTTAACCAGTATGGTGTATTTTTCAAAACAATGTGATATTTATGATCTGCTCGATGTTATTTTCTATGGTATAAATAATTCTATGTCATCGACAAAACTTGGCAACTCCTCTTTGTCGTAAATATCTTCAGTTTCAATAATAGTATTGATGTTATATGGAAATATTCACTACGTCAGATTTTCAACCACGTGTATGCGTTCCGTTCTTTCCTTAAAGCGTGTTATGACCAATCAACATAATGAAACATTTGTAAAGGAAAGTACAAATTTATTCAAACATATCACTCAAAAAACAGTTCTTACGCCATACTTACGCGAACATTTAATCGATAACGGTCAGTAGTTAAAGGAAATTAAAAATTTATTCATACACATAAATCAAAATGCAGTTCTTGTAGTTCTTGTAATACATACCTGACGTCCATTCAAAGTTTTCCTCAACGTTGATATCATGCAGACCAATCCAGACATTAGAGCCTTGGTACGTTTTCACCACCTGATAGATGGCGCTTTGTTTCATAGCACTGTCGATGGTAGCAAGATGTCCTCCTCGGTTTCTGCAGTCGTTCTCCGCTAGCGCCCACGAGTGACGTGTGGGAACAAGCTCAAAGCAGGTCTTGTCCACCGTGAATAGGACGCCGTCGTCATGTGCTGCATACTGGTAATATCGCTGAGAGCAGCCGTACTCAGCTACAAATAAAAAAGACTTTCTTAAGACTGTTGGGTTTTTTTAAAGAATGTCTTTTGTTTTCTAAACAACACATATATTAAGGACAGACACGATTTTCCAATTTCACTCCAGCATAAACTCGGATTAAGTTACAAATGTAAACGTTAATGAAAGTCAAGAAACCATACACAATAAGACTGCTATATGTAGGCATGGTAACATTTTATTATTTGAACATCTTATGGAAATCAAGAACGTGATACTGTTTTACCATATGCTACATACAACTGAGCAAAGTATCATTGAACATAAACAGGGGTAGGAAACGAAACTACGCCCCCCCCCCACCTGATTAAGATAAGTACGAAAATTATACTTGCTTCCAGGGAGAGGTGTTGTAGACATTTGCGACTGTGTAGTTGTCATGGAGGCAGATGTAGTAGTAAACGATGGCATTGCGGTTGTTGACATAGTTGAGGTTTGTGTCGATTTAGCCATGGTGGTTGTAGGTACAGTTGATGATTCAGTGGTTTGTGGCGTAGTTGTTGTGGGCGCTGTCATCGTTTCTGTTGTAGACGTCATCTTTATTGTTGTCGTTTCCATTGTCGTCGGCATTTGCGTCGTCATTTCAGTAGATGATGTCATCATTTCAGTTGGCTTTTCAGTAGATGATGTCATCATTTCAGTTGTCTTTTCAGTAGATGACGTCATCATTTCAGTTGGCATTTTAGTAGATGATGTCATCATTTCAGTTGTCTTTTCAGTAGATGAAGTCATAATTTCAGTTGGCATTTCAGTTGATGAATTCATCATAATTTCGGTCGGTGAACTAGTGGTAACTATAACATAAAACGGATATGGATAAAATCAACTGTTACCACTCTGACGTATAAACAGTATAAAATTCATTATCATTTCTGTTCTTTAAAACTATGAAATCAGTTGTTTGACAGTCTTTTTGATAAAATCAAAAAATTAATGTTAACCTACTGAGGTCGGTTGTGGGGGGATTCCCGGGACACGTTTGCAGCTGTGTGTCAGAGCTGTTTGCCACGAAACCCCGCTAAAATAATGGGAATTAGTGATGTAAAGATAAAACAGCCTAGACCTGAGTATAAGACTTTTAGTGCTATGATAATTGTTTCATATCTTTATATAATTACATAAAAGTCACTAATAATATTGTTCTAGATTATGAACAGATAAAATTCCATAATTCTTCATTTTTTGTAGCAAGATATCAATTGTTAACTTAAATCAGTTAGTTATTATAAGTGAACGTAAAAATATTAAAGGTAGTTCATTAGTACAACCGTAAGATGGAGAATCGATCCGTAATATTAACGAATATGATAGAGCAGGTGCGGTCAAATTCGAGAAGAAAATATGTTGACTTAAAAGAAAATAATTCAATGTTCTTTACAAATTTGCTGTGCACGGAATGTCAATAGTATGTAACCTTTTTATATCTTGCCTGACCTAATGATGCCATTTAAGCAACAACAAAATAATAAATTCACATTCCGTGCACATCAAGGTTGTTGTGATTTTTAATGAACTTTTTCTCCTTGAAATTGAGCGCTATGTTATATGTTTTGATTAAACGATCTCCATTGTGTTACGCTTAGGTCAAAACTTTTCTGTAAAACGGAAGTTCTACCACGACACCAATCAATTAATGTTTAACAGATGTGCCTGATCGATTCCTATAATATTTTATACATGTGAATGTGATTATTTGCAGACCAATGAGAATCGTGTTTTATTCAAACATTTGCATTAAATGCTTGTTCGATTACTATGTGTTGTAAAACGTTGTTTATGTGCTTCTGTTGTTTGTAGAACGTCAGCTATTTCTGCGTGTGGCAAGCAGCACATAAAACATTCTTTCGAAATTGCACAATAACCAGACGACATTAACAAGGAAGCGTGCCGGGCCACAGACATTTGGGTGAAGTTCAATACTCATTGGTCATCAGATAATTACATCCACTATTCATAATAGTTTTTTTATTACGTCAAACAGAGTAAAGAAGGTATCATTTGGGCTGTGCTATTGCTTCTAAACTTCGGGGTTTTCTATTTTCTGTAGAACGTTCTAATGATAAAATATTATAATTGCTGTCATTAAAGCTGGATAATAACCTGTTGCTGAAAATCTATTGCCAACCAGTTCATCATTCCTGTGTCCGGACCCTGAGGCTTACAGTCAAACTCTGCTAGAGTGCCGAGGGGCTGGCTTTGACCAGTCATCTGTTCTCCATGGAATTGAATTGAAATAAATTAAATAGAAGTATATACTGTAAAACAAATACCAAAAACAAACCTCTTGTATCCAGTCCAGCCCGGCGAGACTACCAAGGGAAAGATATTTCATTATCTTTTCTTATTGCATGAATAATTTAAAATTTGTTGTATGCTTTAAAGCTGTTTTTCATGATATGGTTTTTATTAATATATTAAAATACTCGGTAAGGGATCTCTAGATTACAAAATTTAGTCGGAATGAAAATGCATTTTAATTTAAGGTTTCATCTTTTGCAAACATAATACATACGTGTATCTTTTAACATACGTTTCCAAATATGTTTTTGATATGTCTCGTAGCAATTCTTACCGAAAAATAATATAATTTAGTCCAAAAAGCTCCGCATTTAAACGAACAAATGCTCATCAAATAAGAATAGTCGGGTGACAACAAGAAGAAAATGACAACATTGTCGACAATATTCAAAGAAACATGTTTTGTAGCTTTGTTTTGGTTGGTTCTATTTTAAGAAAGAATATTGCATTTCTGTAACATGAAGAAAAGGTAAATCACATTTTTTTGTTCAATTTACTTTTTGCATGAACATGCTTCATAAAGATGCCTTAAAATAATATTGACTGGACAGCCTAGAAAATTTCGACACAAGCATAATTATTTGAATGTTGTCCAACGACTTGTTCGTTTGAATGCAAACCTTTTTTTATCACAAACAATTCAGCTTCAAAACGTATAATGATTGTTAGTAGCCATTGGTATGCGAAGGTATGACCGTGTTTTGTTTCATTATCATGTGATATGTTAAAAAATGAGTATAACACAGAAATCATTGTCGAATTGGTGCACTTTGCCCTATATCGAGATAAACCTATATACGTACATCCGGGAAGACCTCGGCGCTAGGACTGTAGTTACACACACATTTGTAATCTCCCCTGGTTACTCCAGCGAAGCACCATATCACGCACAGTAACACTTGAACTCCTCTTAAATGCTGTCAAAATGTTATGTTGTGTTGAAACATGACTTCGCTTAACAATCAGCCATTAAAACAGTGCCAATATGTACTATTATTGAAAAAAAATCTTAAGCCATTCTAAAACATGAGTTCGCTTAACAATCAACCATTAAAACAGTAATAATATGCTCCGTTAAAGGGAGCGGAATTCTAAATATACAATATTGTCATAAACATTTCTTTGACGCCACTGTTTTCATCGAAAACTTCCCCATGTATAGTTCTAGCTTTGTATATTGATAATGTAACACACGTCGCAAACTAGTTCTAGGAAAGCTGTGTTTTTTTCATTAATATGTCGCAATTTTATCAATATGCCGCTTATTTTTAAGTTAAGAAAGTCATCAAATTTGTGAGGAATTCATGTTTATGGTAACAGTTACATACTAAATTACAAACAAACGTATAAACCGGCCAGTCAAATGAACATGGGAAATAGTTAATTAAATCTATAAATATTTTAATAACTCCATTTTGGCTGTGTTTTTATCCTTTGTTTGATTATTTGTTGTTTGAGTATTTTTAAATGGCTAAGGCTGAAAAAATATCATTTAAACACAAAAAAAAATCAACTATTTTCATAAAAAGTAAGTAAATTAACTCCTACCTCCATATCTCCTCCTGCTAAATATTGGCCACGATTCTTTGACATATGGTGACCTCTAATAAAGGCAATACTATCAGTCACGTGATACCAGCCTAGTCAAGTACTATTACGCTCTCAAAACTAGATGTTGCTGTCTGATTAGGATGTTGGTTTATACTGGTGTAATCTTACTTATTTCAGCTCGACGAATATCGTATATAGCACATAAAACCACGCTATCTAGACTAGAGTCGATATTCTCTTTAGAGACTCGGGACAAAATTTCTCTTTTAACATCTGTGCCTTATAATTAAGCTTAGCTGATTATTTTTGTAATGGTATAAATTGTCAAATATTTATATTCTTAACAGATGTTTGACTTTAAACGAAATAAACTTCATAGTAATCACGATAAACTACTTTTGTCCAATAAAATTATGGTTAAGTTTTAGAACTTGTGGCCGAAACTAGACCCGCATTCACTTACGCTTGAGACTTAGTAAAAGACTCAGACTAAGAAATGCAAATATGAGTTATAATGTAAAATATTTCTTATAATTGTTTTCGAAAACAATATTTGTTGATATAAGTAGCACTTGTTATCTGTAACTTTTACAGCAATTGTAACCATCATTACTTTAGAAAGAGTCACTTTTAAAGATTTACACCTTTCAGTATTGAGCCTGAAACTCATAACATTTTGTTAATAAATGTATATTCAGTTATTTAGTTAGGTTGAACAATTTTGTGACGTGACACACAAATGGTAACGAACACACAGGAAGTAGGGCAAACGAGCACAAATCAGGTAAATTATTGGCATATGTCTGCGTTATTCACTCGCTCATAAATTAGAAAAATAGCCTACCGACTGCACAAACTCGTAAGCTTTCCGAAAATGTGCGTTTTGTCTTTCAGAAAATTTTATCTTTTGAGAATACTAAAACAATATTTTCCAAACACGGCATGCCATTGTATACACATTTAACCAATTTGTTATGAAAACGTCCCCAAATACCGTAAATATTTTTTACAAGTGTTTTAAAGTGGCCTTATCGATGCAAAAAAGATTATTCTCTTCTTACATGCTTTTAAATACAGGGCCTTTAAAAACGTCAAACAAGTGGTACTGTAAAAAATGTCAACGTGCACACTCGTGAAATGTTATATTATGTCCACGTACACTCTTCTAACTTTCAAACAGCTGGTCAGAATCACCAACACTTGTTTTCTTTACATACACCTAGCCATTCGTGAAGAAAGTGATATATTCATTATTGACGATTTATTTCTTTTATAGAAAGAGGAATCACTCAATTCCTGCAATATGTCGATTCTGTGGGAAAATGCTTCCAAGCCTTGCCAATATTCGGAAGCACGAGTCAAGTCACGACAAGACAGGAAAAGACACTGTGTGCTGTAGTCAAATTTACCATACCAAAGCAAAATTATATTGTTATGTACAATGCATTGATTCTTACTTACTGATGTATCACGTGAAACATTTATCTTTCGCGGTTTTTGCGTATTTTTCCAATTTGAACTTTACTGGGTACATGTACCCAGTAAGTTTAAAAATAACGTCGCTATTTTTATCGACACTCATCACGAGACCTTCACATGCTAAATATACACACATGATGGCATTCCAAAAGGAAAGACGGTGCCATTAAAAAATTGCTGCAAATCAAGGTAACACACAGAGTCCGACAGGGTTGCATCGGTGATGTAGTTGATTGATTGAGCGCGTTGGCTAAATCTTTTTGACAGATTAGTTTGTGAAACGATCACGTAACTTGTAAGGTGTTCGGAAAAAAACAATTCGCGTTTTTTTAACGGCGAAACTTAGCTCTCAGTGTGTGTGACGACATGTTTGTTGCATATGGCTTTAAATCATGTAAAATGATGTATAATCGGTCACATTCTAACTCGTATTGACAATTCAATGTTTGTTTTAAGGAAACGCTGTTTTTGCCGATTTAGGACCATCTGGTATCCAGTCTGTTATGTTTGTAAACTGCTGTTCAGCAAAAATGACAGTCTGTTTACTTGTTGTCAAAACTATAAATATGTGTCACAAGGGTGAATTACTTACTAAGATGCATGCGGAAATGAGTGGAGGTGGCGGGGGAGATTCAGCAGGGATAACATTACAGTAATGATCAATATTATGTATGAATCATGTTAATCTATTATGTTTAAGATTTATCTCATTCTTAAACCGAGAAACAATAGTGTTCATAATTTTACACTTATCTTTAGTTTTACAGAAAAGTTTTTTAAACCCGTCAATAAATTGTCAACATTTTTTTAAAATATGAAAATATATCTAGTAATAATTAAGGTTTAGTAATTTAAAGAATTGTCATTTAATGTTAAATGTCAACACGTGCTTGAAAGCAAAAAGATATTAGATACAACAATACGTCATGATTTAAAGGAAAATAATCCATGTTTCGATAAAAACTGCAATTATGCCAGAAAATATTCTAACGATGATAGAAATAAATATTTACGCATTTAAAACGAATAGATGGGTGGATGGACATATGGATTGATAGATAGCTTAATTTCGGCATTTCATGCACATGTATCAACCAATTTACATACGTTCGTTTAAATACAGCAGCATGAAAATGCATCACATACTATATTACAATAAAATATAATGTTATCAATAGACAATTATAAGTATTTGTGTTATAATACATATAACGGAAGAGGGTTAAGAGACGCGACTTACAATTAAGCTAGTTGTCTGATAACTCTATTTACCTGAATGTTACATTTTAATGATACAATTTTGGTATCATTTAAAATGTATTTGCTTGCTGTCTACTAACTTGTAAACTTAATGAGAAAACAAAAAGTATGTCAAACATGAAGTTAGTCTTGTTAGTATATTTACTCTCTAGTTCAATAAAACATGGACGTAAATGGCATATGTTTGAATCTTTGAAGATAAAAAATCTTGATTGTTCTATTATTTTCGGGAAAAACTCATTGTCTTTCTCCACACAAACACCTATCAAATGATACCAAAATGCACATATTCTTGTGTTTCGTATACCATAAATGCATGTTATATTGTGTTTTATAATTTATTGACTTTGTTTGAAATAGAGGTCTAAGGTGCTGTTATACAAATTTGTTGTACGTTTTAGACATCTTTTGAAATAAAAATTAACAATTTTAAAAGTCTGGTCCATTATTCTTTAAGCATATGTATATGAGTAGTATTGTTACACTCTGACATTTGTTCATTCAGTATAATTGCACTGTCTTAGCATTGACCACAATGTGTTCAAAGTGGACAGGACCATGTGTTCAGCATCGTCGGAGAGATTCACATTAATCATTTAAATGATCTTCGACAACCATTATTCTGTAAGTAAGTTTATATCTCTTTTTTCGCAATATAAATACGTATACCCGGTCAAAAAATCCATCAAACACACTAAAACACTCAAAGAATCCGCAATTTTGTTCCGCATTGAACAGGTTGCGCAAAAATAAGGTACGTTTGACCCCCTAACATAATAAACGATGGTTTTCTGCTGGTACTGGGCTGGAGGCCTCTATTTACAAATAAACTTAAGTTAATTTTTGATATGACAAAATATGTGACAGACGGTGTGATACAATTCTTAGTAAATGAACTAATAATGAAAAAATAATTGCTACGAAATGTCCGTCTTTCAGAGAAAAACATAAAAAAAGTTTTAAAGGCGTTTAAACGTGTCCTAAAATGGATTTGTATTCCACTTTATGTCTTTTCAAACGAGCTTTCCAAAACAGTTTGAACACGTCCTGAAATAATTTATTCATGCCTACTTAAAGATACCATAAAAGAGAAATTGTTTTTTTTTCTTTATTCAATAGCATACACGATCCGTTTACCCAACCAGCACTGCTCCTGCAACTCCCGCAATGACAGCTGTAATATACAACAATGCATTGTCAGTTCATCAGTGTCCAAATCTACATTTTGGTACCAACAAAAATAATTGTCAATGATATATTTCAACTCAAGAAAGGAATAGGATAAATACACTGATTGGACTTTTCTGGACTCATTATCATGAAGGTAAAACTAATCTAACATGGACAAACAAACAAAACAAAACAAAACAAAACAAAACAAACACTCAGGGGTCGTTTAAATAAAGAAATTAATTCGCAACTTAAATAATCGCTAATAACACAAATGGCGGCGTATTCATTTATTTCATTTCCTCGCTTTTGTGTTGATTTCCAATGTTGACTAGAGTTCAATTAACACATATTTGTAGCAAATTTATGAAACTATGGCACTAAGATAAACTCAATTTACCACGAAAATCGGTCTAAATCTTTAAAGGACCGCGGGTAAAACTTAATGTCCATGATCCTTTCATCCATTTATGTTGGGGTTCCTCATGAGAACAGATAATGAATATTTAACCAGTAATTAAATCATGGCAGTAATGTGGACGGTAGACGTCTTGCGGTAAAGTGTGTGTATACATTTGACTTTCTACCTAGAATCATTCTTGTGTGTCTATTTCTATATCGTTCTTCATTTATTATGATATCAGTAGTTATTGGCTACTTATATTTATCCTGTTATTGCGTTGGAAGTAAGCAAGAATCAAACAAAAGACTAAGCTATCGGTCTTAAAGGCAAACAAGTATATCGTCAAAAAAATGTAAAACGAATGAAGCCAGAAATATTTTCAAATAAAACATATCCGAACAAATTGTGTTAATTTTGGAACAAAATGGATGCTTCAATTTCCAATATAATGATAAAGTGTATGTAGTATTTCCATTTCAAAACGAGAATTGGGTACTTTCCATATGTTAAACTTATCAAAATGCGTTTCATTTTTGTCACTTTATTTTGTAACTTTTCTTCAACTTCAGCTTTGAATATTTCATTAAACTAACAGTACACGTATATCACTTCTTGTATTATGTGTATAGAATCATTTGTTCCAGAGTGTATTGAACGTATATGTGTATGGCATTCTAAACCTCTAGAAGGTATGAAACAATTTAAAATCGAAGCAGTATCGCCTGGGGTAGGTGCCGCCACTCATTGTTATAGTGTTTTATTGTTCAGTATTAACCTCACAAATATATCTCCCCCTCTAGTAGACAAAACTATACTAACGGTATTCACACAACCCAATATGGTTATCCCCTGAGTCCCCAAATAATGCCTGGCTACCACAAGAGATGTCGTCCCACGTGCCGTTCTTGTAAGGTACCAGGGTCACACAGTCCTCTATGTTGTGGTTTGCAAAGTTATCCTGATGCCCGGCTATCCAATTGGTGTATGTCACCGCGGCACCTGCGAGCAAACACTTTGATAAGCTAATGGACAGTACCATTGAGACAACAGGGTCAAGCCGAATAGCCATAACATATCATTGACTAGTTGAAGCGACACGAATTGTGTAGGCCAAATGAATTTATGTAGTTTAATACTTAATAAAGTCAAAAGGAATTAAAACTCGCCGAATGTCACTCGCCCGATCGCGATTGTCAGGGAACGCATCTACACAAGGGAAGGACGAACAACACTCCTAGACATGTCTAGTCAATGATATAATACTTCCTTATATCAATGTTTATAAAAATGATCATTTTTGCAATCTGTAAATGCGGTAAAAACACATATACTATTGATACATTTGTATTTACAAAAGTAGCTTATAAAAGAAACAAGCTCCCAAGAGAAATATCTTAAATACTTTTGTTCAAAATGTTTGCAAGGTCCCTTCTACTTAAACCAACTTCATTCATTGATGTGATGGTGAAGATGATGATGATGATGATAATGATGATGTCGATGATGATGATGATGATGATGATGATGATGATGATGATGATGATGATGGTGGTGGTGGTGGTGAAGATGATGATGATGATGATGATGATGATGATGATGATGATGATGATGATGATGATGATGATGAACGTTTTATTAACCGTTAGTCCAATGAAAATGTCCTTCTGTGTAGTGATCGTTAAGTCCAATCCAGACAGCATTGGTTGGGTTGTGCATCATCATGAAGTCCTGTATATAAGCTTGCTCAGATGCATCACCAATATTGGCTAGGTGCCCGCCTGCCTGTTTACACAGCTGCTCAGCGTGACTCCAAGTAACCTTAATTCAAAGAATAGTTACACTTAACAAGGCGTTGAACCGTTCAACTTTAAATGTATGTATATTTATTGTCATTTTAGCAAATATCAAGCGTGTCCTAGAGAAAAAGGATGTCAGAATGAGTATTAGTTTAAACATTATTTATTTTACAACGATTGAGAAGAAGTTATAGCAAAATATGCTAAGTCATTCTCGTTTGAACGGTGGTGCACGAGAGTGTGGTCTTGTGTTGTGTGGGAAACCCACTTGTCCGGCTTGATTACCACCAGCCAAACTAACATGCGCCCAGACCGTGAATCGAGCCCGAAACTCCCAGGTAAGAAGCTAACCACTGCGCTTACTGCCTAATCAGCGTAGGTGCAAACTATATTGTTCAAGGATATGAAAAGCTTTGCATTGTTCTCTATGAATAGTATCGAAATCCATAACTTCATTGGCATTTTCACGCGTGCTATTAAACTGTGAAATAGTAAATATAGATTGGGTGATGAGGGTAAGATAGCTTGTGACAAACACACTCGGACTTGATATGATAATCTTTCCCGAGCTGAATGTTTTAAAATTTGGTATTTGAATGGCGAATTTCCGTTTATTGTTTGCTTAATTTATCCAAATATTCGGCATGAAAGATTGTAAAGAAAAAAGTCCGTTGCCCCTCTTCATCCATGGGTAATCTTTCAGCGTCATTTAAAATCAACTAAACATTTTGTAGGAAGATACTCACCATGTTTGTTTTATTCGTTTGAAGGTGGGGATTGACAAGTGGCCAGGTGCCCGCCTCTTTGAATGAAACCCAATCAGGAGCACGTTATGTATGGGGAACAGGCATCGAGAGTGATTCGTACAAGCTTAAAGCTGTCTTTACAAACCAAACGAGCTAAAATAACAATTTGATAAAACTAAATATACCTTGTTGTGCAGCAGTTCATAGCAGCTCTTGTCGTGTTGGACAAGTGCAGTACCATAGCGTTGAGCAAGATTCCGTACTTGAGGCGAACACAGATGTGTGTCTCCTAGAATATCAGTTTTACTTTCAACTGTTCATTTAAATGTTTTTTAATATACTATCTTAAGATGTTTATGTTAATAATTATGTTTTAATACTACATGACTATACTCACAAAACGTTGCCTCGAGTCAAAGACAATAATGTCAAATGTTGATGTCTATTCTATCGAGCCATAGACAATAATGTCAAATGTTGATGTCTTTTCAATCGAGCCATAGACAATAATGTCAAATGTTGTTGTCTATTCTATCGAGCCATAGACAATAATGTCAAATGTTGATGTCTATCCTATCGAGCCATTGACAATAATGTCAAATGTTGATGTCTATCCTATCGAGCCATAGACAATAATGTCAAATGTTGATGTCTATCCTATCGAGCCATTGACAATAATGTCAAATGTTGATGTCTTTTCAATCGAGCCATAGACAATAATGTCAAATGTTGTTGTCTATTCTATCGAGCCATAGACAATAATGTCAAATGTTGATGTCTATCCTATCGAGCCATTGACAATAATGTCAAATGTTGATGTCTATCCTATCGAGCCATAGACAATAATGTCAAATGTTGATGTCTATCCTATCGAGCCATTGACAATAATGTCAAATGTTGATGTCTTTTCAATCGAGCCATAGACAATAATGTCAAATGTTGATGTCTATTCTATCGAGCCATAGACAATAATGTCAAATCGTGATGTCTTTTCAATCGAGCCATAGACAATAATGTCAAATGTTGATGTGTATTCTATCGAGACATTGACAATAATGTCAAATGTTGTTGTCTATTCTATCGAGCCATAGACAATAATGTCAAATGTTGATGTCTTTTCAATCGAGCCATAGACAATGATGTCAAATGTTGTTGTCTATTCTATCGAGCCATAGACAATAATGTCAAATGTTGATGTCTATCCTATCGAGCCATTGACAATAATGTCAAATGTTGATGTCTTTTCAATCGAGCCATAGACAATAATGTCAAATGTTGATGTCTATTCTATCGAGCCATAGACAATAATGTCAAATGTTGATGTCTTTTCAATCGAGCCATAGACAATAATGTCAAATGTTGTTGTCTATTCTATCGAGCCATAGACAATAATGTCAAATGTTGATGTCTTTTCAATCGAGCCATAGACAATGATGTCAAATGTTGTTGTCTATTATATCGAGCCATAGACAATAATGTCAAATGTTGATGTCTATTCTATCGAGCCATAGACAATGATGTCAAATGTTGATGTCTATTTTTATCGAGCCATTGACAATAATGTCAAATGTTGTTGTCTATTCTATCGAGCCATTGACAATAATGTCAAATGTTGATATCTTTTTTATCGAGCCATTGACAATAATGTCAAATGTTGATGTATATTCTATCGAGCCACTGACAATAATGTCAAATGTTGATGTCTATTATATCGAGCCATTGACAATAATGTCAAATGTTGATGTGTATTCTGTCGAGCCATAGACAATAATGTCAAATATTGATGTCTATTCTATCGAACCATAGACAATAATGTCAAATGTTGGTGTCTATTCTATCAAGCCATAGACAATCATGTCAAATGTTGATGTCTATTCTATCGAGCCAGAGACAATCATGTCAATTGTCAAATGTTAATGTCTATTCTATCGAGCCATAGACAATAATGTCAAATGTTTATGTCTAGACAATAATGTCAAATGATGATGTCTATTCTATCGAGCCATTGACAATATTGTTAAAAATTGATGTCTATTCGATCGAGCCATTGACAATCATGTCAAATGTTGATGTCTATTATATCGAGCCATTGACAATAATGTCAACTTTTGATGTCTATTCTATCGAGCAATAGACAATAATGTCGAATGTTGATGTCTATTCTATCGAGCCATAGACAATAATGTCAAATGTTGATGTCTATTCTATGGAGCCATAGACAATAATGTCAAATGTTGGTGTCTATTCTATCGAGCCATAGACAATAATGTCAAATGTTGATGTCTATTATATCGAGCAATTGACGATGATGTCAAATGTTGATGTCTATTATATCGAGCCATAGTAAATGATGTCAAATGTTAATGTCTATTCGATCGAGCCATTAACAATGATGGCAAATGTTGCAGTACGTTTACAAATACAATTACTGCAGTCCGTATTTTGTTCTTTAATGCAACTGAAATTGGACGAGAAATGAAAACAATTGCAATATGTCAAGGCAAAAACTCCTATTTGTAATATACTTATAGATTTAATGTTTATGATTCTTTTCTCCTTATACTTATCACCAGGTATCAAAATTTGACATCATTGTAAATAATTTAACGGATCTGTTTTATATAAGAGATATGCGTTTCTTGGAACAAGGTATTTGCAATATCAATAGTGATGTTAGTATATATGCCTTATATTAATACCAGGTTTTGCACAACCATTTCACTCATAATGGTATACGTTCAAATATAATGCAATTTATTGGAGAACACGTGATCGTTTTGGTCACGTACCTTTAGATGCGGGTGCAGATGTTGTGATGGTCTGACTCGATGGCACAGCCGCTGTAGGGATAAAAAAGTTTGAGCACTGTACAGTGTATGAACCAGAACATCGTCGGATACCCCCGATACACATTACGCTATGCTTCGTTGTGTGCCGTGGGCAATTTGGCTAGAAAAACATCTTAATCATGAAGAATTAATGAGGAAGTTTCATTGGTTCCGCAAAAGACCATATTCTTTACGGTTAAAAAATATTCTGGCGATTGCCGGAGTTGAACCGGTTCCGCCATCTCAGTACAATACTTTTTGGCAGTAGTCAAGACCACTCAGCCAAGGAGGCTTCTGACACTGTATTGTTATTGAACAAAATTTGAGTGTAACATGCAGGTTCATTGGAAGAAGAGTTGTCCCTCCTGCCTCATGCATATTCATAAAAACGAGATTTTGCCAGTCAATTGTCCCATGGTATGTATGAAAGTACGTGGTTGCCGACGATGGAACCAGTTCACCGTACACTGTGATTCCTTGTCAAGGTTTACCAGTGTCAAACATGTGAACTTTCAAGAATCCATAACTCGAAAAGCCATAAACCACCTTGTAGTGTTTGCAAACATCAATATGCACCTAATCAGTAACGTAAGTACTGAACAATATATAAATCTCAAAGTAATGGACAGTACACACTTATTAAATCAATTTATCGATTCAACTAAACTCAGAATATGTTTATATGATATCATTATGACGTCCCCATTACGAAATCAAATCATCGTAATTTTGTGTTTTAGACATGATGTCATCAATGAAAAGCGTTAAAAATGTCCAGGCTATATAGCCGAGGTTTATCTATTATGCGCTGTAAATCATCAAATGCGTATTTATGATATAAATATATCATCACATTTTCGTTGAAAAAGATATATTTAAACTCGTGTATTAATACTGATGGAATCATACCAAGGATTGATTTATTGATTTTAGAACACTTGTTTCATAAATTCGAATGACCATTTATCATCAACTTTTCATTTAATACGTCTAAGCTGCTTTAACGAGATAAAAAAAAAAATCAACAATTACTATTAAGGAAAATAAAACATGTGTGCTTTAAACCAAACCGTTTTTACACTGACGAAAAGAGCTATACTTAGTATAGACAATTTAACAATGGTAAGAGTTATGTCACGAATAAAGAAAACTTATAATCTTAGTATCGACATACGGAACTCGCACAGGTACGCTTGGGTATGCGAGCACTGTTCATCCTCCCAACGCCCAAGGTGGGTACCCAACCACACGGACACACAGTCCTGAGTGAAGTGGAGAACGGGGCTCATGCGTCCAGGGTACCAGTTTGTGTAATTCAACACTTCACCTATATAAGATCAAATCGTACCATTTTTATAATTTGGATCATGGATTCGCTTGTCTTTGTCATGGACTCAATAACTTTATTATTGCTGGTCCTTGCTTTGTTTAATGTGTTATTAATATATTATAAAAGAAAACAGCAAAGTACGTTTGTTTATAAGACAATGAAAGCTATATGGACTAGTCCTGCAGTCAAACATTCAAATATAAACGCTACTGAGAGGCTCAGCGTAAGGGCCAGGGCCGAAACTGAACGAGAGACACAACGTAAGGGCCAGGGCCGAAACTGAACGAGAGGCACAACGTAACGAGAGGCACAACGTAAGGGCCAGGGCCGAAACTGAACGAGAGACACAACGTAAGTGCCAGGGCCGAAACTGAACGAGAGACACAAACATAAAAGCACCACAGAAAAACCACGGAGACAACCACCGATCAGACTATCGGATGTAAATGAGCTATAGATGGGGTGGCTTATCAGTAAGGGTAAGTACTTGTGACGAATTTATTGCTCAGGAATGTAAACAAACATAACCCATATCTGAGTGGGTAGCTAATTAGTTGGAATGCTTTCAGATGTTGTAAGATATCTGATGTATACTAAGGAGCTCAATTAACAGATTATTAAACAAAGTGTTAAAAACGTTGGGCTAGAAATGTTCCAAAATGTGAAGTCTTAAGCCCTGACCAAATGACTCATGCCAATAGGAATAGTTCATTGAATTGTTGGTATTTCTTTCAAAGTAAAATTGCATTTTTATATTAATTGTTGTTTTTCTTTCTTGGAAACGTAACACTCAAGTCTATAACCTATGTTCTTGAACATTTTCAAAGAATGGTCAGTTTATATTGACACAATACTTCATAGTTAGTCTATTAACTAGTATGTGCATACGCGCTTTACCCTATTATATTTCGATAGGAAAGTTTATTTCTGGCGGGAAGATTTTAGCTCCATTGCATTGCTCTCACAGTCATTCTTTTGGATAATATCATATTGAATATGGATGAAAAAAGCAGTCTCATCTGTCAATTTTAGTAAACGAGGAACAAAAATTATCTATAGAAGCATTATTCGATCACAATAATTGTGATATTGTTAACATTGACTAATGAATAGATGTGATTGCACGGTCATAGCAGGACGCGTTACACAATCATTTATAAAATGAAGATGAGCCGCGAAAACATTGCCTTCGACATCAGAGGGAGCATTTTGGAAAATAATATTATAAATATACAGAAAAAGTGAGAATGTGATAAAAAAGATTATGTAAAAGAGGCAAATATACAGTGTGTTTGTGTCCACCGTGTGTGAGAGCACATAAACCGGCATGGCTCGGTTTAGGGGCAACAAATACCTCATGAACAAAATAGAATATCTAGCAGAGTGCATTCTCGTTCACAAGAGTAATGTTATTATGCGTACCACAATTATTATTATCAAACATCTCATGAATGGGAAAGACAGAGTGAGATATACAAAGTTCTGGTCGTCAATGTTAGATAGCAGAAATACATGATACAATCAAAAAGTATTTAAAACAGAAAGGTAGGAACTCTGCTAGATATTCTATTTTTTATCAGGAGTTAAAGGAAATTATTAATGTATTCATACACATAAATCAAGATGCTGTTTTTGTAATTATTGTACATACCTGACGTCCATTCAAAGTTTTCCTCAACATTGGTATCATGCAGACCAATCCAGACATTAGAGCCTTGGTACGTTTTCAACACCGTGTAGATGGTGCTTTGTTTCATAGCGCTGTCGATGGTAGCAAGATGCCCTCCTCGGTTTCTGCAGTCGTTCTCCGCTAGCGCCCACGAATGATGTGTGGGGACAAGCTCAAAGCAGGTCTTGTCCACCGTGAATAGCACACCGTTTTCATGTGCAGCATACTGGTAATATCGCTGAGAGCAACCGTACTCAGCTACAAACAAAAAAGACTTTCTCAAGACTGTACACATGTTGAGGGTTTTTTAGGACCGACACGGTTTTCCAATAATACTCCAGCAAAACCCCGGAGTAAGGTACAAATGTAAACGTTAATGAAAGTCAAGAAACCATACACAATTAGACTGCTATATATTGGCTTGGTAACAATTTATTATTTGAACATCTTATTGTAATCATGAACGTTATACTGTTTAACCATAGGCTTCATGAAACTGAGCTGAACATAGTTGAACATAAACAGGGAATGACTTCATTTCATTTTGTTTGCACTGAAACATTATTTCCACTAAATGTTTGCATGAAACGAACTACGTCCTTTCCCCCTTATAAAGTATGGAAATTATACTTGCTTCCAGGGACAGGTGTTGTAGATATTTGCGACAGTGTAGTTGTCATGGAGGCTGATGCAGTAGTAAACGATGAC
The DNA here is from genome assembly GCF_026914265.1 of Mya arenaria. Lineage (NCBI taxonomy): Eukaryota > Metazoa > Mollusca > Bivalvia > Myida > Myidae > Mya > Mya arenaria. The sequence continues at coordinate 8,314,907 of NC_069130.1, read as the reverse complement.
ATTGCGGTTATTGACATAGTTGAGGATTGTGTCGTTTTAGCCATGGTGGTTGTAGGAATAGTTGATGATTCAGTGTTTTGTGGCGTAGTTGTTGTGGGCGCTGTCATCGTTTTTGTTGTCATTGGCATAGTCGTCATCTTCATTGTTGTCTTTTCCACTGTCTTCTGCATTTGCGTCGTCGTTTCAGTTGGTATTTCAGTCGATGAAGTCATCATTTCTGTAGTAATTTCGGTCGGTGTCCTTGTTGGAACTATAGCATAAAACGTATATGGATAAAAACCGATTGTAACCACTCTTTGACGAACATTTTAAAATATAATGTTATTACTTTTTCTAAAACTATGAAATCATATGTTTGACAATCTTTATTTAAGACAATAATTAGATTAAACCTACTGATGTCGGTTATGGGGGGAATCCCAGTACACGTTTGCAAATGTGTGTCAGAGCTGTTTGCCACGAAACCCCGCTAAAATAATGGGAATTAGTTATGTAAAGATAAAACAACTTAGACCTAAATATAAGAATTTGAGTGTTATGATAATTGCTTCATATCTTAATATTCTTACATTATAGTCACTAATTATATTATTATAGATTATGATATAATTCCATAAAATTTCGGGGTTTTTTGTAGCAAGATATCAATTGCACACATGTTTGCTTCAATCAGCGAGTTATTATTAGTTAACGTAAATGTAGAAAATATCAAAGGCAATTGTTTAGTACAACCATACGACGGAAAATCGATCCGTAGTATTTACGAATATAATGGTGCAGGCGCGGTCAAATTCGAGAAAAAAAGTATATTTTAAAATATTTTCTTAGATTGTCTTAACAAATATGCTATGCATAATCAAAACCTTTTAATCGGTATATCTGTAAGTGTTGTGAATGTTGCCATTAGGTCCAGCACGTCTAAAACGTGTCTTGAATGTAAATTCGTGAATTGTACTTATTTAATCAGTCCATATGAAGTAACCTTTTTATGGACCTATCGAAGCCATTCTAAGCAGCAACAAAAGAATTTATGCACAATCCGTTCACATCAAGGTTATTTTTGTTTTGTTTTTAATGAATACTTTTAACAATTATTATTATATACCTGATTTTTATAGCGCTCATTTCATATACAAAATACACGTTCAAAAGCGCTTTACAAACTTCATATCACATCAAATGAAAACAGAATAACCTTACTTGATATATAATGCTTAAAATGAATTCCCGAACCGAATTGTAAATTAAACAGATAAAACACTTTAAACAAAGATTTTTTTTATAAAACATTACAAAATAATTAAAACAGTTGTAAAAGTTAATGTGGTTTAAAACTAGATTTATGATAAAGTTTTATAATTATATATTTATTTTTCATATTAATTTGACATTGTAGATATAATCAGTTCCTATATACTTAGTGAAATAGTGAGTTTTTAGTGCCTTTTTGAAAACAGCCAATGTTTTACAGTCCTTTATACAAGAGGGAAGCGCGTCCCACAACCTTGCAGCTGCTGACTGAAAGTTCCTGTAGCCATATCTTACTGTACGACTTTTTGGCACCACAAGTGTTAGAGAGTTGTTTTGGGATCTTAAGTTTCTAGATGGCGCGTATATTTCAATCATGTTTACTACATATTTTGGTGCCTGGTCATTGGGTGATTTATAAGTATGTGTAAGAATCTTGTACACTATCCTGCACTGCACTGGAAGCCAATGGTGTCCACATAACACTGTAGAAATGTGGTCATATCTAGATGTTCTGGAAATGATTCGAGCTGCCGTATTTTGCACATTCTGTAGTTTGTTGATTGACAGTTTGGGTATGCCATATTGAATAGCATTGCAATAATCCAAACGTGATGAGACAAGAGAGTTAACAAGGGGTCTTGTTGCATTCATTGACTGGTATTGCTTTAGGTGGCCGATTTTCCGTCACTGTGTAAATAAACAATGCAATTAATTTTCCTCGAAATGGAGCGCGCCACTATATTTTTGATACCACGGCTCGGTTTTTCATCATGGTACGCTATGAACCACACTAGTCTGTAAAATCCACCGATATCCACCCCGACACCAATCATTTAAAGTTGCAACCTCCCATATTGAACCTTTTGTCATTTTTTATTTATCTATTGCCAAAGAACGAGCCAATTTTTGCGAAAATGTATGGAAATCAGTGATATAAGACTGCTGACAAAAATTTGATTACACGTTTTTATAATTTTGTTTAAAACTCGATGTTTTATGTATATTTTTGTAAAGCGTTTTTAACGCATTTAGCCATAAAACATTAATTTTCGAACGTAGATATTAAACACTGCGACCTTATCTTTTGTCAGCAATATCATTGGTTTTCAGATATTTAAGCACAAAAATGGCTAAATTCAAGACAAAATACGATGAGGTTGTCAAAACGGTCAATTTTGGAGAATACGGTAGCTGTTGTGAGTCATAGCTAAGTATCTGTTGTTAGTCTGTTGTTAGTCGAAACTACGGTATCTAGTGTGAGTCAAAGCGACGGTATCTGGTGTGAGTCGAAATTACGGTACCTGGTGTGAGTTAAAGCTACGGTATCTGTTGAGAGTCGAACCTACGGTATCTAGTGAGAGTCGAAGCAATGGTATCTCTTGAGAGTCGAAGCTACAGTATCTGTTGAGGGTCGAAGCAATGGTATCTGGTGTGAGTCGAATCTACAGTATCTGATGAGAGTCGAAGCTACGGTATATGCTGAGAGACGAAGCTATGGTCACTCCCGCGAGTCGAAGCTACGGTATATGTTAAGGGTCAATGATACGGTATCTGTTGAGAGTCGAAGCTACAATATCTGTTGAGAGACGAAGCAAGGGTCAACCCCGCGAGACGAAGCTACGGTATATGTTGAGTGTCGATGTTACGGTTTCTGGCGAGGGTCGAAGCCATGGTATATGTTGAGAGTCGAATTTATGGATTCTGTTGAGAGGCGAAGCTATGTTATCTGTTGGGAGTCGAAGCTATGTTATCTGTTGACAGTCGTAGCTAAGTTTCTGTTCAGGGTCGAAGCTACAGTATTTAGTGAGAGTCGAAGCAATGGTATATGTTGAGAGTCGACGCTACGGTGTCTGTTGAGAGTCGTAGCTAAGTTTATGTTGAGGATCGAAGCTACAGTATCTAATGAGAGTTAAAGCAATGGTATCTGTTGAGAGTCGAACCTACGGTATCTAGTGAGAGTCGAAGCAATGGTATCTGTTGAGGGTCGAGGCTACAGTATATGTTGAGAGTCGTAGCTAATATCTGTTGAGAGTCGAACCTATGGTATCTAGTGAGAGTCGCAGCAATGGTATCTGTTGAGAGCCGAAGCTACGGTGTCTGTTGAGAGTCGTAGCTAAGTATCTGTTAAGGGTCGAAGCTACGGTATCTAGTGAGAGTCGAAGCAATGGTGTCTGTTGAGAGTCGAAGCTAAGTATCTGTTAAGTGTCGAACCTACAGCATCTAGTGAGATTCGAAGCAATGGTATCTGTTGAGAGTCGTAGCTAAGTATCTGTTGAGGGCCGAACCTATGGTATCTAGTGAGAGTCGAAGCAATGGTATCTGTTGACAGTCGTAGCTAAGTTTCTGTTGAGGGTCGAAGCTACAGTATCTAGTGAGAGTCGAAGCAATGGTATATGTTGAGAGTCGACGCTAGGTATCTGTTTAGGGTCGAACCTACGGTATCTAGTGAGAGTCGAAGCAATGGTGTCTGTTGAGGGTCGTAGCTAAGTATCTGTTGAGAGTCGAACCTAGGGTATCTAGTGTGAGTCGAAGCAATGGTGTCTGTTGAGGGTCGTAGCTAAGTATCTGTTGATAGTCGAACCTACGGTATCTAGTGAGAGTCGTTGCAATGGTATCTGTTGAGAGTCGAAGCCACAGTATCTGTTGAGGGTCGAAGCAATGGTATATGTTGAGAGTCGAAGCTACGGTATCTGGTGTGAGTCGAAGCTACAATATCTAATGAGAGTCGAAGCAATGGTATCTGTTGAGGGTCGAAGCTACAGTATATGTTGAGAGTTGTAGCTAATATCTGTTGAGAGTCGAACCCACGGTATCTAGTGAGAGTCGCAGCAATGGTATCTGTTAAGGGTCGAACCTACGGTGTCTGTTGAGAGTCGTAGCTAAGTATCTGTTGAGGGTCGAAGCTACAGTATCTAGTGAGAGTCGAAGCAATGGTATCTGTTGAGAGTCGAAGCTACAGTATCTGTTTAGGGTCGAAGCAAAGAATCTGTTGAGAGTCGAAGCTACAGTATCTGTTGAGGGTCGAAGCTACGGTGTCTGTTGAGAGTCGTAGCTAAGTTTCAGTTGAGGGTCGAAGCTACTGTATCTTTTGAGGGCCGAAGCGACGGTATCTGGTGTGAGTCGAAGCTACGGTACCTGGTGTGAGTCGAAGCTACGGTATCTGTTGAGAGTCGAAACTACGGTATCTGTTGAGAGTCGAAGCAATGGTATATGTTGAGAGTTGTAGCTAAGTATCTGTTTAGAGTCGAACCTACGGTATATAGTGAGAGTCGAAGCAATGGTTTCTGTTGAAAGTCGTAGCTAATTATCTGTTGAGAGTCGAAGCTAAGTATCTAGTGAGAGTCGAAGCAATGGCATCTGTTGAGAGTCGAAGCTACAGTATATGTTGAGGGTCGAAGCAATGGTATCTTTTGAGAGTCGAAGCTACAGTATCTGTTGAGAGTCGAAGCCACGGTATCTGGTGTGAGTCGAAGCTACGGTATCTGTTGAGAGTCGAAGCTATGGTCACTCCCGCGAGTCGAAGCTACGGTATATGTTGAGTGTCGATGATACGGTTTCTGGCTAGGGTCGAAGCTATGGTATCTGTTAAGTGTCGAAGCTATGGTTTCTGTTGAGTCTTGAAGCTATGGTTTCTGTTGAGAGGCGAAGCTATGTTATCTGTTGGGAGTTGAAGTTATGGTATCTGATGAAAGTCGAAGCTACGGTATCTAGTAAGGAGAGAAGCTACGGTATCTGGTTAGAGTCGAAGCTATGGTATCTAGTAAGTGTCGAAGCTACATTGCAAAGCTGTTTGAGGTTTGAAACCCGCATCGGATTGAATACGAGGGCTGTAAAAGTGTGCTTTAATTTCTGACGTCATTGACCAGGAAGCGTGCTGGGACATAGACTTTGTAATGAAATTCGATACTCAATGGTCACCAAATGATTGCATCCAAGAGTATGATATTACGTTCTACTGATTAAAGGAGATATCGTTTAGACTGCGCCATCGCTTCGGGCAAAAGTTTTTAATCGGGGTTTTCTATTTTCAGTTGAACGTTAATTTGATTAAATAGTATATCTACAGTCATTAACTCTGTATAATAACCTGTTGCTGAAAATATATTTCCAACCATTTCATCATTCCAGTGTCCGGGCCTTGAGGTTGACAGTCAAACTCTGCTAGAGTGCCGAGGGGCTGGCTTTGACCAGTCATCTGTTCTCCATGAAATAAATTAGATAAAAATATAAAAAAGAATACGAAATACATGTGCCATGAACCAACCATTTATATCCAGTCAATCTCGGTTTTAAGATTATTGTATTTATTCAAATATTTAAATCCTCGGTATGGTTAAGGAAACGCCAAAATGCAAAATTGAGTCGGTATACTTTGATAAGATTTACCTTTTGCGTTTTATCTTTATTAAGGATTGTTGGGATAAGAGTGAGGTTTGTGCACGTAAACTGGTTTAAACCCCCAGTAAATTTACATTTTACTGACCGTTCCAAGGCGGAACCCAACAATTCTTGATAAACATACCTATTTTTTATATATATATAGTATGTATGCACTGTGCTGTTTGTGGAGTTTTGTGCTGTTCTTCAATGTTTCTTGTCTGTGATTTTGTGTTATATGTCTTTGGCGTTTGCCCACTAAACCGGGTTTATGTTTAAACTTTTTGCTACTGAGCTTGTTTCTGTAGCTTTTTGCATAAATATCGGAATGAAAATGCATTTTAATTTAATGATTCAGCATTTGCAAACATAATACATACATGTATCCCTTCACACACGTTTCTTCTAAATGCGTTTTTGATAGTTTTTGTAGCAATTCTTACCGATGAAATAAGATAATTTAGTCCAAAAAGCTCTAGCATTCAAATGAACAAATGCCTTTAAAGTATAAATAGTTTCAGGTGCCAATTTTTTCTGCAATATTCAAAGAAACATGCTGTGTTACTTTATAGTAATTGCTTCTAGTTAACGAAAGAAAATTGCATTTTGTAACAGGACGTGAAGGTAAAAAACTGTTTTTTTTTTAAATTAACTTCTTGTATGAAAATGTTTCATCAAGATGCCTAGATATAATAGTAGTCAATGTCATGACTTGGTATAACCGTGTTTTGGTTTATTCTCATGTGTTAAAAAAGGCATATAACACAGATGTTACTGCCGAATTTGTGCAATTTAGCCTATATCGAGATAGACCTATATACGTACATCCGGGAAGATCGAGATAGACCTATATACGTACATCCGGGAAGACCTCGGCCCTAGGACTGTAGTTACACACACATTTGTAATCTCCCCTGGTTACTGCAGCGAAGCACCATACAACGATGAGTAACGCTTGAACTCCTCTTAAATGCTGTCAAAATTACAAGTTTCGTTTAAACAGTGACCTTCATAAGTTATCAACTTTTAAAACACAGCCAATGTGTTAAATTATTGAATAAAGTCATTAGCCATTAAAATACGTTTTGCTTACATCCTTTTCACACCTAGCCGCGTTGCCACTGCGATTGCACGGCGGTGTTAAAATGAGCACCGTGAGATCACAGAAAAAAAATATTTTACATGAAGATGGCGATGTCACAGCGTTCTCACGCCGACCTTGGCGTTTCTATGGAGCCCATGGCTTTCTACTGCGTACCTACGGAGTACAAGTTGGTGATTGTCTGCGCTCTCATGGCGCTCTCACGGCGCTTCGACTGCATGCATCGGAATTTTACGTTGCGCGGACTTCATGTGCACTGCGCTTTAACGGCGCCCACATATCGCTGACGGCGTGTTGTTTTGCACAACCTATGAAAACGATATCTCCATCAGTTCTCCCTTTTTTCGTGTGCTCTCCATTCGCTCACGAACAGTTGAGATCATAAGACCTGCTATAAGAGGTAAACATGAAGAAGGCAGAATGAGATCTACAGCGTCTGATCCATGATCTGCTGGACCTGCATGTAGGGCTGTTGCTCATTTATTTGCATATATCATACTTTTATACTATTTTGCTGGGTTAATTTATTGTCAAATAAACGACGATTGACGCGGTAGAAGCGCATTGGAAACGCTATGATCGCCGTGGCGGCTTCGTACTATCGTTGGTAGAGCGCAGGAAGAAAAATAAAACTCTTTATAAGCACCGTAGACGCGCCGTGTAAGCGCGGAAGAGACGCAGTGTCATCTAAGAAAACGCCTTAAAATCGCCGTACAAGCGCCACCGATAACGATTGCATTCGCACTTCGACCCCTGGCGCGTCCGCGGCGGTCGTTGGCGTTTATGGATACCGCTGCTTAGGCGACCTCACGGCGATCCACTGCGTTCTTTCTAGAACGCCGATTAACGGCCTTTGTTTTGGGCATGCTCAATGTGCGCGCCGTCTCCCGGCGTTCTATGCGAACACACCGCGTTAATTGGCGATGCCAATCAATGCGTTGCCGCGGCGATGCTTGCAATTCCAATGGACGCAGGTTGGCGTTTAGGATTGTTCTTGAACGCTGTGGGAACCCCGTCCTAGAGTGACAGGGGCTTCAACAATCAACCATTAAACAGTAATTATATGTTCCGTTAAAGGGAACTAAATTATATATATATGCTTAGAAGATGGCTCTTTTTTCTAGTTATCAACAGTACGTCTAGTAAGTCAGTAAGTTTATGAATATAGCGCTTATTTTATCAACCAAGAAAGTTTGAAATATTTGTGAGGACTTCATATTAATAGTAACAGTTATATACTTAATAACACACAAAAATACGATAAACCGACCAAATAAACCTACTATATTCCTTACATGAAAAGAGTAATGAAAAAAACTCTCACCTCCATAGTTGCTCCTGCTAAATATTGGCCACGATTCTATGACATATGGTGACGTCTATTAAAGGAAATACTATCAGTCGCGTGATACCAGCATATGCCTGTACTATTACGCTCTCAAAACTAGATGTTGCTGTCTGATTAGGATGTTGGTTTATACTGGTATAATCTAAAATATTTCTGCACGATCGTGACGAAATCCTATATATCTCATAAAACCACGCTATCTGGACTCGAGTCGATGTTTAAAGAATTTATCTAAACATCTCAAGTGGCTTATAATTAATCTTAGCGTACAATTTTTGTAATGGTCAAATATTTATATTCTTAACAGATGTATGACTTTGAAAGGAAATATTTTTATAGTAATCACGATACACTGTGTTTATCCAATAGAATCAAGATTACGTTTTAGAACTTGTGGCCGGTATTAGACCTGCATTCACTTACGCTTGAATCTGATTTAAAGACTCAGACAAAGAAATGCAAATAATAGTTGTTACAAAAATATTCCTTATTATTCTTTTCGAAAACAATACCTGTTGATATAAATAACACTTGTTATCTGTAACTTGTACGGCATTTGTTACCATCATTTTTTCAGAAAGAGACATTTTTTACAGAAAAAAAGGCTGAGGCACTTTGGTCTTGAGACTGATGCTTAGAACGTTTTGTTAATTTATTCACTATCGTATAAAGTCTGAGTTTCAGACTTTCAAACCTGAAAACTGCACTAATTGATTATTTTTGAAAATAAAACCCAGCAATGTGTTAATGGTGAAAAATGCTGTGAAAAAATGAATGTCAAATATGTCGAGTATTAACTTTTTATTTACCTTAGATCAAAACAAATTATATTTATGCCATTTTGTTTTATTCAAACATTCAGTTGTCTGAAAGTCTATGCGGATGCGGAAAAAAAATAAGCTAGACAAACAGAATAAATAATACAAAATAATATATCAATCAAAGTATGTAAATAAATAGATAATTCTTTCATGCTTTACGATGAAATATGGGGTTTTAACAGTGAAATAACAACAGTGAAAATATCAATTTGATATTTTCACTGCAAAATAAGGAGTGAAAATATCAATTTTCAGAACTACTTTTAAAATCCTTTGTTGTTACATGTACTTGCCTTGGTCAAAACAGAACACTGGACTTCAGTAAATTATGTCAAAAAAGGTTAAAAAAAATAAAGAAATATTTTATAAATAAATATATAATTGGAAATTAACAACTTACCGTTTATTACCGATTATCCCGTTTATCAAACATTTTACTGATCTTTGAAGCTGAATGTTCGAACATTTGCTTTCATTCCAAACAAATTACAGACAAAAACAACTGTTCGAACATAAATAAAATTTTATAGCATCGATCAAATGTATTTTGAACTGTTAACCGTTGTAGTACGTAAAATGAGCTTCCTGGAGAATTCACACAACAATTTACAGATAGATCCGATATTTTTTACCCCACCCACATCTCAAAATGTGTCAACAAACTAGCGTGGCATTTACTCTTCTGGAAAACAAACATTTTAAAGCGAAACAGACTGGTCTCTGACAGTAAGATGACTGTATATTAACTTACTATAAAAACACGCGTATATGCAGTCTTAAACTAAGAAGAATGGTTAAAATCCAATGAGTATCCACATTTGTTTTGCTAACACATTTGACCTTCCAAATTTTCATTCTATAAATAGCGGCGTAGTAATTTGTTTAAAATAAAAAGTGTTTTCATTATTTTTTGGAACATTTGTGCACTAATAATACTTCATTTTTTACTGTTCATAAAGCTTTGCAATAAAAAACGAGCGAATATTAAGCTATAAGAATGAATAGCAGAGAACTATTTCTCAGCAAACCGAAAGTAAAAAAGTTGACAGCTATAATTATGCATGAGGGGCGCCCCACGGGTAGCGGCGTAAAGCCCACCCTTTTCAAAAAAGGGTGCAATTCAGAAATAAATAAAAAAACAAATAAAACTCCGAAAATAACCATAAAAGAAACAGAAAAATTGTTTATTTCAGTGTAAGATCGTATTTAATTTCACTCGTGATCATAAAAAAACTACATTTTCACTCGTGGCTTCGCCACTCGTGAAAATATGTTTTTCTATGACACTCGTGAAATAAAATACGAACTTACACTGAAATAAACAAATATCCTCTATATATTTTTTAAAAAAAGATGTAAATGAATAAGTGTGATAAAAAGTATGTAAATAAATAAATAAATGAATAAATAAATAAATCAAAATTTGCGAACCAACAATTTCGATCTTTCCAAACATAATGGTGATAGATTTGTTTTAAAAACAAAGAATTACGCTGCGGTTTATGTATGACGTATATTTTGCAACACGTAATAATCACGATCAAAACTATATTTAAATTAAGACATAATAATTATGAATAGACGATAACCAAACTCCGCTTAGTATGAAACATGGGACGTTTTCGCTTTTTAAGAAATTATTGCTGGAAGGGGGTTGCAAAATTTATGAGAAAGAGCGCATGTTTTCTAGTGAAATAGGTATTCGCATCTCACAAGAAAGATCATTATCTCTATTGAAAAGGTGTACACCTCCTACTGAAGAGTTCGTGTTCTCTAGTATTATAGGTGTCCTCCTCTCAAAAAAGGAGGAAAACGCTTTAGGTTATAGCTTTCCACCTCTCTCTAAAAGTTCATGGTCTCTTGTGGTATAGGAGTCCACCTCTCACTAAAATGTCAAGGTCTCTTGTGATATATGAGCCCGCCTCGCACCAAATATGTCATAGTTCCAAGTGGTATATGTGTACATATCGCATCAGAAAGGTCATGGTCTACAGTGGATTAGGGGTCCGCCTCTAATTTAAGAGGTCATTGTTTCTAGTGGTATGGTTGTCCGTCCCTCACTAACGAGGTCATATCCTCCAGTTTGATAGATGTCCGCCTTTCATGAAAGATGTCATGTTCTCAAGTGGTACATGCGTCCACCACTCACCAAAGAGATCATGGTCTTTAGTGATATAGGTGTCCACCTCTCACTAAAGAGGCCATGTCCTCTAGTTGTATATGTGTCCGCTTCCCACCGAAGTGGTCATGATCTCTTATTGTATAAGTGTCCGCCTCTCACGTAAGAGGTAATGTTTTCTAATTGTGTCCGCCTCTGACTAAACAGGTCATGTTTTCTTGTGGTATATGTGTCCGCCTCTCACGAATAAAGTCATGTTCTCAAGAGGTTTCCGCCTCTCACCAAATATGTTATGGTTTCTAGAGATATAGGAGTCCATATCGCATCCAAATGGTAATGGACTATAGCGGTATAGGTTCTGCCTCTCACCAAAAAACATTCTCTCCAGTGGTATAGGTGTCACTTTTTACCGAAAAGGTGATCCTTTCTATTGGTATATTTGCCCGCCTTTCATTGAAGAGGTCATGTTCTCTTATGGTGTAGTTGTCCACCTATCATTAAGAGGTCCTGTTCTCTAATGTTATCTGTGTGAACCCCTTATTTAACAGGACATGTTCTCTAGTGGTATAGGTGCCCACCTCTTACCAAAGAGATCATGGTCTTTTGTGATATAGGTACCCGCCTCTCTCCAAAGGGATCATTGTATTTAGTTGTATAGGTGCCCGCCTCTCACCAAAGAGATCATGGTCTTTTGTGATATAGGTACCCGCCTCTCGCCAAAGGGATCATTGTATTTAGTTGTATAGGTGCCCGCCTCTCACCAAAGATATCATGGTCTTTAGTGGTAAAGGTGGCCGCCTCTCACCAAACATATCATGCTCTTTGGTGATATACGAGTCCTCCGTTCACCAAAGACGTCATGTTTCCTTAATAGTAAAGGTGTCCGCCTCTTACCAAAAAAAGATCCTGTTCTCTACTGGTATAGTTGCCTGCCTCTCTCAAAAGACGTCATGTTCTTCAGTGAATAGGTGTCATTTTTGGACCCAAGGGGTCATGATATTGGTTTAGAGTATTCGAATAGAATATGGGTCTGACCTTTTTCTCCAAATACAATAAAAACCAAAGTGAATACTGCAAAATGCATATAAAAAGCTTATAATTTAACTTGGGTTCTGATTGGTTGTTAAAGTATGTTATAGGTACGTTAGTAAGTCAATGTATGGTGATAATTTTAACTCACCTTATTAACTGCTTGAGCGCAGATTTGAATAAATAAACGGAGACCCAAAGAGAGCCATCCCTTAGCTCTTTGCGAATATGCTCTTGGCTCTTTAAATCACCGATACACGGATACAAGTTTCCTGGGTACTGACCACACCATTTTCCCAAGTATAACCCTTGTTATGCCGAACGTCAGTCAGATGAGCTAATGGAAACATATATTTACGTTTTACGGTATTGCGCGGGCGTAGTTTGAACCCACGGCTTATTTCACTGGAAGCGAATGTTAAACCACTAGGCTATCCTTGCGGTCAAATGACTGGCTTCCGTTTCGCGCTTGATATATAGTGCTAAACAGAGAACCCGTTTCAAGGGAAGTCACTAAAGCGCGTAAAGCAACGCCAAGGTGAGCACATCAGAAGGACTCAACGGGAAATTATCCGTCTTTTGCATCGTTATGTAAACAACAGCGTATCCCAAAATACGATTAATATCTATTTAATAGAAATGGCCATCTTGTATCGTTTCATCGCTTCATAACACAAATTAAGATGCGAGTTACACGAGAAAATGTGTTCTTCCTAGCTGGCTCACGTGCTCACGTTGTTACTTATATACTTAAGCGTAAAATAAAACAGAATTAAAAGCTTTAATCATATGCTTATCGATAAAATATGGAGTTTTATCAGTGAAATAATAACAGTGAAACTAATTTCACTGCATACTTAGGATTGAAAATATCACCTTTAAGATCTACTCTTAAAATAAACTTATTTCCCCTTGATCAAGACTTTTCTGGAAATTAAAATATCTTTTTTTTATCGTTTTTTCAGAAAAATTGGTATTCTTGATTTGCATAGGTTTTCTTGTACTTAAAGGTGAATGTTCGAACAATTTCTTTCGCACAAAACAAATTACAGACGAAAACAACTGCTCGTTCGAACGATGTTATATCATCTATCAAAATACCATTATATTACTTTGTAATACGAAAATCCCGGAAAATTCATCTTTTTTTCTATCCCACTACGCTAAAAGATTGTCTATCACCAAGCCTGGTCTTCTGTCTTTAGCTGGAAAATGACCCGTCTTCAATCGAATCAGACTGATCTTTGACTGTGAGACCCATATATCATGACACAAGCTCTAAAACTTGGGAAACTTTTTAATATTAAGTTGTTTTGACCGTTGCAATTGTCTTTCTGTAAATGGCAAAAAGAAAAATTTCGTCATATTTTCAATAAGTATTTCGTAAAAAATCAGACAACAATACTGACATTGTAGTAAATAAACATTTGTACACTTAACATTGCAACTCACCCAGAAAAAAACGATACACGGGAAAATCAGACAACACTTCCGACATTGTAGTAAATGAACATGTATTTCTATACTTTACATGGTAACTCATTCAGAAAGAAACGATACACGGGAATCAAAGTTTGAAATGATAATTATCTTAAGTTGACCTTTGACGAATATCTTTATGTTATCAACCCCATGTTGGAATGAACATTCAGAATTGTGGACAACGGAAGCGAGTGTTTTAGATTTGTTGGTCCAACCATGGTACATAGAGATCAAAATACGTTCCCATATTATTTATCCGTTGAGACGATCACCCTGAAGAACAGACATCACAACTACCACTTTTTCCGCGAAAGAAACGTATTAAGCAGGTACTAAATGTGTTCAACTGTTAGTATTTGCGAATTACTGAAGGAATTCATCAATGCACGGGAAGTAACGGAATGGGCTAGTTGAGGGTATAAAGATAACGATACATACGTGTGTGATAACACCAAATTATCTTCTTATTATATATACGAGTCGGTTTTCCTAATGTTTTCTATGTTCAGAGAGCATTTTCGGCGCAGTCGATGTATGACTATATCATGCGTCACGTGACGATATTAATTAAAACTATATTTAGATTAAGTAATAATATTCACGTTAAGATGATAACCAGATTCGGTTTCGTAGAAACTATGGGATGATGTCGTTTTTCAAGAAAACATTTGAATATAAAGGTGCTGTTGATGTTTGCGTGAAGCGGATGGGGGTATATAGTGGACCAATGCAATCTCATTGGAAAATCATCAGCAGCTTAAACACTGAACAGATGTATTTATTTCACATATAAACTTAGTCAATATATGATTATGTACAACACATGCGAAACTGCTTTCATTGTCGCGTTCAGATCTGAAACGAAAACAAAGAAAAATCCTGTATGAATGAAAAACAATGCAAATTATAAACAAATTGTGATGATGCAGCAGTGCTGTGTATTTGCCGCGTGATATTTTTTATGGCAAACTTGTCAGCACACGGGCTATCTTGACCTGCTACCGGCCTTCTGCAATCGTGTCTAACAGAAAGAAAACAACTCATTAAATACAACCAACTTGTTTGTTCTTGGACTGACTAAGGAAGGATGTTCAGCAAGGTTCCATCCTAGGTCCGCTACTGTTTAATGCTTCATATCAATGATATATTCTATGTCATTGATATTTCTTGCTTTACAATAATGCAGATGACAATACAATCTGTGAAACACTTATGTGCACATGACACAGGTCAAAACTAGATCAACATTTGCGTAAAAGATATCATTTGTGCAATACGAGCGAACCATGATTTGGCGCCAAAGTACGTGATCTACGTCTAGACATTATTTCTTAAAATTTGAGACGATATCTTAAGCAATAACTAGATAACAAAATTGCAACTTATCCGATGCATGAATAAGCTTGCCAATCTAGCCAGCCATTGGCGATAATGTTAATGTTTGTATTGCTAGCTGATAGCTGATATATCAAAGGCGCACGCTATAGGTTGCTGCAAAAATTATCATTTTAATTCATTATCAAGTTTAACTCATTTGACTTCAGTGATAAAAACAAAAAAGTAGTCTTTATCAATGTTTTTTTTCTTATAGCTACGTAAACAATTTCCCCGGTTAAAAAGTGCCAACATATTGCTAATATCTGTTTATCTATACCGAGATCAGATGCATTTTTATGTTTTTGATCATTAAAGGAAAATGAGTTAAACATGATCATGCATGAAATTAAAAATTGGCGTTTACCTATAGTGTGCGTCTTTAAAGAAATGACCGAACAAGAATTATAGATAATGTTATCGCAGCTTGTATGTTTGGTCTGAAATCGGACGTTAAGTGACTTTCATAAATTGCCATCTTCTAGGGCCCAAAAAGAGTAATTGAAGTAAAATAAACTGGACTAGTGTTATGCGTATTATTTTTCTAATCATATAATCTGAGATGAAATCAAAATAACCTGTGGGCACCAGGCATCGAACATTGTACATCAGATACCTAAAAATCAACATTTTTCATAATGCTGTCGAATGATATTCTCCATTTCAACATTAAGTTGGGGTAATAACATGTAGACTACCACTTATTATTTTACAAAGCTTAACTCATACTTGGTAAACCGATAAAATGACATGCATTTGAGTATGCATTTCGAGATAGCTAATTGTCGTAAGGACTATGAGATACAAATGTTAACTTACCATCAACTATCGCCCAATGGGTCCAAAATTCCAGCCGTTGCAGCACTGTATAGCAGTCAAATCTGTGTCTATGGCACTGAAGAACGAATGACACCACTTCATTAATGAACATGCATATGATCACTAGTTTGTCTGCTGTTTCTCATACGAATATCGTTGTAAACATTGATATGGGATAGTATTATAAGTTACGGGGTTTGAAGGTGAACCGATTTGGGATATACGGGACAACCCTGTATCGTATATATCACGTTGACAACCTAACTACATTGACCAAGACGCCAACACTATCTGGTAATTGTTTTATTTATTCACCTAAATCGGAATAATAGACGCCATTTTTCTACGATATGAAGATTAGTGACCCAATTTGGCAAAATATTGGGGTCACCGCGTGACCAGTCATGGAAAAATGGCGTTGCTTCATACATTTTAAAGGCCTCATACAGTGTAATATTCAATCATATATAAACAGTGGTTATTGCGAATATAATGAAATGTGCTATCATACGATTTTATTGGCCAGAAATGGCAGTTATAATTTAAGAATTCTTAAATGGGTGATAATTTAGTATAGTTTTTCCTTCTTGATGATGTGTAGAACTAATACAGTTTCGACATTGTGTTTACGTGTATGGTAGAACTAAAACAACACCGGAAGTGCATTGATGTGTATAGTGTAGTAAGGAAAAATGCAGTTCCGAGAGTGAGTTAACGTGTTTTGTAGAACTTAAAACAAACAGTTCCGAGACGTGTATAGTGTGTGTTAGAATTTTAACACAGTTTCGAGAGTGTGTCGACGTGAATGATAGAACTTAAAACCTTTTGAGAGTGCGCTGACGTAGAACGTTAGAACTCGAACAACACAGTTTTTAGAGTGTGCTGACATGGAAAGTTAGAACTAGAATATTTCCGAGAGTGTGTTGGCGGGAATTGTCTGAACTAGAACAGTTCCGAGAGTGTGTTGGCGGGAATCGTCTTTACTAAAACAGACCCGAGAAGGTGTTGGCGCGAATAGTTTCTAGAAAGTGTTGACGAGGAATAACAAATTATAGAACAGTTCCAAGTGTATTGACAGGAAAAGCAACAACAATAATAGTTTTAAAAGAGTGTTGGGTAAACGGAAAGAGTCGGAATAAGAATAGTTCCGAGAGTGAGTAAACGCGAAGAGTTGGAACTAGAACAGCTCCGAAAGTGAGTAGACGGGAAGAGTCGGAATAAGAACAATTCCGAGAGTGAGTAGACGGAAAGAGCTGGAACTAGAACAGCTCCGAGAGTGAGTAAACGGGAAAAGTTGGAACTAGAACAGCTCCGAGAGTGAGTAGACGGGAAGAGTCGGAATAAGAACGGTTCCGAGAGTGAGTAGACGGGAAGGGTTGGAACTAGAACAGTTTGAGAGTGAGTAGACGGGAAGAGTCGGAATAAGAACAGTTCCGAGAGTGAGTAAACGCGAAGAGTTGGAACTAGAACAGTTTTGAGAGTGAGTAGACGGGAAGAGACGGAATAAGAACAGTTCCGAGAGTGAGTAAACGGGAAGAGTTGGAACTAGAACAGCTCCAAGGGTGAGTAGACGGGAAGAGTCGGAATAAGAACGGTTCCGAGAGCGAGTAGACGGGAAGAGTCGGAATAAGAACGGTTCCGAGAGTGAGTAAACGGGAAGAGTCGGAATAAGAATAGTTCCGAGAGTGAATAGTTCCGAGAGTGAGTAAACGGGAAGAGTTGGAACTAGAACAGCTCCAAGGGTGAGTAGACGGGAAGAGTCGGAATAAGAATAGTTCCGAGTGTGAGTAGACAGGAAGAGTCGGAATAAGAATAGTTCCGAGAGTGAGTAAAACGGGAAGAGTCGGAATAAGAATTGTTCCGAGAGTGAGTAAACGGGAAGAGTCGGAATAAGACTAGTTCCGAGAGTGAGCAAACGGGAAGAGTCGGAGCTAGAACAGCTCCGAGTGCGAGTAGACGGGAAGAGTCGGAATAAGAATAGTTCCGAGAGTGAGTAAACGGGAAAAGTTGGAACTAGAACAGCTCCGAGAGCGAGTAGACGGGAAGAGTCGGAATAAGAATAGTTCCGAGAGTGAGTAGACGGGAAGAGTCGGAATAAGAACGGTTCCGAAAGTGAGTAAACGGGAAGAGTCGGAATAAGAATAGTTCCGAGAGTGAGTAAACGGGAAGAGTTGGAATAAGAATAGTTCCGCTAGTGAGTAAACGGGAAGAGTTGGAACTAGAACAGCTCCGAGAGTGAGTAAACGGGAAGAGTTGGAACTAGATCAATTTCTGTGCAAATTACACCAATTCAGAAGTGCATACTCATTGTTACGTGCCTTATCTCCTTTAACTGACACCTGGCAGTGCATCAAATCATGATTTTATTTTTTTTTTTCATTTAAAAACATTGCCTGATTTCCATATTTATAAGTTTTGAGCGGAATGGTTTACTATTTCAAAACAGACTAATCTTGCTGGATCTACTTAATCTGATTTGTTGTTTAAATTTCCACCGCATTGTTTGTACACCTACGCAGGATTTGGTCACTTTGTCAAATGCACAGTGTTAACTTTTAACTGATTTTATTTTTCTTCTAAAATAACGTATTTTTCTTTTGCTGTTTAAAACAAATGTGGAACCGTCTCCCAGTATTTGGTGTTGGGAGCCGCGAAGCAATAGAAATCAGTATTTGTCTGCATGCAAATTGGCCCATTGCCTATAGCATATAAAGGGAATCTATTCAGTATGACCTTCTAGGGTGTGCTGACGTGGTAAGGTAGAATAAAAAAATCAATTTGCGTTGAAAACACTTTTCATTAAAATCAGATATTGTATGTCACATTTTTAAATGAATTTGAGAATAGAGCTCTAATTTGATATTTAAATGATTGTTTATCAAAGTAAATTATTTTTCGATATGTGTCTCCATTAGACGAGAATGGGTCCCTTGAATATACATGTATATGTTATCAACAACAGGGTGCATAACATGCTGATTTGTTGGAATAAATTTACCTGAAGTGTGTGAGATTCCCACACAGTCCCGGGATGGCCATTCCGTTACATATAAACTTGTATGTGTTGATACACGTGCCGTGGTATATCGTTGAACAGGCTATACTGTTTGAAGGCGCTGGTGACACGTCTGAAACACAGAATGAGGATGAAAAATATTATGATCTGAGACTATAGAAGCAATGTCTTAATGGTGGCCACCTCTCATACAAAATGTAATTTTCTGGGATCGTAGTTACCCAGCCCTACAGTTGTCCGCCTCTCAAACAAAATGTAATGTTCTGGAATCATAGAAACCCAGTCCTACAGTTGTCCGCCTCTCAAACAAAATGTAATGTTCTGAGATCATTGTAACCCAGTCCTATAGCTGTCCGTCTCTCATACAAACTGTAATGTTCTGGGATCATAGTAACCCAGTCCTATAGCTGTCCGCCTCTCAAACAAACTGTAATGTTCTGGGATCATAGTAACCCAGTCCTATAGCTGTCCGTCTCTCATACAAAATGTAATGTTCTGGGATCAAAGTAACCCAGTCCTATAGCTGTCCGCCTCTCAAACAAACTGTAATGTTCTGGGATCATAGTAACCCAGTCCTATAGCTGTCCACCTCTCAAACAAAATGTAATGTTCTGGGATCATAGTAACCCAGTCCTATAGCTGTCCGTCTCTCAAACAAAATGTAATGTTCTGGGATCACAGTGTCCCAGTCCTATAGCTGTCCGCCTCACAAACAAAATGTAATGTTCTGGGATCATAGTAACCAAGTCATATAGCTGTCCGTCTCACAAACAAAAGGTTATGATCTGGGAGAATATCAACAATGACGTATAGGTGTCCGCTACTCGCCAAAATGAAAATGATCTGTGGTAATAGTAACACAGTCGTACAGGTGTCCGCCTCTCGCCCAAGTGGATCTAATTTGTAATTATAGTAACACAGTCGTACAGGTATCCGCCTCTCGCCCAAGTGCAACTAATCTGGGATTATAGTAACCAGGGTGAGAAATCACGTGACTTCAACGGGGTCTCACATGTGTCACCACGGTTCAAAACCTATGTAGACAAGCAAGAAAATGACATTTATTTCTAAATAACTTTTTTGAGAGAAAAGATAGGAAAATAGTTCTTAGCCTATAAAAGACTATGCTATTTTCTGCTTCTACAAGTGTGAAATATTTTGGATTTACTAGTATTTTAACGATGGAATCCTTGGCCAAAATTTTGAATCGACGGGATTTTGTAGAGCGATGCAACGCTGTGTGCGCCGTGAGTCTTTGTTTTGATTACAGTAATTAGTAATATTTAAGGACTCATACATGTGTTAAAATGTTGATTTTACTCATTTCATTCATTAAACGAATTGTAAGTAAAATTTGTTTTAGTTCTTTTAATGAATAACGACATTTCAAGAAAGGCTGTTGTTAACGTGAATTTTATATTTGCTGTTGTTAACGTGAAATCTTCTCATAGCATGCTTAATTTATTTTATAAGTAGTTTGAACTACTCTCTCAACTTTGACGATAATTCAACATTGAACTTTTATACCAAATGATATTTCTTTTATGAAATGAATATATACGTATCCATCCATTTGATCGATTTAAAATGTTAAATTTATGTTCTAGGTTGGCCGTCATGGTGATACGTCCAAATTAGCCATTGTCCTTCTGTAAGAGACGGAGTCAACCCTTATATGTTTCATCAAATGTTGACAACAGATGAATAAATTCAATTGATGCAGTGATGAGTACATTCAAATGGAAGACAAGATATACTCCAGCCAACTCCGTTCCATGTACATCCCCCGGTAAAAGAAAGTCAACAGTGAAAAAATGATTGAACTACGTTTTAATGTACAATCAATCATTAAATTATTGAATATAAGAAATAGTGATTACATGTTTTGCTGGTTGGATCCATTGTATTTGTATGTGACGTCATTATAAACTCTCTTTTTTTCATGATATAAGACAAACCCTTTGAGTGAAATGATTCAAAACGTCGCGCTCATAATGTAAATTTTCAACCCTTTTAAGTTATGGATGTAATGGATGCAATAACAATTTCTTTGATATATGTTTGCATATTACATAAGTAAAGTCAAGTTGTTGTTTACATAAATATAATCATATACCAGTGTTGTTTGACATTACAAATTATAGGAATTGTAAATGTGATTTATAATTTGTTAAGGATTTCACAATGTGATGCTATTAAATATATTAAAGCTGTTTTAAGAAAATAGATATTTAGAAAGATTGCCAAATTGTTAGGCAAATCATGGGCAAAAGTTATTATAGATATATAACAATCACAAGGATTTTATGATGCATGGTTATTTCAAAGTGTTTGTGATTTTTATATATATCTAAAGTGAACTGAAACAGACACTAAAATGCATATGTACAAAAATGGTTTGCTGAATTTATTAATTCATCTACAGCCAAAACGTGTGTTTTGTTCGCAGACTGTAAGTTACAAACACTTTTGTGTGCTGTTAATATAGTTAAATTCAGGAAAGCATTGTCGAGACATAGACTTTCGCCACCGGTATGAAATTGAGGCCGGTAGATGGTACAAACCTATTCCTATATCTGAATATGAAAGGAAATGTCAAGTTTGCTATAAAATTGTAGATGAGTTTCATTTCTTGTTTGAATGTACTTTATTTAGTTATTGAAGAAGACAATATATACATAAATGCTATTTAAATAGACGAAATAGAACCGAAATTGTTGAACTTTTCAAATACCAATAAGACTATTCAAAGGAAATTAGCAATGTTTATCCACAAAACTTTTTAATTTAGAGTCCCTGTTGTATTTATAATGATGTTAGATAACTCATTTAAATGATATTTGTAACCACTGTCACCTCATATTATGAATTCAATTGATGTATGTTCATGGGCCTATGGCCTTAATGCATTTGAATAAACTATGAAACCTTATTATCACATCTCGTGATTTCACTTAAGGTGTCTGGTTGGTGATATTTTCTTCAATGGCGTTAGAGCTATCAATTTTTCTCTCTCCCCCACTCTCTCTCCCTCCCCCTCCCCATCCCCCTCCCCCTCCCCCTCCCCCCTCTCTCTCTCTCTCTCTCTCTCTCTCTCTCTCTCTCTCTCTCTCTCTCTCTCTCTCTCTCTCTCTCTCTCTCTTTCTCTCTCTCTCTCTCCCCACTTCCCCGGATAAGCAGATTAAAATATTTGGCCACGATGGACATCCTTATCGTGCTCATAGCTACAGAACTTTTTGGTGAAATCTACAAAAGAGCGTTTTCTACGACAATTTTCCCACAAATTAAAAATTTTAGATATGCAAGAACAAATATCAAGCAAGTGTTTCCGGTCCGGATAAATGAATCCGACTCTCGGGCACGCTGCGTGGCCGGTAACTCTGCAAGCCTCGTTACCTGCTTACGCGCGAGCCCTCGGGTCAGATTTTTCTATCCGTACCGGAAACACACGATAGATACTTATACTCTCCATTGTCATCACATACCTGCCTCCCTTGTTGAAGACCGTCGTCTGCAGCACAACGGAAACATTGTCATATGATATTATTTGAAAAGTGAAAACTTTGTAACCTTGTTTCAGCATAACACGCTATGCTCGGGTTGGACCTTTTTACACATAAAAATTATCATCTTACTGGGGAAGGTCATTTTCATGGTAGTCAATTTCGTTGTCAGTGCTTCTTATTATTTCCTGATTTCTTATGGATAAAGATATTTTTACCATTTTCGAAGCATGGGGTTTAATTGGAGCGTGGGCAGTTTTATGATTAACCTTTAGGAATGGCAATTTTGTTATTTAATTGTTATTGTTATTTTGTCGTTTCTTGGATGTTGAATTTCTTTGGAACGTACATGAGACGGGTTAGGCTGAAGTGAATTTTGCTTTCCATTTTAGTGTATCTATTTCTTCATCCATTTAATTTATCCATCTTTGTAAACATTTGGTTGTATATGTGTCCGCCTCTCGAACAAGAGGTATTTATTTGGGTTTAGAGTAACCTAGTTGTATAGATTCTTGCCTATCTCCAAAGAGGTCATGTTCTCTAGAGTATAGGGTCCGCCTGTCACCAATGAGGCCATTTTCTCTAGAGAAAGGGCGTCTACCTATGAGGTCATATTCTCTAGAGGAAAGAGGTCCGCCTCCGCCTGTTACCAATGAAGTCATTTTCACTAGAGGAATGAGGTCTGCCTGTTACCTTTGAGGTCATGTTCTCTAGAGAAAAGAGGTCCGCCTGTTACCAATTAGGTCATTTTCATTAGAGGAAAGAGGTCCGCCTGTTACTAATGAGGTCATTTTCACTAGAGGAAAGAGGTCCGCCTGTTACCAATGAGGTCATTTCCACAAGAAAAAAAGAGGTCCGCCTGTAACCAATGAGGTCATTTTCAAAATAGGAAAGAGGACCGCCTGTTACCTAAGAGGTCATGCTCTCTAGTTGTATATGTGTCCGCCTCTCGGACAAGAGGTAATGATCTGGATTAAGAGTAGTTGTATAGGTGCTCTCCACCAAAAAGGTTATGTTCTCTTGTGTTTAGGTGTGCACCACTCACCCACATAGTCATAACAAGAACAGTTCCGTGAGTATGGTGACGTGGATAGTCAAAATAATGACAGTTTGGAGACGTCGAATGTCTAAAACAGATTCTAAAGTATGTTTGCATTGTTAGTAAGTTTACATAGCTATGTTCTCTAGAGTACAGGTGTCCGCCTGTCGCCCAAGAGGTTAATTGTCCGGGGATGAAAGAAACCTAATGGCATAGGTGTTCACCTCTCGCTAAAGAGGTAATATTATCTAGTGTACAGGTGTCCGCCTCTCACTAAAGAGGTAAAATTCTCTAGTGTAAAGATGTCCGCCCAAGAGGTAATTGTCCGACGATGAAAGTAACCGAATGGTATAGGTGTCCGCCCCTCACTAAAGAGGTAATACTATCTAGTGTACATGTGTCCGCCTCTCAACCAAGAGGTAATTGTTTGGGGATGAGAGTAACCCAATGACACAGATGTTCGCCTCTCACTAAAGAGGTAATATTCTCTAGTGTAAAGGTGTTCGCCTCTCGCCCAAGAGGAAATTCGCTAAGGTGGTTATGATCGAGGGTTAGAGTAACCTAGTGGTGTAGGTGTTCACCTCTCGCCAAAAAGGCAATTATGTTAAGTGAGAGTGACCAAGTGGTTCCAATGTTCTCTAGTGAAAAGATGTGCACCTCTCACCCAAGAGGTATTTCACCGGGTGAGAGTAAGCTAGTGTTATTGATGTCTGCCTCTCACACAGGAGCTTAAAGTATTTAGTGTAAAGGCCGTCGCCCGACTCTGAGTCAAGAAATAGCGATTGTGGGAGATACTAGTGGTAAATTGTCTTCCTCTCATACAAGATGGTACTGGTTAGGTTCGATAGACGTCTTTCGAAATTGGTATCCGCCTTTCACCAAATCAATTATTGTCAGGGTCGAGAGTAGTCTACTGCTATAACATTATGTGTACCTTCACCCTAGAGGTTGCGGAATCGAATAACCAACAGTACTTTGTCGTGACCTCGGCCAACTTCATATCAAATGTATGAAGTATCACAAAAGTACAGATCACATTCGGAGTTCGGTGTCGGCCAGTTTCCACAAAAAAAACAAGCTCATAAATGGGGTTTTCCTATTTCTGGCTAAGATCGAAATTATCTACATGTGTATTTTAGAACGGAGAATGTTTTAAATGTACAGAACAAGATTTGTATTACTAATCTGTACTATATAAGGTTTATTGAAGCATATACGCTTGGCTGCTTTAAATACAAATAGGCTGACAAAATATAACAAACAATAAATAACACTAAGGTGACATAAATACTCCTTTATAATTATTTGATTAATAAATACTAATTAACTTAATGGCCCATTACACTGCAAAGTGTGTGTGGGGTTGAGGGTACAATCTTTGTCAAGATATAAACATACATCCTTCGCAACATAGTTTGTTGTATTACAAGGGAATATATTATCACATATTCGATGGAATTCCAATAATAATTGTTTTCGTGTCAGAATGTTCCATGTGTCTTGGTGTTATTGTTTACAAGCAATAGAAAGGTGTACAGTAGTGATTTGCAATCACTCACAGTTTGCTATAAATAGAAGAAATCACAACGAAGCCACAAGACATTGTGCATTTTGGAGACAAACATTTTGGCACTTGAAACCATGCCTTTATAGATGGACGATAAATTAGTTCCTTATTCCTTATGTGTTTCCAATTTTCACAACAATTAAACAACTTTGTAAATAAAATAATGCACGATAATAGAAAAAAAATCGAATAAGGAATAAGGAACTAGTTCCCTATTCCTTATTCAAACTCGAATAAGGAATAAAAACTTTTTATGTAATACATTTTTTCAAATAACTATGCAGAAGTGTCTACATAAAAAGTTTAAAGAAATGCATTGTCTATTCAAGAAAGTTTTAATACTTAAAGTGCTTTTAAAACGCTCCAAAATCCGAATAAGGAACATAATTTACGAAAAAATACCGAATTTCAAAATGCTTCATATGCCATTTTTTGACGAAATATCAATTGCACATTGATCTTATCAAATAATTTGAATAAATGCGTTGTCTTATTGAGCAGGATGGAGTGTTCCAAGTACTTTAAAACGCACACTAAGTCGAATAAGGAATAAGGAACTAGTTCCCTATTCCTTATTCAAACTCAAATAAGAAACAGAAACGGTGAATTTTCAACTTTTGAAGTAAGACATATTTTGATCAAATAACTATGCAGAAGTGGTCTACATAAAAAGTATACAACTAGTTCCGTATTCCTTATTCGATTGTTTTCTATTATCGTGCATTATTTTATTCACAAAGTTGTTTATTTGTTATGAAAATACGAAACACATAACAAAGAAGTGATTTTATGCATATCTACAATTATTTATTTTGAATAAGGAATAAGGAACTAGTTCCCTATTCCTTATTCGAAAAAGGAATAAGGAATAAGGAACTAACTTATCGTCCATCCTTTATAGAGTCATTGGCTAAATGTGAAATGTTGAGGCCCGGTGACCCATATAATGTTAGCTATGGAAATTGTTTTATGTGCTCATTACTTATATGTAGATATAATAGCTGAAAGTCTATTAGAGATAAAAATGGTTGTCAATAGTATAATTTTGTTGTTTTATTTCCAATGAAACCGGAAATGACATTGCCTATTTTGCAATATTTCAAAACCCCAAAAAAACATTTGTTACGTTGTTATATTTTAACGTATTCATTTTCTGCACGAAAATATCCCTCATTTTCAAATCGTACTTAAACAATTGGGTTCACAAAAATTCACAAAATTGCGTTCATGATAACCATGGGTTCTAACACTTGAAAATTGTTAATCTTGAAAAATTGTCGGGATACACGTGAGTCTGAGGGTTTCATGTCCAAAGCAAGAGGGCTTAGAACACTTTAAAAATTATTTTCAAAATTGTCTATATTTATTTCAAGGTACTTCCTACTATTTTATATTCAAATGTCAGTGCAAAAAGAAAAAATATACAAAAATGCTTTATGAAATTAAATGGTGTGTTCAATGTCAGATCTACTCTATATGATATACAAATATGCTCAATGAATACAAATGGTGTCTTCATTGTCAGATCTACTCTATATGATATACAAATATGCTCTATGAAAACAAATGGTGTCTTCATTGTCAGATCTACTCTATATGATATACAAATATGCTCTATGAAAACAAATGGTGTCTTCACTGTCAGAACTACTCTATATGAAATGGAGCTATAGCAAATAGTGTAAATCCTCGATTGACATTGGCCCACACATATGTGAAAACACTAATTTGAAATGGGACCCAGGGCTTTTCCTTTGAATTACACTTGTAATGTCTGAATGTTGGTTGACCGTTTAGGCATTCGATTCTCGGCTAGACGAACCGGACAAGACCACAATCTCGCTTTACATCGTACCAACCACAGTGGTTAAAGGCATAGTTTAAGCCTTCTATAAGTGACTCCCCCCCCCCCCACAAAAAAATAAAATAAATAAAATCATTAGAAAAAATGTGTACAGTTTACAACCTCAGTGTACTGATGTTAATCTACTTGCCTTGATCCCTCTTATCAGATCTCGGATCTGGGTATCTTGCTTTGCTTTGCAGTTTGATAGTTTGTTTTTGTAGAAATGGACCCTAAATGGCCCTAAGCCAATAAACGAATACACAGGAAATTTGCCCTACTGTGACACCGGTGCAATTAGCAGGAGATTATCATGCCAAACATTCCTTGAACTAGGCCTTTAACATACTATTGTAATAACATGTTTCATAATTGTAAAACAAAATAAAGTGGGTTTTGAAGCAAATAATAGCAATTCGATCAATGAACAGTATTTATCAATGTCAAGCTTCAACGATAAACAATGCCCTGCTTATTGCTTCTTATCAAACTAATTATGGCCTCATTGAGACCGATAGTGTGCGATATGTGGTACACTTTATGAACATTTTAAGGATGAGTTCAGAGATAAGCAATCGGAACTATAACCTTTATGTTGAAATGATTGTTAAAATTACTTCCTTTTTACTGTTTTTGCGTTTTTCAAACTTTGTTATTGGTCGATTAGGTAATATATTATATGCATAGTTATTTTTTAATTCATGTGTAATATGTAATAGTAATAAAAGATTGTACAAAAAGAGCCAAAAGTCCGGAAAATACTGACGTATTGCAACCATAACAATATGCACACTGCGCCCATAATATATGAATACAAACATAACAATATGCACACTGCGCCCATAATATATGGATACAAACATAACAACATGTACAGTACGCCCAAAAAATATTAATTAAACCATGACAATATGTACGGTGCGCCCATAATATGTGAATACAAATATAACATTATGAACAGTGTGCCCATAACATATGAATACAAATATAACAATATGAACAGTGGGCCAATACTATATGAATGCAAACATTACAATATGGACAATGCACCCAAAATATA
This sequence comes from Mya arenaria, assembly GCF_026914265.1. Taxonomy (NCBI): domain Eukaryota; kingdom Metazoa; phylum Mollusca; class Bivalvia; order Myida; family Myidae; genus Mya; species Mya arenaria. Next base: position 8,287,157 of record NC_069130.1, on the reverse strand, counting down.
TGAATAAAACCATGACAACATGTACGGTACGCCGATAATATATGAATACAAACATAACAATATGTACAGTGTGCCAATACTATATGTATGAAACCATGACGACATGTACGGTGCGCCCATAATATATGAATGAAACCATGACAACATGTACGGTACGCTCATAATATATGAATACAAACATAACAATATGTACAGTGTGCCAATACTATATGTATGAAACCATGACAACATGTACGGTGCGCCCATAATATATGAATGAAACCATGACAGCATGTACGGTACGCCGATAATATATGAATACAAACATAACAATATGTACAGTGTGCCAATTATTTATGTACGAAACCATGACAACATGTACGGTGCGCCGATAATATATGAATGAAACCATGACAACATGTACGGTGCGCCCATAATATATGAATGAAACCATGACAACATGTACGATACGCCCATAGTATATGAATACAAACATAACAATATGTACAGTGTGCCCATAATATATGAATTAAACCATGACAACATGTACGGTGCGCCCATAATATATGAATACAAACATAACAATATGTACAGTGTGCCCATAATATATGAATTAAACCATGACAACATGTACGGTACGCCCATAATATATGAATACAAACATAACAATATGTACAGTGTGCCAATACTTTATGTATAAAACCATGACAACATGTACGGTGTGCCCATAATATATGAATGAAACCATGACAACATGTACGGTGCGCCCATAATATATGAATAAAACCATGACAACATGTACTGTGCGCCCATAATATATGAATGAAACCATGACAGTATGTACGGTACGCCCATAATATGTGAATACAAACATTACAATATGGACAATGCGCCCATAATATATGAATTAAACCATGACAACATGTACGGTACGCCCATAATATATGAATACAAACATAACAATATGTACAGTGTGCAAATACTATATGTATAAAACCATGACACATGTACGGTGCGCCCATAATATATGAATGAAACCATGACAACATGTACGGTGCGCCCATAATATATGAATAAAACCATGACAACATGTACGGTGCGCCCATAATATATGAATGAAACCATGACAACATGTACGGTGCGCCCATAATAAATGAATGCAAACATAATAATATGTACAATGCGTATATAATATATGAATGAAACCATGACAACATGTACGGTGCGCCAATAATATATGAATGCAAACATAATAATATGTACAATGCGCCCATAATATATGAATGAAACCATGACAACATGTACGGTCCGCCCATAATATATGAATGAAACCATGACAACATTTACGGTGCACTCATTATATATGAATGAAACCATGACAACATGTACGGTACGCCCATAATATATGAATGAAACCATGACAATATGTACGGTACGCCCATAATATGTGAATGCAAACATAACAATATGTACAATGCGCCCATAATATATGAATTAAACCATGACAACATGTACACTGCGCCCATAATATATGAATGAAACCATGACAACATGTACGGTCCGCCCATAATTTATGAATGAAACCATGACAATATGTACGGTACGTCCATAATATGTGAATGCAACATAACAATATGTACAATGCGCCTATAATATATGAATTAAACCATGACAATATGTACAATGCGCCCATAATATATGAATGAAACCATGACAACATGTACGGTGCGCCCATAATATATGAATGAAACCAAAACAACATTTACGGTGCACCCATTATATATGAATGAAACCATGACAACATGTACGGTACGCCCATAATATATGAATGAAACCATGACAATTTGTACGGTTCGCCCATAATATGTGAATGCAAACATAACAATATGTACAATGCGCCCATAATATATGAATTAAACCATGACAACATGTACACTGCGCCCATAATATATGAATGAAACCATGACAACATGTACGGTACGCCCATAATTTATGAATGAAACCATGACAATATGTACGGTACGTCCATAATATGTGAATGCAAACATAACAATATGCACATTGCGCCCATAATATATTAAAACAAACATAACAATATGTACAGTGTGTCAATACTATATGTATGAAACCATGACAACATGTACGGTGCACCCATAATATATGAATGAAACCATGACAACGTTTATTGTGCGCCCATAATATATGAATGAACCATTAAAACATTTACGGTGCGCCCATAATATATGAATGAAACCATGACAACATCTACGGTGCGCCCATAATATATTAATGAAACCATGACAACATGTACGGTGCGCCCATAATATATGAATGAAACCATGACAACATTTACGGTGCGCCCATAATATATGAATGAAACCATGACAACATTTACGGTGCGCCCATAATATATGAATAAAAATACAATAATTATGTGCGGTGCACCTATAATATATGGTTGGAAAAACAGCATGAACGGTGCGCCTATAATATATGAATGCAACCATTATAATATGTACGGTGAGCCAATAATATATGTATGCAATTACAATATGTACGCTGTGCCAATAATATATGCATGCAATTACAATATGTACGGTGTGCCAATTATATATGAATGCAATTACAATATGTACGGTGTGCCAATTATATATGAATGCAATTACAATATGTACGGTGTGCCAATTATATATGAATGCAATTACAATATGTACGGTGTGCCCATAATATATGAATGCAATTACAATATTTACGGTGTGCCAATTATATATGAATGCAATTACAATATGTACGGTGTGCCAATTATATATGAATGCAACAATTACAATATGTACGGTGTGCCCATAATATATGGATGCAACCATTACAATGTGTACGGTGCGCCAATTATATATGAACGCAATTACAATATGTACGGTGTGCCAATTATATATGAATGCAATTACAATATGTACGGTGTGCCAATAATATATGAATGCAACAATTACAATATGTACGGTGTGCCCATAATATATGGATGCAACCATTACAATATGTACGGTGCGCCATTAATATATAAATGAAAATACACTATGTACGGTGTGTCCATAATAATTATATGGATGCAACCATTACAATATGTAGGTGCGTCAATAACATATGTATGAAAATGCAACATGAACGATGCGCCCATAATATATGAATGGAAAATATAGTATGTACGGAGTGCCCATTTTTTAAATTTGTAACCATACATTTTAACATTTTAATTATAAAATTTATTGTTATTGTGTATACAGTTATTTGTAGTAAATCACAATATTTCACAATAACCCATATATTTATATATCAAATCTGTCTTATAGCCGATTTTTTTGTCTGTCATTCATCTGCTGAGTCTCCCGAACTTAGATTGGACACGAAATGTGTAACACGGGTTAAACTTTCATTTGTTTATGTCTAAATAAAAAGTATGTCCGTAACGAAAACATACGTCTGATTGCAGTACAATTATGTGTTTGTTATAAGAAGTACGGTACAGTGGTTCGACGGCCAGGGTTGACAAACTGTGAAATACTTCATTAAAACATATTTGTGATTGTAACTATATAGTGTTGGCCACAGTTATTTTATTTTATTTTACTATATGTTTCAAATAGACAATTATCTGGGATTTCACTTTAAAGTAGTCTCAATCTAAAACCAAGCAAATGGCTGCTGTAGAACAACCCAAGACACAAAATTTAATCACAAGTTAGTAAATATAACGTTGACAAAATCAGCGTCTCAAAAAACTGAGTAGAAATAAATACATGACCCTGAGACGGAATAAGGCTACAAACAACCAATTTACAGAATTCCAAATGCAATGATTTTACAATAATTACTCGGGAATCTATTCTTTTTTGGAATACAGTGTTAAATTATGTTAAGTTCTATGCAAAAGGAGGACCCGTGTCTTCACTTTCATTCAACTTAAATAAAATATTGAAAATTAAACACAAGCACTCTTTTTCAGTATACACATCCGGATCTAGGCCAACGAGCGGTAGATCACTGTGGTTTTGAGACATATCGGACTTTTGAAGCCTGGTTATACCTTAGTCACGCATGTTACTAAATCGATGCTGAGAAGTCAAATCAATAATTAAGTTAGTTCAAATGGAGTCATATAAAACGCTGTTGTTTCCGATTATCACCCCTGACGTTCTGGAAAGTAACATTGAATTACGTTTATTAAAAGATATATTTGATGCCACATACCGCGAATCATCGGGGAGGAGTTGACAAGTGCCATCAGCAGCCACAACGATATCAAAACCAAATAGCTGATGTTGTTTGTTACCATTTTGATGCGAGGTAGTTGATGGACAATAATGCTCCCTGAGCTAGCTCGTAAACAAATGGGAGTGAGAAATATAATGTAGAACAGTTGTTATCTTATCAAGACACGCGTGGTATTTATGGCATTAGTTTTGATTTATAATTGAACTATTTGCCGTTAGACTATTATGAGTAGATTTAAAATTAGTCAGTGTAGAGTCTTATCTTATGAGTTCATATTAAAGGGACTAGACACCAGATGATAGAACTGCAAGAAAAAAAGAAAATTATCAAAACCTTACATAAAATTGATATCGCTGTGTACAACACATTGAATCTTAATTACTGATGTATCACATGTATCTTTCGAATATTTTGCCTATTTTTCCATTTCAGATATTTGGATCTGCTTATCTGTGGTGGGAAAAGGAATGATGTCAAGTTCAGAATTTAAACATGTTGCTTTACTGACAAACCGCAAGACAAGTGAGTAGTGAACAAGAACTGGTGTCTCTTGCGGACACTTTCAAATTTATGCGATTCACTTGGATTCTCCCGAATATTCATGAAATTCAACGTAATATTTGAAATAACAACGCAAACTCTTACTTCTTTATATGAACTGCATGAATATTATAAAAAACGCAAACAAAACATATTCAATTCCGAAGACCCTGGCGATGTATCTATGTCTTTCTTTTTTACCAAATTTACCAACATATTAACCGAGAATATCTGCAGTTTAATTGTTTTCTGACAGGATTGCATTGTTCTAATACTCTTAAATTACTGCAACATAATGTCGCTTAGTGAATAAGAGTAGTATAAGATATAGATATTGAAATCCTACGTGAATGATATTTGCTTCGTCATTATGTCTAATGTTCTTTTTAACGCAAACTAATAACATTTTAAAAAACATCAAGGTTATCAATTGCCATATAACGCGTCCAATACCCCAGCTGCAAGTTTCCATACGTGGCATTAAAACGCAGCATATCGTAATGAATCGATGATATTTCTATTTCATAATGTACTTCATACTTTGCAGTTCAAAATCAAGGTCAAAATCATTTGAATGTAAAAATCCAAATATGATCAATATCGTCAGCGCTGTTACTGATATTTTCGTTTTATTTAAAATAAAAAACCATAACATTAATCACAAAACAGTTTTAATTCTATTTCATCCCTTTTCTCGTATTGATAGTCAAGTAAACCAAACAATTTCCTTACTTTGATGCATCCAGTGGAAAACAAGCTCCATATAAAATGTATGTGTGAGTTCATTCAATCCCATTCAGACGGAAGTATTTCCTTTTAAGTTCATTTTATGTTTTCCAACTTAATGTGTTAATATTCTAAACAGTATTTAGAAAGCCAAAACGTGTTTCTATAAGTCCACTAAATTCCTCTAACCCCATAAAGTCACTATTTCGAATTGTCTCTTATAGACAAAATAGGTCTCCAGCAGCCCATTGAATCCTATTTGCAGTTACAGTCAAGCCAACTCATTATCAAACAAGCCCCAGAAAGGCTCTAATAAAGTCAAGCCAGAGCTCATTCACTCTCATTATTGCTACAATCAACCCATATCTGCCATACAGTCACCGCGGACAGACTGTTTTCAAGTCCACTGTGTGTCCAAAAAAAATTGTACCAACCTTACAATGAAGGGGCTCAATAAAGCTCTATTAAGTGCCCAATTGACCAAAGTGCTGTTATTCTTGAGACCATTTAGTGTATAGAACTCACTTTAGTGCCATGTTAATCCAAATTCTGCTGCAATGAAGTTTATCTAGTGTCAAACATATCACAGTAAGGTTCTTCTACATTCAACTAAGTTCAATATAATTACAAATGCAGCTACATTTAAGTCCGCCATTTGTCAAGCAAACACCAAAGTAGCATAACAATCGGTATTCTTAACCACAGAAGCCTTCTTCTCAAACCCTTCCAGGGTCTGGCAATTCCTTTTGTGGCTACAGTCAAGCATATTCATAGAGGGTCAAAATTATGCCAGTCCAGTTCTCTATCATTTTCATTATGACTACAAAATGACATTCAGAACCAAACAAACGCATGTGTAGTTCTAGTTAAGCCTTCACAGTGCTAAATTGACCACATGTTGGCAACCATAATGCCCATTTTATATCAAATAAGCTCATATGTAGCTGTCATTAAGCATTCTCAATGTCTAATACACCACATGTTTGCAACCCATGATTAAGCCCATTCCCAGCCAAATAAACCCATGTGCTTCTCACAATAATCCTTTCCAATGTCAAATACTACACAATTTGGCAACCATAAAGCCCATTCAAAGTCAACCAAACCCATGTGCAGCTCTATCATCAAGACTAGTACTAATGTGGTGGCCATATTGGATTTGGATAGGGTAGTTTACTTAATTATTTTAAAGATTCCATAAAAAAGCATCAAAGGGCGCCGTTTAATAGTTTATGCATTTGTTATATGTTGAAAAACAAGGAATGTCAAGGTCAACAAGCATATTACAATGCATCGAACCGCATCCATGAAAGTCTCAAAATATTTGTAGTATTCTGCTTAACAACATAGGCTAAAGCATTGAAATTGAAGAGTTTCAAGTTGAACATTTCATTAGGGGTGTGGTTCATTAATGAACACGACAGAATTAGGGTGCTTGTGCACTGTACTTTTTGTCATTGCCACCTATCCATATACCAAGTTTTATTTCAATACCATGAGTATTTTGAAAGTAATGCTCTGGTCAAGAAAAAGAGGCAAAGGACAATAATTTTGTAATTAGCTGAAATACAGCTATAGTCATTGTGCACTGCACTTCCTCTTGTTGTGCTTTACCATTGAATGATGTTTAATGAAATTCCAAAAAGTAGTTTTCTTGTTATGCTACGGACAGGAAAAGGAACAAGGGAATAACTCTTGCAATTCGCTGAAATAGAGTTATTGTTCTTGTACACTGCAGTTCTAATCATTTAGGGGGAGGGGGCAAAGTCACCATGCTGGAATGACAACTTGAAGGGAAGAATAAGTTTCTTGATTATATGGGCAATTCATCATGAAGAAGTGACATGAAATAACTTTTGTAGTACTTTAATAAACATTATCATTTCTTATGAAAGTTACAAACATAAATAGAACATAATTATTGAACAATTATTGAACTTTTATATAAAAAGAGAACATTGTTTACTAGATGAAATGCATTTATAACATAACATGCCTTGTTTTTAGCTGTTTAATAATACTAAAATGTATGAAATTGGACAAATTGCATAAAAACTGGTCAATGGAGTTATAATGTTAACTTCTCCATTTACATGGTAAAGAAGAGTTAAAAATGGATGTTTTTAGTTCATAGTGATATTAACACAAAAATAGCATGTGTCTTATAGGACAATAAGTTTTTCAAATATGATAAAAATAATGCATACAAACTGAATATGTATCAGACTATGCAAGAAAGAAATAATACTGTTTCTATTTTTCACAAAGGTTTTGAAATACAACAATGCACAAAATAATAGTAAACAATGTGTGAAAGTGATACTGAACACTTAAAATAATTTCTTTGTGCATTAAATGAATATATACCAGAAAAGCAATACTAAATCAAGTCCAAAATGTATAACAACATGAAGAACACCCCTTTATGAATATTTTCATAACAAATCAGAGTTATACATGTAAACAATAATCATTTATATAATTAGTATCAAATGTGTCTACTTAAAAGTGTGTTTTCATTTGCATTAAATTAATATATACTAGAAAAGCAATTATAAAAATCCTTAAATGTATAAGAAACTGAAGACGACAAAGAATAACACCCATTTATGAATATCTCCAAAACAAATCAGAGGTCACCTAAACAATAATCATTCATACAATAAGTATCAAATGTGTCTAGTTTTTGTGTGTCTGTTCATTATCTTTAAATGAGCATCTTTAAAGTGAAACTCTTATTTGAAATCAATACATATAACAGGGCTTCCATTAAGAATTTGAAACTAGAAATATAAACTTCCTGTCCATCAATTTTGGAAGTTTTACACTGAAATGTGGAAGTTAAAATCTCCCGAATACAATATCTTTTTCCACTATTGTTCAATTAGAATGTTAAAAATCAAGTAATTTGTAACTTTAACTTGCCAAATTCAAAGACTTATATTATAATAAATCATTTTATCTTAAGACTGATTGAAATTGTGACCATAAAAGTAATATTGACACAAGGTTTGAATATTTTGAACTTTCAAGCTTTCTACTTTGGTGGTTTTCTTCAAAATTATGGAAGTTTTTGTACTTCCTAGAAATCAATTTTGAAAGTTTTAACCCATTTCTAAGGAGTAATATACTTCCAAACTTCCCTTAATGGAAGCCCTGCATATAATTGTATTTATAACACACATCAAATTGACTGATAAAACAATAACTACTTACTAAATAATGCATTTACTGAAATATTGTTTACTGATTTAGAACAAGCATGTGACTCTGTTTATAATAGCAGAAAGCATGACAAATATTAAATGATTGGTGATTGCTAAAAGATTTACTGTGGTCTTCTATAGTATCACAAGGCAGAAATACCATGTTTAATGTTCATTCTTATTAGCAAATTTAACTCAAAATCCTTCATTAGAAACATTGTTGTTGACATCTATCAACCCATTTTGAAAAATCAAAACAATAATATTAATTGTGATAAGTCTTGTTTGGGAGTAAGAGTGCATCTTTAAAAATAGTGGGGGTTTTTTCACTTTATATGAAATATGTACCAATTCAATTTGACAAATGAGACAAAAAAATTAAGTTAGGAAATAGAAATAGTAATTGTACATAATACAAAACAACAACAAAATTGACGAAGCTCAATATAACAGGAAATCTAATTGAAAACAAAAATCATTAAAGGCCATAATTATTTAAACTGAATTAAGGTATTTAAGTAATACACACTTTAATAAAAGCTTTCACCGACAACATAGTTATTATCAAGGTACACTATGGGACTTTTATCCAAATTTTGAAGATATTTTACCGTGAATTAAAAAAGTTATTTAAGTTTCATTACACCCAACCCCAAACTCCAAGGGCTACAAAAAGCGACAAGTAAATATTTTGTCTATATTTGATTTTTGTTTCACATTATCAGAGCTTATGAAATAAACACAACAGTTTCTGGTGAAATAAACTTCAGTTAACAGAAAACATAAGTTCAACCGAACAGCATTATTGATACACATGCAAAAAAATCATTTTCATTGATCGTGTGAGTCTTCTGAACAGAGCAGTATTTCGATGTTTGAAAATATAAAGCAGTTTTATAAATTCATAAAAAATAATTAATAATAAGACAACCTGCTGAAATCATTTTAAATATTTTCTATGATGTCTAATGAACAATTTAAAAGACAATTTATGATAGTATACCGTTCAATTTTGAAGAAAATATACATAATGTCATGTAACCATACATTTTTATAGCTAATAAAATGCTTAAAAATCAACCCTTTTCTTGTAAAAATTGATAAAGCTTTATTGGACTAATTCATAAAATGTAATCATTCAAATAAATGAATTTTACGTATGATACTAACTCAGAATTCAGATTTAAAAATTCAAATTAATATATGTAAAGAAACAAGAACACTATGTACATGTAGGCGGTAATGCCCCTCCAAAAATGTCAGAGTGAAAGTTCTCAACTAATTTGTCTTTTTAATATTATAACATGTAAACAGTCTCTGTAAGTAATCGATGTCTATTTGTTTTATTTTGTCAATGGTATTCTAACATTTATAATTTTTCACAATAAGTCTTCACTCTTCAACATTTGAAGGTTGGTCTGTTCCCATGCGTTTGTACTTGTATGTGTGCACAGATGACAAATACTCAATGTTGAGTCAATGCTGATTTGGTTTTTATGCCCCTTCAGGTTCTTTACCCATCAAGAATGTTTAGTGCTGTAAAGGAAAAAAAATGTACTTTAAAAGCCTTTCTAACTTATTAGTATAGATAATAATACTGCCATACATATACAAAATAAAAATAAAAAGTTTAATTACTTTAATATTTCTCGACATTATTTAAAAAAAAAAAAACAATATAACTGATACATACATGTAGATAATATATAAAGAAAATTACTAAATTTATCAATAAAATTCATCATCATCATCATCATCATCATCATCATCATCATCATCATCATCATCACCACCACCACCACCACCACCACCACCACCACCACCATCACCACTACTACCACTTGATTATTGAATACAGTGAGTTTATAAAACAACAAACACCAACTCAAATATGTTTTATATGAAATACTCACATCATCTCTATCAGATGTGACTGCCTTGTGGATGACATGGATGTCAAGTCAAATCTGTCTCAATGATCTAACATAGTATTTAATGCAGGCTGGTCTTCATAACCCCAATTTGTTGACTTAGTAATATTCAGTCATTTTCCTACCTGAAAGAAATTAGACAAAAAGTTTCTCATTATCAACCGGCAGAAACTACAACTGTGAAAGACAAATGCACATGTATCAAATTATACATTCTGCACAAATATCCGTTTTAGCCAAGAGTAAGTTGGTAAGCACAAATGTGTAGTTGTGCATATGGTTGGTAATGATTCACAACAGTACGGGGTTTTAACGAGACCTACACCAAGCAAATGAATGTCGCTAGTGTCAAAGCTGTCGTGGCTTCCAGCCCGAAACCATGTACGTCTTTTCTTACAGGTTTATTTTGAAAATATGCAGTTTGTAAACAAATAATGGATATGTTCATGTATTATGGTATGTTAAAAATAGGTCACATACCAAAACATATCATTTTTAAACAAAATTTTAAGTCTAATATTTTTCTAAGATAAAACAATCAAATAAAAGATTACATACTCATATCATATACATAAATAATGTGCATAAGTACATTTAAAAATATGAAACATGTACATAATGCACCAGTCAATTGTAACCATGGCTCCCCAGGTCCGGGGTTATGCCGGGGATAGCCAGGGAGACGGGCTGTGTTTTTACCTTTCAGGTGGCCCTGCAGTGCCGGGTAAATGGGGTGGTTTTGTCTTCGAGCAAAATATAGCGGGGAATATGCCTTACCTAGGCTCCCTGGGCTGCGGGGGCATATGGCAGGGATTTGACCATCAGTTCGTCCTCGCAGGACAAGGATTTTACCTGGGGTTGGCTGGACCGAAAGTCAAAGTAACCACGCCCCACCACCGCATTCACCCGGCACTGCGGGGACACCTCGAAGGTAAAAACACGGTCCTTTTCACCCGCTATCCCCGGTAAACCCCCAAACTGGGGGGGGGGGGGCGTGGTTACAATTGACTGGTGCATAAGTAAGTAGATGCAACATGTATATTTATAATAATATATAATTATAGTACATGTATGTAAAAATATTAACACGCTGTCTTAACATTTAGCAAATAAAAATGATTTAAGAATTCCAAAGATAAATTAAAAAACAAACATTTTTAAACACATCAACGTACAAAACTACTCAAAGATACTTACATACATAGCCCTTTGATACAAATATCCCAGTTCCATGCCGATTGTTGACATTCGTTTTTTCGACAGAAAATCTTCCCTTGCGCGTATAATTCACTTATAATCCATGTTTTACTGTAATGAATCAAATTGTTAGGTGTATCGTAATCAACTGTCAGTGTGCACTTTTAGTGTTTACTTACTTTAAACGTATATTCATGATAAAATCATCACCCGAGTTTCCAACTGCTACGATGTAGATGAGCTATGAATAGCGGGGAAATACCTTCTGGTTCTAAAACTAGCAACATCCGGTATGTGCTACAACTCGGGGACAATCGTAATAAAATTTTACTAATGTCACCTTCAACACATTAACAAATAAAGTTAGGTGAACATTTAATTCCAAAATCGATTAGATTAAAGAAAAAAAGATTACCTCATGGTTAATCAATGCAGTAAAGATAACAAAACAACATAAAACATAATTATTCCCATTCACATAATTACCGGTCCAAACATTTTACATTTCCGGCACATGATATTTCAGATATTTTTGGTAACCAATCGGAAAACGTAAACGAATCGGGAACAGTTATTAAACTTATTTGTCGTTCTTCCGAAATAATGTTTTGAAGATAAATTGAAGACTATCTATTCAACCATGAAAAGCATTTTTAACATCCATGCAAACGCCACCCATTTGCATTTTTAATCATTATAAAATAACAGTAAAACCCAACTGTCAACCAACTTAAAAACCGCTCCTACCACTAACTAAAATAAATTCCCATTCCATAATATGCGTGCACTCCAGTGCGGCGCCAATAATTAGTACAATTGCTAAACTAGCCCATGTCTACGCTACTACTGCGCTGAGAGGAGAAATCGATAGAGATCGTCGTTAGCCTGATAAGCTCATAACATTTGTTCTTAACAATACATTACTATACCATGCTGTTATTCCCATGTACACAATGCTGAGTACAACTTTTCTGTTTAAGTGCTTTTTGTTATTATCCTTTATTGATACTATTTTAAAGTGGTTTGTCAACAAGCGGAACCGTGCGCTTGTGGACTGGCCGTACAGGCGGGAAAATTTGTTGATGTTATCATTGTATACAGTGCTCTAATCCATCTCATATTTTATAATAGTCTGCATGCGGCTTTTGTGAATGCTTTTCCAATATATAACAAAATGGTAACTATGCGCCTATATTTCCAGGTCTCCAGTTCATTGTTATGTTTTGTTATGATATGTATGTTTTTATATATGTCGGAAAATAGCTCAATGAGCTAATGTTTCTTGTTATCATATACCCGACTTTAAATAAACATTTTTTATCTTGTATTTTGCACCTTGTACTGTATGGCACTGATTAACGATTAAGTGGTCACCAGGACATGATACAGACAGATATCTTTATTTCCTCCTTTAATAGTAGATTTATAACAAAGATGGGTTTACCAATGAATCAGAACACACTATACATGGAAAGGTACATGAAGGTATACACACACACACGCACGCACGCACGCACGCACACACACACGCGCGCGCACACGCACACACACACACACATATTTATATTATTCGATAAGAGCATAGTACACGATATTGAATTAAAGAGTAATATTATGAACATTTATCAAGATCAGATTGGATAGTATTGTTATGTTCATATCATTATGTATGGCTCAGTATGAATCCATTTAAACCTTGCCGCAATGAAACACAAGATTCTTTCTTGCTTCTATTCAGAGACCTTCTTTCATAGTAATATACTAAACATTAGTGTAGCTTGCCGAACGAATTGCGGGGTTCTAAACACAGTTATTTGGTATTTGGACTGCATTTTTGGCCAGTCGAGCGATTGGTCCCTAGGGTGATCTATTGGACTGAGAATCATACAAATGTGTTTTAATACTCTGTGATACAGATGATAAACAAATAATCGACTTTTAGTCGTATATATTTACATATTAAATGTTTTAAAATTTCATACAAGAGTGTATGATATATCAAAATATTTAATATATAAAAATATACGACTAAAAGTGGATTATTTGTTTATTATGTGTATCATAATTTATCATGTGGTATACACACACAGTATACGGATAATTCGATCGATACCCTTCACGGACAAGTGATATAGTGTTACTGCTGTTCATGTTTATTCAGTTACAGGCACAGTTTTCTGAGAAAGATAACACCATATTTAAATTTATTTTCACTGACAGTAACAAGATTTGCATTGAGTATCCCTTCGGTGTTAATTGTATCATGGGTATCATTTCGTTAATCGTGCGTACACAGCATCCCACAGACGATTCCGAGCCTCATTCAGAGCGGCACAAAAGCAAATTCTATGCACTGTCAAATCATCAGTGACCAAATCACACAAGTTTCACCGTCTATTGTAATTTGAAGATTACATGTCGCCGATTGCGGACATCACCGCCTTACACAGGGGAGTTAATTGTGGACTTCTGGCAGCTGACCAAATCCCAACGCATTTTTATTGGATTCGTGACAATTAAGTTCGCAATGTCTGTATAGTTGTCCGTCTTTGGCTCGACGTATGACGTTCATTTCAAGTGTATTATTCCAAATTTGCTTTGATGGAAACGTTCCAGTGCAAAGATAATTATCACTGACAACTTTCAGATCATACTTTGCAAGTAGCTTGTAAACTTCAGGTACAAAACAAACCGTTTGGTTATCTTATAGCACATATCGTGTAAGTCTATTATTATACACATTTTGTCTAAGTACTTGTTAGATAGTCAGCATAATTGTCCAAGGAACTGCAATTTCTTGAAATAAATCAGAGTTTCTATAGCAACTGTACTTAGCGAGTGGAGAACAAAATCCGTGTTAGTGTTTTTGTAGAAATTCTGTATATACTTCAGGAAAAAGCGATGGCTAATTTCAAGTTTAAAAATATCCGTATGTGATATATAAATCCACGAGTCGCAACCGTAAAAACTCCGTGGTATGACAATGGTATTGTATATTTTAATAAGTTAAGGGACTTAGAGTGTCCGAGTGAATTCCACTATTACACACGCTTCAAAATGTTCCTGGAAGTTTAACACAGGGTACCGCTACGTTCGCGGAGTTGCTTAGATAATGATCACACTTAATACCTAGGTGAGTGTACTCTTTTGTTTCTGAAATGACACTATCTCCGATCTTGAAATTGATTCTAATGCGAGTGTTGTTATCGTTAAATGTTATTATGGAACACTTACTCGGATTGTATGAACGTTTCCACCTGCTAGCATAGTTGTTGCACATGTCCAACATATAGTTTAATCGTTTGCCGAGAAGGAGATCAAAACCATATCATCGGCAAACAGGTGAACTTCGGCTGATGCTGTAAGTTGAAGTATTACATTTCTGAAAAGCCTGAATATCGATAAATGTCAGATAATCTATGATCTTGAAATGTACCAAATATATGCAGCTAATAAAACAAACTGAACCGTATAAATTCATTTGAGCTTTTCTTTCATAATCTAGTCAAGTGTAGACCGAAAGATACAACTCAAGTATCGAACGGAGTGAAAAAAAAGCAATAGAGACCTAAAATGAGACTTACAAAGTCATCTAATCTTCCGGCAATTCCAATATTGGTTCTAAAAAGTATATTCTCTAAAAGTCACCAAGCATGATTCGATTGTTCCATTTTCTCAAGTAAACACATAACTTATCATGATTTTGAAACATTCATTCTAGGTCGAAACTGTGAAGAAGTGGACCAATCTCAGTCAAACGCTGAAATCAGGTCGAGTTAACTCTTTCAAAAAACTCCATTTACGTTAGTGACTTAATTTAGCTTGTTATTCTTAATCGTGTGAATGACATTTTTGTTGTCCACGACGTATCCATGAAACTACAGAAAAAGGGGGGTATGTGCGAGGTCAATTGACAAAAACAGCGGAATAAAATGAGAAATGATTGGAAATGATCGAAGATTGATTAATTCAAATCAAAGGTAAACCATTGGTACCATCAATATTGGCAATAATTCAAATCGTTACAAACTCCACGAACTGTACTTTCCCTTTTGCAGTCAAGGGATATCACTGCGTAAGAGATAGTAAATGTTAGTTTAAGATAACCTCAATAAACCAGTCGTAGCAGCGCCGCCTAGCGTACGTGGAACGCATGCGCACTCTGTCCTTTTACCTAGCAGCTGCAAATTTAGAAACACGTGAGCAAACGCCGAGAGGTATTTGTTAAAAAACAGCTTTATATGTATTGTTATTTCTCAAAGAATAACTTAATTCTCTCATTTAAGATAGATTTCAAATTTTCGATAGAAAATCAACACAAATCGACTGTTATTGTTTAGCAAACATTGCGCCATAGCAATGACTAGTCCACCTAAATGGCCGTCAACGAGTCTTTTGACGATAGTTTTACTATGGCGGACTAGAGACGTCCACCATCTCAGCAAACAGTAGCGAACGGTCCTTGCGCAGAGAATTCTCGCGGCCTCAATTTTGAAATTATTTCTGTAACAAATTTAAATTTCTATGAAATAGAAAGTTGCCTACAATTAAACACATGTCATTTTGCAAAAAAAAAAACATGTTTGAATATCTTAAAACAGTAACATGTGTTTCAGTAACATGTGTTTACTGTTTATCAAGTATCCCGATATCTGTCAATCTGGGACTAATAGGACAGGTTGTGTACATGTATAAAACGTAGTCTAAAATAATAAACGTGTTATACGGGATCCTTCCAATCCCTAACGTCTAAACGGGAATTAGTCCAAATAATTGTACGTTGACGGATTTTTTCCGATTTTTGTTATGGCAAATCCTTCACGTACAAATTGTGTAGTATCAAAAGTGGGTAGTTGTTCCGATCAGGATTCCGGGTTGAAGCATATAGCGTCTATAAAATATCATAAAAACATGAAATATTACAAGATAATGTTATTTTACATTAGTTCCATACACAAAAAATAAATATCCAACTTATAATTATGAGTTTGACAGCTTTTCTTCATTTCATTCTGTGAAAACATAACAATATATACATGAAGGGCACCTGCAAGGCTTCAGGGCACAGTTTTAAATCGCTCAGAACATTTCGGCCATCGCAGAGTTGTTACGATTGTTTAACGAGGTCTATCTCAAAGCTTTGTCGGAGGAGGCCGAGTTTTTACGATTGTATCGAGTTGTTCCCCTTCGCATAATTGTTTTCTGTGTCAGTCAACTTTCGTTTTATTGGAAAGGTGAACAACTTGTTTTAATGCATTAAATTCTTGTTTAGTGCAAAATAACATTTCGCTTACATGGTAAAATATGAATATAACTCTTTATGATCAATTTCAACCATAAAATACTTCACTTAAAACAATTTCAATATTTTTAAAACACCCCCGTTTTTTGCACATTCCCATTTGTTCGTTATAGATTTAATTATAATTAATTACTGTGATTTTAATGAGATTCAATTGGACTATTATCAACTCAAATAAAAGTACCGCGCATTTGAGTCAATTTTAATTAATGTTTTCCTACATGTATATATTCGTCCGATGTCAATGTACTGAAAATGACAACACAGTAAGATCTCGGAATGAAATCCCGCTGCACTCGTGAGTTTGATATTATCGCATAAACACGGATGAGAGTTGCCAATCCATGGTTTATAGGTCCATGGTACAGCCTAACAGGTTAATGGGATGAGGAGTAGTGTGTGTGTTTGTATGACCACAGGGGCTGGGTGCGTTGTTGTGCCACACTCTTATGATCAAGCCCCAAGGAACTAGTCATTTTGGACCCCAGGGCTCTCGCGAGGGGGCGACTTGGGCGAAGTGGTCGCCTAAAATTCCCAGACTTCGCCCATTTGTATCATCAAAGCGACATTGACTTCGCCGAAAAAAATAGCACATTGTAAATCTGTGAATCAGCAGTCTTTGACCACTGTCACATTAGTCAAAACACAGCAATTAGCCATTCATAAAATTAGGTAATCTCCTAATCCGATAATTGGGCCGTGTCATCCAATTACCAAAACATCGCCAGTAGGCGGAGCTATTGATGGTCAACCAATCAGAATGTACATTGAGAAGCTCTGATCAAATGAAATAAGTTTGTTTTAATCAGATTGAAAAGGCGAAATAATTATGAAAAATCTTGTTAAGCATTAAGAAGTTAAAAAGTAATTGATATATGTATTGAACAAACAATGCAAGACATTTTAAACATTGTTGCTTTTGAAGCAGACGGTCATAACCATCTCGGGCCATCGGCAAGGTGGCGCTAAGAAAATCAATAACATGACGTATCAACAAATATTTGATTGGTTTAAGTGAACTGTTCATGATAAAAAATGATTTGTAAACACAAAAATATCTTCTTTTTTTGCTTTATTTAGTGTTTACTTACAGTAGTTTTCTCCTGTTGATGACTTTAAAATCGGCGAGATCGCCATTTTGTCAGAACATTTTTCCGAGTTATATTTTTCAACTACCCATTATGTATTGGTTAAAATTTCATCAAGAACAGTGATTTAAATGTCATTTGGTTCTTAAATGCCAGCATATTGAAAATTATTTAGCCAGAGACAAGCATATAACAGCATAGCTGAATGTGACATTCGTACCCATCCCGAACGTACCAAAATAAGATTCGTCCCCCTACTATATTGACAGTTCATTTTGATTGTTTCAAATCCTTAGCTGTCTTGGTGTTTGATTCATTTTAGATGCTATTTGGAGATAAACTATGTGACATTGACAAATACACTTTTGCTGAGCCAAAAATGATACATTATTTGTGAACATTTTATATAGTTATAGCAATTAATTTGAATGTGAATGTAAACTTAGGTGTGTGGTATGGCATAGTTATTGTATCAGGTGTTACGAAAAGTATCACTTCTCCCTAAAGTCTCCCCACTTCTCCCTAAATTGACTGAAGGGAGAAGTCACTTCTCCCAAAAATTTCAGCCTAGTGAGAGCCCTGGACCCTGCAATTTTTGGTAATTTCATACCTTTTCGATAGTCATTTAATACCCGACCTATTGTCATTTCGTTAGCCATAATAATGTGCGTATAGGCAAGTGGCCAAATTACACCCAGTAAAAAGCCAACTTACTGATAAGCAGACCTTACTTGTATAGGCCTTATTAATTCTGTGTCTGAGACTATTTACAATTAACACTTTAAAAGTATGCCACCGCTGTCACATGGCTAGTTGTCAGGCGTGTCTGTCATCGCTTTCATAAGAGGATGCTACTGTTAATTGCTCGGGTATTTTCACTTAGGCCAAAGTTTTTATATTTTTAGGCACCCAGTCCCTGTGGTCATTTGTTGAGAAACTCTGCGGACACTTGATAAAAATCAATGCTACAGTCTGTTGTTGTTTTTTATTAAAAATTTCAACCAATTATGACGGCTCCAGTAAATTGCTATAATTCTGTTTCCTTTGCCCGTTTTGCATGAAGGTACCGGTAGCTTACCACAAAAATGCAGTCGTATTTCACTATTTGCACATGCATCTTATAAACATGTTTTTTGCTAATGTCTGCATGCATAAACACATTTCACCCAAAAAAGGCTAGGTATTAAACTAATTACACATTTCAGAAAATCAGGAGGTCAAACATGCGTTCAAAGTTCACAGCGCATGGTTGAAGGGCATTATGCCTTCTTGTAGACTTCCCGAAAGTTAAAAAAAAAAGTGGAAGAAAAATATGTCTAGTCTCCTGCTAATTAGGAAATGATCTAATATCAGTTTATTTTCCCTTGAAAAGACCCAAAATGGCTGAAATATCAATCCTTGGGGTGTAAATATCTTTTGCAATAAATCATGACAGATAATATTTCATATTTAGGATCTCTGAATGTGATGAAAATCAATGATTTCCGAGTTTACAGGGCTCTCACTAGGCTGAAAAATTTGGGAGAAGTGACTTCTCCCTTCAGGCAATTTAGGGAGAAGTGATACTATTTGTAACACCTGATACAAAAACTATGCCATACCACTCACCTAAGTTTATATTCACATTA
This sequence comes from Mya arenaria, assembly GCF_026914265.1. NCBI lineage: Eukaryota > Metazoa > Mollusca > Bivalvia > Myida > Myidae > Mya > Mya arenaria. Next base: position 8,267,294 of record NC_069130.1, on the reverse strand, counting down.
AAATTGATTGCTATAACTATATAAAATGTTCAAAAAATAATGTATCATTTTTGGCTCAGCAAAAGTGTATTTGTCAATGTCACATAGTTTATCTCAAAAAAGCATCTAAAATGAAACAAAAAAGAACAGCTAAGGATTTGAAATAATCAAAGTGACCTTATAAATGAACCTTCAATATAGTAGGGGAACGAATCTTGTTTTGGTATGTTCGGGATAGGGTACGAATGTCGCATTCATCTATGCTGTTATTTACTTGTCTCTGGCTGAATAATTTTAAATATGCTGTCATTTAAGAACCTAATGACATTTAAATCAGTGTCCTTGATGAAACATTTACCAATACATATTGGGAGGTTGAAAAATTAACTCTGAAAATTGTTCTGACAAAATGGCGACCTCACCGATTTTATTTTTTTGACATCGTAACTATGGCAGGAGAAAATTACTGTAAGTAAACTCTACATAAAGCAAAAAAAAAATAAAAAAAATTGTGTTTACAAATCAATTTTTATCATGAACAACATTTCACTAAAACCAATCAAATATTTGGTGATACGCCATGTTATTGATTTTCTTAGCGCCTACTTGCCGATGGCCCGAGATGGCTATGACCGTCTGCTTCAAAAGCAACAATATTTAAATGCCCTGCATTGTTTATTCAATACATATATTTATTTTTTACTTCATTAATGCTTGAGACAATTTTTCATAATTGTCGCCTTTTCTCATTTTAACGAATTTATATCATTCGATCAGCGTCTTCTCAATGTACGTTCTGATTGGTTAACTTTCAATAGCTCCGCCTACTGGCGATGTTTTGGTGACACGGCCCAATTATCGGATTAGAAGATTACCAATTTGTATGAATGGCTTATTGCGATGTTTTGACTAATGGGACAGTGGCCAAATTACTGGCTGATTGACAGATTTACAATGTGCTAAAATTTCGGTGAAGTCAATGACGCTTTGATGATACAAATGGGCGAGGTCTGGGAATTTTAGGCGACCACTTCGACCAAGTCGACCCCCTTGCGAGAGCCCTGGTTTAATTTCCAAAAAAAAAAATTAACTCACATAATTTATTAGGATGTTGAAAATGAACCAGTACAGGTAAAAAGAATTTTTTAAAATAGAAAGATTTTGGGTGGGGTGGATTTTTTCCTGAAGATTGAGGAAAATATCTGTATTTGCTTTGGGAATGGGTCCGATAGTCAGACCCGTGGGTAGTTTAGAAAATGCCCTGCCTTCCTTTTGTTTAAAAAATGGTATTTATTCACAGAGTTGCACCATGGCTGATCAACAAGAGATTGATCTTGAGGAAGATTTTAATCAAGGTGAATCTGGTTCCGCTCAAACCATCCCAAAACAATGCTCATCTCTGCGAAAGGGCCAGTTTGTTTGTATCAAGGGACATGCATGCAAGATCGTGGAAATGTCAACCTCTAAAACTGGCAAGCACGGGCATGCTAAGGTAAATATGTCATTTGGTTGAGCTCTATATAATCTTTATAATCAGTAACTGTGTCAAACTCAATGACGTCAATAACTCCGCCCATTATGTAAATTAACGATTAACTTCGGCAGTTACCGCTTACAACGATGGCTGTGAAAAACAACAGGGCTAAAATATCAATATCAAAATTGATATTTTATTTATTTTCTGTTCATAACTATTTTTTTTATAAGCTAAAATTAAAAGATCTAGATCTTAAAGTTAGCGAAACATGTGCTCATTTACTTCCTGACAAATTTAATGAAAGTGAATGGAGAACTGGACAAGAGCGTTCAGCACCCGCAAACGGTGTTCTTGTTATGAAGTTAATTTAAATTAAATAATAAAAGATTAGTTAAGGCAATTGTTGATGGCTAGATAACTTCAGGGCATTTTTTTGTAACCATGTATTTTTTGAAAGTCATGTAAATACTCTATTTGTTATGTTAATTGCATTATTTTGATCGTTATTGTGTATATGATGTTTGTGTCTTGATTATTGTGTTTGGGTTATTTCAGATGTACTGATGTTAAAAATGTAAACAAAAGTTAAGAAAAAGAAACGAAAATTGAAATATTAACATGACCCATTTGAAATGTGGTCAATGCATTTACATTCAGTAGTTGATAGAGTAGGCCATATGCGCTAATGGGCAATGTCGGCCAATGGGGGTAGATTAAGACAGGCATTATATTTTGTTGTATTTTTAGGTGCACTTGGTTGCCATTGAGATTTTTACTGGCAAGAAGTATGAAGATATCTGTCCTTCGACACACAACATGGAAGTTCCTAATGTCAGCCGAAAAGAATTCTCGGTTTGTTGACTTTGTATTTCTTAATAATTTGAACAAATATGGTCTGGTTTTTTAATTTAATTGATGATTGTTGTAATCATAAGGTTTCTGATGTATGTAAAGCTAGTACATAACTTAAGCTGATAAATACAGGGCTGTCATTAAGAATTTAAAACTTGAAGTTTGTACTTCATTGAAATCAATTTTGGAAGTTTTTGCCTCTTAAAATTCAAGAATTTTCCACTATTGTCCAACTAGATACATTATGTGATGGTCCTAAACAACTGTGTGAAGTTTTAAATCTATTGAATGAAGGGTATATAAGTTATATATTATCTTAAGTTCCATAGTCAATCAGGGGGCCATCAGGGTTCCCGCTGGCGATCGCCATTGTCGCCATTTGCGACAAAATCGCAAAAGTGGCGACAACTTTTCAAATTTGGCGAATTTATGGCGACAACGATTTTTTTCTAAAATATTTTCTTAAAATGACGTAAGTGGTGACCATGCGGCCTGCATGATAATCGATTCTGTCACTGTCATAAATCAAGCGCATCTGCTGGTGCGACAACAAAAATTAATCCGATAATTAAAGCAAGCAGTCACGGCCAAGTCAACACCTCGCTAATTATTGCAGAATTTTATTGCTTTCACGGATAAACAATGACATCCTTTAACTGTTATGTCTCTTATTAGCAAACAATTTTAATATTTAGCTCAACAGCCTTGTTGTTGCGTAATTATCGTGTTAGTTTTAAATATGCAAATCGTAGAATTTTATGTTGTCGGAAAGTCACTTGATATATGCAAATTTCGTAATGACGTTTACGCGCTAAAAATAGACTTGCTTTCGGTTTTGTCGCAATTTGTAATTGCTATAAATGCAGCATTCTTAGAGTTCAAAAAGTGTCAAAAAGATTAACAGAAATCAAATAAATAGGATTAAACCCCATTTGATAAGGCTTCTAATATGTTGGCTGGAGTAAAGAGTAGGTAGACACATTTCTATTAGGAAAGTTATGGCCCTAGTTTGACAAGGTATATTTCTTTGAGTTTCCATTTATTCTAAAAATATCTCATAATTTCACAAATGTATTCTTTTATTGTATGCAGGCATTAGACTGAAATCAACATATTGATGTTTATGTCACATTTTTTGCAATATTTTTTTTATTAATATACTAGTCCATATACAATGAATTTTGTCAACAGAATAACAATTTGCTATTAATATCTTGTGCTTCATGTACAACAAAATGTTATGATTTGCACGACAATGTGCTAATTAAATGCAATTTAAGGCTCTTAAAATGCTTAAACCCCATGAGCTTCAGGGGGCTTCGCCCCCTTGGCCCCCACAAGGGCGCTGCCCTGGACCCGTAAGGGGGCCTATCACGGCCCCCTTAACCCCCCGCGAAAAAGTGGCGACAACTTTTTAGAACCCAGGGGGAACCCTGGGCCATAATTTGTATAAAGGATAATATGGAGTTATCTAACCTCATTATGTAATGGCCCTGAACAACTGTGTGAAGTATTAAGTGAATTGAATGAAGGGTATTGGACTTGTAAGTGAAAATCCCAACTTGCCCTAAAACTTAAACCTAAGTTTTTAGCTCCACTGGCCGAAGGCCATGGAGCTTATGTCGTCATAGATTGTCCGTCGTGAGTGCGTGCGTGCGTAAACTTTTACTTTAAACCACATCTCCTCGTAAACTGATAAGCGGATTTTGACAAAACTTCACAGGAATGTTCCTTTGGTGGTCCTTTACCAAAATTGCTCAAATGGTTCCGGTCCATTGCACAATATGGCCGCCAGAGCTAAAAATAGCAAAATCTTTAAACGACATCTCCTCTGAAACGGTTCGGCAGATTTTGATGAAACTTGACAGTAATGTTCCTTGGGTGGTCCTTTATTAAAATTGCTCAAATGGTTTTGGTCCATTGCACAATATGGCCGCCACAGCTAAAAATAGCAAAATCTTTAAACGACATCTCCTCTGAAACGGATAGGCAGATTTTGATGAAACTTGACAGAATTGTTCCTTGGGTGGTCCTTAACCAAAATTGCTCAAATGGTTCCGGTCCGCTGCACAACATGGCTGCCAGGGCAAAAAAATAGAAAAACCTTTAAAGAACATCTTCTCAGAAACCGATGATCAGATTTTGATGAAACTTAACAGTAATGTTCCTTGGGTGGTCCTTTATTAAAATTGCTCAAATGGTTCTGGTCCATTGCACAATATGGCCGCCACAGCTAAAAATAGCAAAATCTTTAAACGACATCTCCTCTGAAACGGATAGGCAGATTTTGATGAAACTTGACAGAATTGTTCCTTGGGTGGTCCTTAACCAAAATTGCTCAAATGGTTCCGGTCCGCTGCACAACATGGCTGCCAGGGCAAAAAAATAGAAAAACCTTTTAAGAACATCTTCTCAGAAACCGATGATCAGATTTTGATGAAACTTAACAGAAATGTTCCTTGGATGGTCCTTAATCAAATTTGCTTCAATGGTTTCGGTCCACTGCACAAGATGGCCCCCAGAGGTAAAAATAGAAAAACCTTTAAACGACTTCTCCTCAGAAACCGATGATCGTATTGCAATGAAACTTGACAGAAATGTTACTTGGGTAGTCCTTAACCAAAATAGCCCAAACAGTTCTGGTCTGCTGCACAACATGGGCACCAGAGCTAAGAATAGAAAAAAAATGTTAAACTACATCTTCTCAGAAACCGATTATCAGATTTTGATGAAACTTTACATAAATGTTCATCGGGATGCCCTTTAACCAAAATTGCCCAAATGGTTCTGTTCCGCTGCACAACATGGCAGCCAGAGCTAAAAATAGGAAAAACCTTTACACCACTTCTCCTCAGAAACCGATGATCAGATTTTGATGAAACTTGACAGAAATGTTCCTTGGGTGGTCATTAACCAAAATTTGTTAAATGGTTCCAGTCCACTGCACACCATGGCTGCCAGAGCTAAAAAAATAAAAAAAAACTTTATACGACTTGTCATCGAAACCGATGACCTCTTTTCGATAAAACTTGACAGAAATGTTTGTTTGGTGCTCCTTTACTCAAATTGCCCAAATCATTTCGGTCCACTGCACAACATGGCAGCCAGAGCTATTAAAGTAAAAAAAATAATTAAATAACTTCTCCTCAAAAATTGATGATTGTATTTCTATGAAACTTGACGAAAATGTTTGTTAGGTGGTCTTTGCTTGAACCTTTTGGCCAGTGGAGCACAGGCACTGATGTGCCTCTTGTTAAGTCAATCCGGGTCCAAAACTAATATTAGGGATAATATGGAGTTGTGTTACCTCATTGTGTGATGGTCCTGAACAACTGTATGAAGTATTAGGTAAATTGAATGAAGGGTATAGAAGTTTTTAATAAATATCCCAACCTGCCCTAAAACTTTAACCTAAGTTCCATAGTCAATCAGGAGACATAATTTGTATGAAGGATACTATGGAGTTATCTCACCTCATTATGTGATGGCCCTGAAAAACTGTGTGAAGTGAATTGAACGAAGGGTATTGAAGTTATAAGTGAAAATCCCAACTTGCCCTAATACTTGAACCGGACGCTGGGGTGAGTAGTAAAGCCCTCCTTATTCTTTGAATAGTCGAGCTAAAAAGGGTTGGTATTGAATAACTTAAGTAAGGGTCTACATATTGTGACCAAAATTGGTATTAAGGAACAGTTTATATATAGAGACCTTTCCTGAGATTGAGTTTTGTGCCCCGCGAGTTATGGTCTAGGTCAAGGTCACTGTTGCTAAAAATAGAAATATGGTTAGTACTGAATAACACAAGTAAAGGTTGACATAGTGTGACCAAACTTAGTATATAGGACATGTTTATGCAGAACTTCCATTGGATTGCCTTTTGACCCCCTAGGGTGAAGGTCACTGTTACTAAATATAGATTACTGTTTGGTACTGAATAACTTTAGTTTTGGTTACAAACTGTAACCAAACTTATATGTAGGAAGAGTTTATGGAGGACTTCCATGGGATCGTGTTTGGGGCCCTTAGGATCAAAGTCACTGTTACAAAAAATAGAAGAAAGCAGTTGAAACTGAATCTCTTCTGCCAATCATTTAAAACCCTGTTTTGTCACATTGCGATTCTTGTTCCACTTTATAATTTGATTTTTTTATTGCTTTTGACAGGCACATATTACATGGTTATTGTATTCACTTCTAAGTCAAAGCGGTGTAGTCGAGCATGCTGTCTTACGACAGCTCTTGTTGTATTGTAAGGTTATTAAACATTACAGCACATGTACTGTACAGAACTATGTATTCAAAACTACATATATAATAAAATAACAATATTAACAATTCTGATGTTGCTCTCTGTCGAATTGAATTGTAAACTTGAGCAAAGTTCTGCCCTATTTTAAACAAAAATGTTAACAACATGTCAACCAACACCTTCAGCTAGGGATAACAAACATGTGGTGAATGGTTTAATATGTAAGGGCAGTGGGAGTTTTTCACGCCTTGACATATTGACAGTGCACTTTTATGCCAGTTCACAAACATTTTTAGTTTACTTGCACTTGAGAATTCGGGCTCCAGGTGAGCTATTGTGATTGGTCTATGTCCGGCATCAACAATTGTTTATAAAAACATCTTCTAATCCGCCTAGACAATTTTGATGAAACTTCACAGGGATGTTCTTTGAGTGGTCGGTCATCTTTCAAAAGTGTCCAAAGAATTCCATGCAACCCTGGTTGTCATGGCAACCTAATGGAAAATCTACAAAACTCTTCTTGACAAAAACCATGAGGCCTAGAGCTCAGGTATATGGTGTTAACATTTTCTGGTGGTTGTCTTCCAAGATTGTTCAAAATATGCCCCTGGGGATCACCAATTTCTCACGGACTTATATAGTGAAATCTTCGAAAATCTTCTTGTCTGAAACTGTTTAGAGTAGACCCTGGATATTTTGTGTGTATTCTCTATCAAGTGTGTTCAAATCATGACTTGCATTTTTATTTCAAAACTATATTTCATTTCAGCTGAACGACATAAGTGATGACGATTTTGTTTCACTTATGGATGAACAAGGGGAAACCAGGGAGGACCTAAAACTACCAGACGATGACATTGGTTCCGGTATTCGTGATAAGTTCGCGGATGGTCAAGAAGTTTTGGTAAGTCCAAAAGTAGCCAAGGGAAAAGTATCACCCTATCACCGACCCTATTGACGAAATGATGTCGACCCTACTGCGTCAGTTAGTAAAAGAAATAATTGTTTTTTAAGTGTGTGTTTTAATATGTAGTTTAAAACGTTCTTATAAAAAGCATAATAAAAAATATAAAAAGTCTACTCAGGGTTTCCACCAGGCTTTTTGGCTTGTCGACGTGCCTTCCTGCGGTGAGGCTAATTACCGACTAGCTTTGGCTTCTGCTTTAATAGAACGATTACAAGAAGGCATGTCTGCCGTATTATCTCCTGCTTAGCTGTTATTGTAATAAAGTCAGAAGGCGTGTCGGAATATTTCGCTTGACACATCCAATTGCGTTCGCAGTTCTCACAAACACCTCCCATAATAAATTGGCATTAGACGTGAAATACAATAGACCTTCATCTTTCCAATGAATAACATTATTGGCCTTCGATTTCATGATGTGTAAATTATACCCCCACAAACGAAGTTTGAGGGGGTATATAGGAGTGAGCTTGTCGGTCTGTCGGTTTTCATGGTTTCCGGACCATAACTCATGAAAGGCTTGACAGATTTGAAAAAATTTTGGTACACAGGTGTAACATCAGAAGATACAGGTCAAGTTCAATATTGGGGATGGTGGGGCCCAGGTGAAGGTCACTGTTACTAATAAAAACCAAACTGTTTCTGGACAATAACTCATGAACGGATTTGAAAAAAATTTGGTACACAGGTGTAACATCAGAAGATACAGATCAAGTTCGATATTGGGGCTGGTGGGGTCAAGGTCACTGTTACTAAAAATAGAAAAATGGTTTCCGGACGATAACTCATGAGGCTTGACAGATTTGAACATTTTGGTACACAGGTGTAACATCAGAAGATACAGGTCAAGTTTGATTGGGGCCAATGTGAAGGTTACTGTTACAAAAATGGTTCCTGCTTCATAACTTTAATTGGGCATGAGATATTGTGATGAAACTTGCTGTATAGGCAGCCTCTGTGAAGACAATGCTTGTGATTGAAAATGGGGCCAGTGGAGTAAAGGTTTTTGTGCACTGTTACGAAAATAGAAAAACGGTTTCCGGACAAACAATACATGCATGATAAAAGAAGATGCAGTGTGCAGTAACCTTGGAGTTATGGCCTCTTTTCAAAGGAATGGTTTGCCATTCCTGTGTCCAGGCGGCATTTGGGGGTATTCGTCACTCCGGTGACAGGTCTAGTTGATGGAGGTACCCCATTTGTGATTTAATGCGAAAATTTCACCGCACACAGCGTGGTATCGTTCTACAAAATTCAATCAAGTTAAAAAAATTGGTCATGGATTTCATCTTTAGAATACAAGCAAATCTAAAATATTTCACACATGTAGAAGCAGAAAATAGCGTAGTCATTTATAGGCCGAGAAATATTTTCATATTTTTTCTGTCAAAAAAGTTACTTAGAAATTAATGTTATTTTGCTGTTTTGGTATTTCACACCTATTTATCAATTTTTATTTCGAATTTTTAATCTTAGTTTTTCACACCACACTGTGAATGCACTTGAGCATCGGCTTGAGGTGACAATGGAGCACAATTAGCTCTTGTTAAAGAATGGCATGGAGCATGCGTATGGTACAAACATCATGTCAGAAAATGAGCGATTCATTGTATATAATCTCGTCAGATTTGATTGCCACATTGCTCACTTGAACTGCTACCGAACAATCCGTAGAAGGGCTCGGTAACCAACTGTGCTATGTTCCGAATGCAAACATATGCTGTCGTTTTGTTTGAATATGTTTAATGTTGTTTAAAGAAGTATAATAACAAATTATTTTTCATTTATTAAACAATAATTCAACAAACATGTATAAGAAAGATCGCTCACACCGAATGTATAGTACTAGTAACGTGTAACAGACATTGCAATCTTCACAACTTAATATTTCACGTCATCTTTAACTCGCAAATTTTGTCATTTTCTGAAAATTGTTAATCCGAAATATCGCTATTTCGAAATAAATTGATGGGACCCTACGATTTCGAATTAACGGTGTTCAACTGTATTCGAAGTTATGATCAGACATAGAAAGCATTATATTTTTGTGTAAAGATAGAATGTATTGATATTTTGGCACTTTTTTTAATGGAGAATTTGTGACCACTAAGCTATTAATTCCAAAGATCCATCTTAAGTAAGAAGTGTAAAGGCTTATATAAATTATATGGGTTTATTTATTGTTATATCATTTCAATCCTATGAGTTATTTCAAGTATTATAATGCATTAAATGCATAATACTGTGCTCCTTTAAAATTGTAATGTTTTAAAGGAATTTTCAGCTAAATAACCTCTTTAACCCTTTGGTTTTTGATTTTATACTTTCAGGTGACGGTGTTGAAGGCTTTGGGTCAAGAACGCATTATAAGCTTCAAAATATCGAGCTAGACGAGACCAACCCTGCTTCAATTTTCCATAAAGAACCACGTAGTACTGGATAACTTCTCTAACATGTATTTACCAACCTGTGTCCTGGGCTTTCTGGAATCAGTGGTTACAGTATGGCAAAAAAGTTGTGTGAGCTGCTTTTAAAAGCCTGGTTGTTAACCAAATACTTGGACATTAGTAAAACACTTGAATCAATCAAGGAATTTGAATAATGCTTTGTACACAAATGATCAGAAGTATCAATGAGTGCTAAATCTAATGATGCCTGTTTTCTTACACATTTACATTGCAAACTTCAGGTTTGAATGATATGACTGTTTACTGCTGTCTAAAGTCATTATGCTTGCGTTTGGCCACCAGCTCCATGAAAATTGAACATTTAAATTGTAATGGATATCATTAATGTTTCAAATAATTGAACTGTTTTGTCGAAATATGTTATATACGAGTGAAATGGAACGTGGTAATTCTTGTTATACAAGTTGTTATAATGTGAAATAAAGTGCTTTAGATCGTTTCCTTTCCTGTTCATTTTGCATTATGAAATTGATTTGTTCAATATGAATTGTTAGGAAGCCATTAGAGAGAAAAGGTGTGCTTGAAGCGGCTATGTCAGAATTGTTCCCATTTGTCCAAACTCTCTTCCATTTACCTATTTTTTTAGCACCCTAAAAAAAGTGAGAATCATTTTTTCCATATTTTTTGTTATTTTATAAATGTTTTTGAAAGTTTGTTTACATTGAAAACCATTCGAGAAAGGGTTTATAATCATCAGTATGTATGTAATATATATAAATAAAAAATGTAATTTGACATTATATTGGTTTAAATCGATGTAATAATATTTTTTATGTTTATAGAATTTTCTTCGGCCAGCACCCCTTCATCTTCTGAGAGATATAAAAATTATTATAAATCTATCTGCAAAGGCGATGTTTGTCATTTTGATTTAATACTGCATAATTGTTCATAAACATGTACGTTGTATTTAGACTGATGATGTGATGTTAATTGCTATAATTTAAGGCTTGTGGGAAATTATTAATTGAAATTAAGTGAGAAAAAATAACATTTTGATTTAATTGAAAGTTTTCAAGTGATTTTCTTGTGAACATTATTGTGTATTAAAAATCGTTTTAAATATAACTTGTTCTATAGCTTCTAAATGGAGTTAATAATGTATCATAGTGTGGTTCTTATTCAGTAACAAAATCATTTATTGACTTGTTTTAGTAATTCGGCATATGTTTGGGATTTATGCAACAATATGTGTCCACTGCTCATTTTTTGTATACATGTATTTATTTCCCAAACATCTATGATTGTTTTCTTCAGCCACACTTTTTATCATTGAATCTTTTTTGGTCCTATATTCAGGGATGTGATTTGTCCGCGGAATTCCGCGGATATAATAGCCCCAGGGACCCCCCCCCCCCCCCCCCCCCCCCCCAAAAAAAAAAAAAAAAAAAAATATTTTTTTTTATCCGATTACAAAAGATACTACTGTACTTTTGGTTGTTAGAGTTGATATCCTAGTTTGCTTCAAATTTAAAGTCAGAAGAACCCTCAAAAGAGCTTCTAAAAAGTCAGTTTTTCTTCTACGCCACTGTGCTTTTGACCACAAACGTGCCCCAAGAACCCATAGCCGAAATGGTTTCAGCCCTCCAGCTGCCAGGTCAATCACATCCCTGTATATTGTAAATTAACATGACTTAGGAAATAAAAGCGTAAGTTTATTCTGATTTTAGAACTTTGTAACCAGTACATTATACTGGACAACATACTCTATTTTATCATTGCCCAGACAGGTGGCAGTTGCAACATGGTTGTAATTCTACAAGTTTATGATAAAAAGTGTGACTTCCATGTACAGTTAATTTATGGTATTTGGTTACAGTTACAACCAGCTGTATATTATTCACATTGGTCAAGTGTTATTAAGTGAAAAAAATGTCAATATTGCCGTGCTCTAATGAGTTAGGAATGAGCTATCTGAGAAAACGAAACAACTCTGCCCCTTGTCTGAAATGGGTGCTTGTGTAATGATCTGGTCAAATTCTGGACACTTGAAAGTGAAGAACAATCAAGTATGTTAGCATTTGAAGTAATTGATTAAAGATAATGAATAAATTTAAATTACAAAGTGTATATTCTGTTCAAGTTCCTGAAATATCGCCATGCACTGTAGCAGGAATGGGGACATGTTTGTATAAACTTGACCTTGTAGGCATAGCCTTGTGCGAGTATGTGCCTGCCCCCTTTGTCTGCTTACATTTAACTAAATTGCTTGATTGAATTTAATAGTTTTTGATAAATGTTTACTACATCGAACCCGTGTGCGCAGTGCGTCTACCCATCATCGCTCCCTCGAGCCTGGAATACTTGTATACTGAAATAAGATTTCTCTACTGTCAATGCATAAATGGCGAAACATGAAGATATGCTTCCAATTCCTCCAGGGATGAATAGCTAAACGTATTTACAATATATGTCAATGATGTAACTAGGCTTTCCGAGGGTCGGATTTTTTTATCCAGACCGGAAAAAACGGGATTGATATTTTTTCTTGCATATCATTTTCTAAAATAATCAATTTGTTGAAAAATTTACGTAAAAAAACCCCGCACTTTTGTAAATTTCACCAAAAAACGCGTGCGACATGTTTACTGACGTCATAAAGCGCATTATTTTTTTTCTTGCATACTTTATTGATTGTGCTTTATTGAAATGGCATAATATACTTTTCATAAACCATTCAATAAAAGAAATAAGAAGTGGCGCGTTGTTCCGCGTGACTCCTATAAGGCGGGGTTTTCCAGCACTGGTCACATGACTGGAAACACGTCCGGTATGCAAGAAAAAAGCCTTTATTCAAAAACAAGACAATTTGGGGTACATGTTATAGTAATATTATATACTATTACAACTATGTATATTATGTCCACCTCGTGCGTATATGTAGTGGAAAAGAACAGTGGCTGCAATAATTGATGCTCCCGAAACATTTATTTAATTGACATTCGTATTTAAAATCGATACATACACATGTATAACAAGCACACATTATGAGTGATACACCTTGAGCAACTTAACTAAATAATGCATTTTTGGAAAATATTTATAACTGTGTATTAACGCACCAAATTGACATTTAATGATTGATCAGTGCTATAAGATTTACAGGGAGGATCAACTATCATCTCATAAGGTAGAATTTCCGTGTTTTCTGCACCTTTTTTTTAAATTAAACGCAGTATCATTCATAAAAAGCATTGCTTTCGATATGTATTCATTCGTTTTGGTCAATTTAAACATTTGTATCAATTTCGGTACATCGAGTAAGAGTTGCATCTTTCAGCAATGTCGGCCAATATATGATGTATAAAGCTATAATTATCACACTCGCCACTATCTTTGTTTCAAGGAAAATGCCACCCTGACTTGACACCATCTCGTTCTCAGCCGATAGTTTAAATTTGCGAACAAGGACGTGTACTGTTGTGCGTTATGTATGGTAAGAACATAAAGTAACAGATCCTAGTGTATGTAAAGCAGTAAGTCGGACCCAAAACGGGATTTGTTTAATAGGTCTATTTTGTACAACAGTTTGGTTCGTGAAATACATTTATATAATGCATGTTCATCGCTGACTACTAGCTTGTAGGCGGGGCTTATTGTATCCTGCAGAGAATATCAGAGACCACTTCAGGAGGTGAGAGTGGTATATCGTTTTCCACATCCCAACCACAGGCTATGAGATGTATTCACCGTCTCCGTGTCCTAGTGGTTAAGGTGTCCGCCTACGATGCGGGAGGTCGTGGGTTCGATTCCGGGCCGTGTCATACCGAACGACATTAAACGTTGGTACAAGTAGCTCCCTTGCCTGGCGCTCGGCATTTAAAGGGTAGTGCTCAATAAAGAGCGGAAGGGTGCTACCTAAAAAGAAGAGGGAGCAGCAACCGGCCATTACTCTTTAGCTGAACTGTCACAGATTGTCAGTTTTGACACTCAGAATCGGCTGAATTTGGCATCAATATCTTCAATTCAGTCATATTAGATAAATCACAATAGAACAGATCTCAACTGTATGGTAAATGCCGAAAATTGCACTTTTCTGAAAGCTTAGTAACGCTTTTCGCCATTAAACATCAATTTTCGAACGTAAATATGATAAACTGCGATCGAATCTTTTGTCAGCACTCAGCAGTCTTATATCACTGTTTTCCAGACATTAAAATTAAAAATAGTTGTTAAAACGATAAATAAATGAGGGTGCAACTGATAACCCTAGCGTACCCGTAATGCACCAGTCAGTTGTAACCACGCCACCCGCCCCCACCATATCCCCCAGGTCCGGGGGATAGCGGGGACTTTGACTATTGGTCCAGCAAAGCAAGGGTAAAGTCCCCGCCCTGCGAGGACAAACTGCTTGTAAAATCCCGCCAAATGTCCCCACACACCACTGTCCAGGGACCCTAGGTAAGGCCCATTTCCCGCTATTTTGGCGCGAAGAGAAAACCACCGCATTCACTCGGCACTGCGGGGCCACCTGGAAGGTAAAAACACGGCCCATTTTCCAGGCCATCCCCGGATCGGGGGGGGGGAGGCGGGGGTGGCGTGGTTACAATTGACTGGTGCATAAATAACTTCTGTTTTCATATCATGCAAATGCTAATTATATGGTACTATTACTCAACTTTTACGTATTTGACGCGACACTGGGACAATCGCGGTACTAATACCAGACAATTTGCGACATTATATGCCCAAACTCGGCCAATGTCGGCCAATATCAACAAACTCGACCAATATGAGTTTCATCCGTTTTGATTGGCTACAATACATAGGATTTGAGAAATGGGCCATTTTCATTGGCTGTCGAAACTCGCCTAATATGACAAATATGCTGGAAATTATTTTAAAAGGTAGCCATTATGTTTTCCGATTTCCGACTATTTTCAAAAGTGTTTGCTTCGTTTAAATTAACCTATTTGGAATAACTAGCCTATTAAATACTTCAACCACTTTATACGGTTCTTTTTGAAAACCGCCAAGATGGCCGAGGAGAATTTTGAACTTTTGACAAACGATTTACGAAATGATCACGAAAAGACCATTCGGAGCTCCTCGGCCATTTTTTCAAAAACAACTCGGATGTATATGGACGGTTTACATACTTAAAAAG